>NW_021939395.1:7344153-7688366 GCF_001715985.3 Manacus vitellinus
CCAGTCCTGGAAGTGTCCAAGGCCAGGTTGGACAGGGCTTGGAGCAACCTGGTCTAGTGGAAGGTGTCCCTGCCCATGGCAGGGGGCTTGGAACGAGATGATCTTGATGGTGCCTTATAAACCCAAACCCTTCTGTGATTCTAAATTGAAACAGAGCACCGTGTTTAGTCACGGCTCATTAATACAAAGTCTGACTTGAGAGTTAATCTTCAGCAAATACAGCAGATATATACAAAGTCTAAAAGAGCTACCCAAGCTTGGTGAGAGAAGAAGCTCCTCTAAAGGTTCAAAATAAATTTTCAGATTCCTAAAAATCTTGATCACAGCAGTAAATGGCCTTTTAAATGATCACAGCATTTTACCTTTAAGATTTAAATAGCATTCAAGGTATTGTCCTGAGCTTCTGAATCCAAGTAACAAAGTACCAATCCAATTCAGTAAATTCAGTATCTGACACAATTGGCATTTAATCAAATTCTACAATATGGAAAAAATACACAGGTGTTGTTAGTTCCACTGTAAAGTGGCTTAATAACTTTTTTTAATATTATAAATAGTTACCCATCCTATCTAACAACATAGATTTTAACTGAGTGTAGGTCATCAAGGAAATTAACTTTGCTACTTGAGGTTATTTTTGTTAGGAAATACAACTGACAGGTTTTAGGAAGAGATACAGTTCAGGAGTGGCTGGCTTGTGCAGCATCCATTAAAATAAATGGATTTTAAAATAAATTGCATTTTCAAAAGACTACATGAAAGAATTTATGTCCAGCTGTTTAGTCTCGAGCAAATGTGTACTTTTTTCTTTTTTATCTGGATAGGAAATAACAGGAAGAGATTTAGCTAATTCTTCAGAATTTGTATGGATTAAGGAATCAAGTCTGTTAGTTTTGTGTATATACTTGATTATTCTAGAAGTATTTATAAATAAAGGTTACAAACAGAAAATTAGGAAAATGGCTATCAAAACATTTAGATTTGATACTTTTTAATAATATATATTTACTATTTTATGGCAAAATTAAAGAACTTTTTAAAAATTGAAATTCCATGAGATGGATGTAATACTTTCTATTAAGGTATTTTTCATGAGGAATATTGTCCTTTACTGCTCTCATATTAAGTTCTATTTTTAAAAGAGTGGAATTAAAATATGTATAGAGATGAGATAATGGTGGATTCCATTCCTGCAGTGAGTAAGCAGCTTATAGGAGGGTGGCTGAGACCTTCATCTTCCTTTGGCTGCAATACCAAGTCTGCCTGATTTATTTCTGTGTGTTGCAGAACTGCATCATTGTAATGACTTTTCCAATATTCTGCTGCTGAAACTTTCCACTTTATGCATAGGTGTAATTTGGAGGGAAGAAAGGAAAAGGGAGGGAATGACTTTACTTGGGTTCACTGGGAGTGACCTTTCGTCTGTTATGAATGCTGCAAATGGTCCATCATTAACTACAGAAAGTTTACAGGTGTTCCTTGGCCACTTCACAGAGTCACTTCCAATACTACTAATTTTCATGGAGCTATTTATGTAGGGCTGTAGAGGACATGAGTACAGTTGTAAGGCTGACACTCAGAAGTAGCATCTTGTATGGATGGCTCATATAATGAGAAATGACAGCTGACCAAAGAGATGAAAGGAGAAGGCCTAAACAGAGCAAAAGGATAAATGGGTAGAAATGGGTACATCTCCACACTACTGAGCAGTCATTGAAGAAAGGCACAAACTGCTTTGTGTTCTCCCCTCACCCATTTAGTGCTCCAACTAAATATATATATATAGATATTTTAATTTTTACATTCCTACCCTCTGCTCTTAGTTTTGAGACTCTCTGGCAGATGCTGACTTGTCTACATTAAAGGGACATGCTCAACATGTTAAGATTACCAATTTGATTGCTGTTACTATGTCACCGTGTAAACACAGTCAGAAGGCATCTGTGCCACTGTATTGGCAGTTGAAGGGGTTTTTATGTCTGCCCTTTACTCCCTGTTTTGCTGGTAGCACTTTTACTCTCATTTTTTGCCTTCTCCCTCCCCAGTGGATTTCATGGTTGGGAGTAGCACCTGTGGCCACTGTGAGCTCTGACAGCTGCAAGACTCAGATGCCAACCTCTTGAATGTATTTTTTCTATTGCTGTCATCTGGGTTAGAAGATAGCTTCCAGGCAGACATCTCAGCTGTGTCAGTGTTCATTGCTTGTAGTTGGACAACAAGGTGTCATTGGGCTGGTTAACTTTTCACAATTTCATTTACAGTGCACTCATATGTGTCAAAGAATTAGCTTTCTAGTATGTGTTGTTCTAGAGAGTACGTCTTGGTCTACTGTGAAATATGTTTAAAACTGTCCTTAGATCACCACGTACTCTGCACAGGGTTGATAGCTTCTTTTGTGCTCTGCATGTGGTCAAGGACACTCTAGGTCTGTAGCAAATTAGGGATGCTCATAGAAACATCTCATCAGTGTATTTTGCCTGACTGCTGTTGGAAGTGTTTCAAATCTAATTCAGTGTTTGGAAACTGAGAGTACCTGGAACCAACCATGGCTGGCTCAGCTTGCACATCACCAGAAAGGAGACTGTGAATCACAGTCTTGTGTCTTCCTTCTGCTGCTCCAAGTATCACTGTAGGTTTATGTTTGTTAGGATGTGTATGTGCTCTCTAACATAGCAACCTCTGTGTGCAACCAGGCAAGCTGCCTTTGGGTTAGGATTAGGGTTAGCAAAGGATACCAAATTAGCTGTGAGTTTGCTCTGGAAAAGAACAAGATCCTATTGCATTTAACTGCAGGACGTTATTATTTTTTTTCCTTTACTCCCTTGTAGCTTTGATATTTATTTTAAAATTCTGCACAAGTATTTTGAAATATAACATGGCTAATATGGACTGATTCCTAAATGACACTGGATAAGAAGTTGTAGCCAATAAATTCTTGACTTTGCGACCTTACTGCTGTTTAATGTGTGTGTTGGTACAAGGCAGTAGTTTGTGCAGCCTTGTGACTGTTCTGGACAGGAAAAAACTCTTGAAAGCAGCAAGGATTCCTGTGTCCTAAAGTGACACGTTTGAGTGTCACTAGAACTAGATATTCAAACAAACTTAAAAACTCTGTCTCTCCAAGGATGGTTGTAAAATTGGAAAGCAGAATTAGAAACTGCAATTCAAGTTTGATCAGTTGAAGTTAGAAATATCACTGATTTCTTCCCTGCCACAAGTCCAGTGAGCAATATCTTGTGACTCCATTTCTATTCAATGAAATGTAAGTTGGAGAAGTGGTAAATGCAACTTTTCTGCATGAGATATAAAGACATTTGTAGGAAATCATATTTCCACCTGTAGGTTATGCTCTGCATTCTGTTCAGCTCTTTAATGCTGAAGTTTGCATACAGAGTTCCCAGTTTCAATATTCGCATGATTTCTTTCTGAAGACAATTAATTTATGCATAGACTCTCGTTACAGAGCTCTAGGCTTGAGAAAACTTTTTGTGGAAAATGGACATACAAATTATTTTGACTCATGCAATTTAGTGAGGCAACATCATGGAAAATATAGTCTCTTTTCTGCAGTAAGCAAAATGTGTTGGGGGAGAGATGACCTTCGGAGATAAGGCTGAAATGAAGCAAAAATGCATTCTCTTCCTATTTCACATTGAGGCTGATTTTTATCAGAACACTTGGATGCATTTAGAAATGGAGTTTAAGAGCAGGGATGGACCTTCAAATGTACCTGTGTGACTCTAAACATTACCTGGACAATTATTTTTCTTCTGCTTGTCATATACTACTCTTTGAAGTGAAAGCTCAGAGTGATCAAGGTACTTAAATGCCTTGCATGTGTAGTCTGAAAGAGGGTCTAAATGTGAAAACTGTTTTAAAATGTGAATGCTTCTCTTTTTTTAAGGATTCATTTTTTTACCCATATAAAAACATATTTCAGTCTATTTTATTTCTACAGTAAACGAACTCAAAAGATTATTTTTATCCATTGCTTATATATGGTTGAGTTCCCAGAGAAGTACAAAGCTGGCTTAAGGACCTGCACACAGTCGTTTGTAGACAGGGCAAAAATCTTGTCGTCTGCTTTGCTGTAAACAGAGCAAAGATCTGTTTAACTCAAACAATCCTCTTCCCCTCCCTGCAGATCATGGGGCCATATGAGCTTATGGGTTTACAGGCAAATCCAGCCCTGCAGCTGGGGATACAGGGCTGAGCAGAGAGCACACTGTGGGGTTGGGTACCAGGGATCACTGTGTTGGCTTTGAACATGTCATGCATTTCTCTGGGTGGGTGTGTTTGCTGTAGTGTGACTTTGTCCTCCTCCTGCAAGGCATATTTTCTCTGCCCCACTTCATGGCTCTAAATTGTTTTGTTAGGTCATGATGTTCTGAACTGTTGAGGTAATTGAAAAAAAAAGAAAAAGAAGACTATATTTCCCCAGAATTAGATGGGATGCAATTCCTGCTGCTTATAATGGATTTAATTAATAGAGATTAATTTACCTGGCAGTGCTGTACTCTGTATGCACTGTGTAGTATCAAACTCAGAAACCAAGAGGTACCTTGCTGGGTCTTTATTACTGTAAAACAAAACCCAACAACCCCCCCTTAATAAGTATATAAGTATTACATATTATCATACACATAAGTATGCCAGCTACTGCTGGCTACTCTCTTCCTCTGAATCCTTTCTACTAGAAAGCTGCATTTAGCATAGCTCTTTGATTATGTGTGATTTCTTTTGCTACAAAAGTAAGACACCAGTTAATTCTTATGATTAGGTGGGTGTCAGTCTATACAAAATGTTGGGTAACTCCAGTTTCCAACGTTGGTGGTACAAAGGACTTTAACATAACTCGTAATTTCAGCAGAGGCAAAGATGGAAGATGAAGAGCCACTGATTCATCTTGTTACTCAAGATGTGACTGCCAATTCAAGCTAAGTGTTTTACACTGGAAACAGTGGTGTGGTAGCTCATACAGCTAACTTTTCTGAGGATTTCATTGAGAGAATTCTCCAACTCTCCAGGGGAAAAAAATATATTGTGGAAAGTTAAAAGGATAAATGGCCCTTATGTGCTTGTTACTACTCATAATTTTTGTGCCTTAGTTTCATGTGGGATTTTAGAAAGTGGTCTGCTTTGAAAGAGGCTGATTTTTTTCTGCTGTGTGCCATATGAAAGTCTTACTGTTCTAGCTGCTTTCCAGGCTTTGATTTGTTTTGGATTCTCATGACTGCCTGGTTTTTTGAGGGTTAGGGAGGATGCATCCATGGCAAATAAAGTGCTGGCTTCTGTAATATTGGCATTGCTGGAGATAGCTTAAATCTTTTTTGTGAGCCTACATTAGCAATGAGAGACCAAGGCCTTTCAAAGGTCTGTTACCACAGGCTTTCCTGGCCCTGGACACGCTCAGATCCTAATCCCCTGTCAGTCATCAAGGGAAGGAGACACTTTTGAAGGTCCTGAGCCAGTGCCAAAAGAATCAGATGGCCACAAAAAGAGTTCTTAGAAATTTGTTAGTGACTGGCATGTTAATAATGTTAAAGTACTTAATCAAAAAGCAATAACCAGAAACCTTTATGTTTCAACCCACCAAATTTTTACAGTTTTCCAGAAGTTTTCAGGTGATAGACTGCTTTGTTTTACCTGCTGTGTTCACATATATTGAATTATTAAAGAAGAGATCATCTTCTAGAAGTGTCAATGAAGTGGCCATGAAGTCTTTCAAACAAGCAGTACATCCTTACACGCAAAACTTTTTGAGTTCCACCCTGCAGTTTTCATGTTTTTCCTTTTAAAAAATGTACTCAGTACAAGAGAGATGTCTCCACATCTGACTGCAGAGATATCTTATGCCTCGCTCCTGTTATTTTAGTCCCTAACATAATGAAAGATTTTCAATCAATTTTAGTTATGAAAGGGAGCACAGGAACAGATTTCTTTAAATTCATTTTCTATTGGTGTGAAATTTTTTGTGATTTTTCTTTTTCCTCTTGCCCCCAAATCCATCTCATATTTCACAGACGAGAAAACGGAGTGATGGTGTGTCACATCCAGTTACATCAGTCACATTGGCAGTCATTACTGACACAGCTTAATGCAGTCTGACTGATGTAATCAGACACGATGTCTCTCACAGTATACTGTGTCACCCTGAGAAATATAAAGAGACACAGATTTCAGAAAGGCACAGTTAAGGGTTGTTTCAGAAAACAAATAATAACCCATGGCATTGTGTCTATGGACGTGCACCCAAAACAAGTAGGTTCTTCTGGACAGAACAAGACCAGTGTGCTAAATTCACTTCCGTGGGGAACATAAGGGGTGTTTTAACCCACTTGAGTGAACTTCATTTATAAATGAGTTAACACAACTTTCTGCAATAATAATTTCTTTTTCTGTTCCTCATCTAAAACATGCTGATATCCATGTCAAAAAGTCGTTTTGAGTGCCTCCTTTTTTGGGATACCCAGCTTGTGACCTCCTCAGTGCATCTGGTTTCAGTGAGCTGATCTGAGATATATCTCATGTTCGGCTCTCCAAAGTTGAGATTGCTCAAGCAACTCACCACAAGGAAGTGTATTTTACCTCTGGAAGATACTGTGTAGCATCAATATGGTGGATTTTTTCCCACAGTGGATATGTTCATTGATGGCATTTTGAATGTACTTTACTGTTCAGCTGCAATGGCTCAGATGCAAACAAAGCTTGTATTCCTATTTCTTCATGTGTTGTTAGAGCAGGGATAATGTTTTTGATCATTAGAGGCAGATTCCAGACTGGAAGTGCTCAACTGGACCAGGTCATTTCCCAAGTTTGTTTGAATTTATTGATCCAAAGTTCAGCTTTAGCTTTCCTGACCTCTAGAACAGCATATGAAACCTGAGGTCCACTGAAGTCAGTCCCAAGCTTCCTGTTCACTTCAGCAGGGCAAGCTCAGACATGTGGATCTCGCCTCTGGGACTGACTGGACTTGAAGTTGTTTGAAGTGACAATTGGATAAGATATACCACTTAAAGTTTCTCTGAAGGATGCTGAGCCTGTGAAAAGCTACCTCACCAAGCAAGTGAGAACTGAAAATTCCATTGAAATAGAAAAGATATTGATCAGTAACAAAGAGAGAAACATCTGTCTATATAAAGAAAAAAAAAAGGTAGCCCTACATTTTGATTTGGGATTCATCCATATGACTAAAATCAAAGTAATAAGTATTAATGTGATTTTGGACTCATAAATTCTACTGGAGACATCATCAAGCTGTAATTACAAGAGACATTTAAATTAATGTGTTGGATATAAATGTAGCTATCAAAACTGTTTTAAAAATGTAGAACTTAATCTGTAGTTCTGTCTCCATGTCCAAAATTATCTTTTAATGTCTGCTCTTAAAACAGCACCTCTAACCTGATTTGGTGGGTTTTTTTCTCTAAAAGTGAAAAAAATCAATGCAAATAATTTGTGCTTTAAAATAGGAAAAAGAAAGAAAATATACAGGAAAACAAATGTATTTTTCTGCCTCTCTCTGCCACCAGCATTTTAATGATCACTTTACACCTTCCTATCTCTGAACTTAGATCCATTTCAGCTTCCTCAGCTTAATTTGCATTCAGCATTATTTTGCTGTTTTGGGGAGTACTGACTGAGAAAGCAATAGAGCAGTTTTTATACAATGTCTGGGGAAAACGAAAGAATGTGAGCATGGAGTTGCTCAGCAACTCCACTGATACCTTCACGAAAATACTAAGTCATTATAAAGCTGTAATTGCTTGGTGTGTATAATATATGCTTCTGTTTAATCTTTCTAGAGGAGGGCTGTCCCATTTGTAATATTGGTAATTTGAAATTGAGTTTGTCCAAGCTGATGCCTTCAGAGGTACTGGTTTGCTGCACGAGTGCCTAAAGCAGGGCTGGCTTTCAACTGGGTCCCGGGGAGCCAGACTTTCTGCCACAGGATTCTCGGTCTTCATTTCAGCTGTGCTTGAACACTTTAACCTTGCACCTGGACAGTCATGGTACTGTCAAGGGTTACAGCTCTGAGAACTCAGCTGAACTCCTGAAAGAAAAGTTCCCAACTAGGAGTTGGTATCTCAAAACAATAGTGAAAAATAGGGGAGTTACAAAGCTTATGTGAAGACCAGTTTGCAGATAGGGGAGAACATGTTATTTGTACTGAACAACAGTAACCTGAGAGGTGTTGGTCTGTCACAGTGCCTGGCAAATAACCAGGTGAGGGTTCCTGATCTCATAGCTGTATCTCCTAAATCAGGGTAGCAAAGGAGGTGTCAGATGGATACCATACCCATCATCCAGTGAAAATAGCCCTGGAAGGCAATTTAATATCCTGCTTGTGCCACACAGAGAGGCAGCAGTAAGGGCCACAATCATGGAAGTATTTGAATAATTTTTAACAGAAGGTGAAGCACCTCTGCTTAAAATAAGCTATAATTTGAGCATGTGATGCACCAGTCTGAGTAGTTCTGATTCTCATCTCTCTAACCCAGGGCTACAGCTCTAATCTCTTGAGTTCTTAGATTAACCCTGGGATCCAGATCACTGCAGATTGGTGTTTATGGTCCTGCCCATGACAGTCCAGTACACCAGTGGAAGAGCAAATGGGCAGTGCTGTTTGACTGACATCACAATTATATTCTAATTATTTAATAAACTTTAGTGTTTAGTCAGGTTTAGGCAGGCAAAAAAGGCACTTTTTTTTTTCTGATTGATTACACAGAGCTAGCAGTTGAAATTCTTAACATGCTATGTAATTTTAGGTGAAAATTAATTAGCATGAATAAGCAAGACACCCCATGGTGTCACTGTTTAGTCAGTTTTCTATGGAGAATCACACTTTATTAGGAAAACCAGTCTTTTTTTGGTGTTCTCAAGACATAATAAAAACAAACAAATTAAAATTAGTAACTGATGCATCACCTTATCATGAGGTTTCTTTTAGCAAGGAGGTGACTGTTCTGTGCCATCCGTTCCACTGCTGCTAGCGAAGGGAACAGAGTGGGGAAAAAGATTAGCAAAACCTAAGCAAAAAACCTCAAACAAATGGTATTGTTCTTTTCCAGTGCAGGGACTTCCAACTCCTGCTTGGAAAAACTGCTGCTGAACCTGTTCATCCGTGCTTTTTGATGACAGTTCTGAAGAAATTTGCCTGGGCAACATAATTAGAATCACCTGGATGGAAGTGAGGGCTGTCAGGGGTGTTTTAAATGCCCCCAGTCTGGTGCTGTGTGACAACATGATGGCCATATACAGCATTTCGACTCTCTAAATTACTGTGATAACTGACCTAAAGGAAAGGGAGAAATAAAAGACTGCTTAAAAACTTAATAAGATCAACTCTTTTGATAAATACAATGACTAGAACAAATAGAGCAATGAAGCCTGTTCATATGTTAAATCTCTTAAGATGTAGCTAATCAGAAAGTTTAAAAGAATAATCTCGGTGTGACTAATCTTAAATGTGATCAGAGTTAAAATGTTTTGGTGATTTCATGTAGATATTTGTCAGGAGTATTGGATCGGAGGACATGTAATTAAAAACAGGATGCCCAAGCTCAGTTTTGGTGTAAAGCACGTTATTCATTTCTTGTAGAAATACACTTTTGATTTCTCTTTATTATATTCAGGGGCAAGTACTTATTCCTGAGAATATCCACCTTCCTCTTCCTAAAAGTGCTACATAGAATTGTTGCAAATGAGGGGAGCGAGAGTTGCCAACTTTACTTTGCTTACTTTTTCCACTGACAAGTGTTTCTGCGTACAGATAATGTAGAACATTGAGACTGCATTTCCCTCAGGGGCATTGCTTTTCAAACACAAATAGAGGATAGAAAACACTCTGAAAATACAGAAAATGCTTGGTTGTGCCTCCCCAAATTGGTAGGGGAGACTCCAGGATGTTTGTAATACCTGAAATAGCTTTTTTTATTCTTTTTGCTTTTACTTGACTATATTTGAAGCTGATAAAGTCCCTTTAAATCTGGTGTAGCTTGTGCTGCCTGGGAACAGACGTGCTTCTCCTTATTTCATGTGTTTGCCCTGCTCTCAACTAGTACAAAGATAGGCAGGCAAAAATAATTAATTTGTAATATTTCACATTTTTCTTACAGATGGAGGAGGAACAATTTCAAATTAAAGCAGCTCTTCTCCTGCAGAAAAGCAGATATATGCTTGTATCACTTCAAATTTGTATTAGACCATATTTTATTGTTGAGAAGTGTCATGTTGCTACACTGAATAATGCAACATGGGCTGACCTACTTGAACGTTGAAACACTGATTCACCTGTCATCATTTTTGAGAAAATGGAAAGATTTGTTCTTGTCTTCAAATGGGAGTACAAAACAGAGCAGATGTTTGCAGGCATGACTAAACCTCAGTGGACCAAGGTTACAACATATATTGTAACCTCTAAATTTCATCAAGACTATTCTTTATCTAAAGATGGTAGACCAGAAAGTTGTTATCTATAACACAAAAATTCATGACTATGTTTGAGTATGTCACATTAGTAGTTAATACCTACTGGCTGTATTGCACAAGAATATTCAGTACATTCTATTATAAAGGTTAATAGTTGATATACATGTATTCTGAAACTTCTGCATATAATTGTTAAAAAGGGAAAAAGCAGTTCAGCTCTTGAGCTAGAGGGCACAACTTAAAGTAGCCTGTAAAAGGAGACCACATGTCCAAGCATTTGTTATGTAGGTGTCGTTTCAGAATACTCAATTTCTGTACTGAAAGAGCTCCCCAAATTTTTATTAGCCATCTGTTTATAGTAGGTGTGTACTTGTGGGTATTTTTTTTCCATTTCACTGTAATTACTGCTCTGGCAACAAGAACAAGTTGAAATTGTGGCTTGTCTCCTGGAAGTTCTGCTTTCATTACATATGGTTCTCTCCATTAAAACACAGACCAGTTGCTCAAGCCACCTTAAGGGGAAAGCACTCTGCATGCTGCTCCCAAAATTAGGCATGCAGGCACATTAACAGTAGCAATAATTGTGTGCATTATTTGCTGACTGGAGCACTGACTGTGTGTAAATTTTCAAATTATTGTACTGGCTGCAACTCATTGCTGGTGAGCAACCACTGCCACCTCCTTTCATAGGAAATGAAATATCCTTTGTAGGTAACTATTTATGTTTATACTTAGGGGTTATAATGATTAATGACAAATGTTTTCATGTTTGCTGTTCTCAGTTGCATGCCATATGTGTTGGCCTGACCTTTGAATGAACGGTGTGGTGGGTGCTACTTGGAAAATATGGAACTGAGTGGATTATGCATATTGCTTTTATACAGCAAAGGAAAAGTAGAGGAGAGGAATCCACTTGAGGATTCCTCAGTAACTACTAATCCTCCTCCTGAGGAGCAGGCTCAGGTCTAGGCACAAATCTGTTCTAAGAAATGCTTTGATTCTGTCTGAGCATAGGTTATTTCCTGTTTCTGCTGTCCTCTCTTCTGGGACCCATATTGCCCATGCATGGTGGGATGGGGGCTACTTTCCTCTGCTTTCAGCCTCTGTCTTGGTTGCCTTTAATTCTGATTAAGGACTGAAGAGACAGTCCTGCCAAAGTTACTCTTGCAGCTGCTTGATACTCAAAAGGCCATGCTAATGTGTTGCTATTCAAAGCATATTCCTGTTCAGAAGTGAAGCCATTCCCTGCGGTATGCACAGGATCTTAACTACACATGAAGAGAATCTTGTTGCATGAAGGTACTGAGGTAGGAATGATCTCAGCCATATGAGGCACCTCTGGAATTGTGTTTTTTTGCGACAAAACTTTTCAGAATTCCTCTCTTCAGTTTTATCCCATCTTAACGAATGTTGATCTACCCAAAGCCATGAAGGAGTACAAGTCAGTCCACAGTTCTTTAATGTTTATGTGTGGAATTTCTTTTGCTTTTTAGATATTAAAGTAAATAAGAGAAGTTTTTTTCCCAACATATTTTTTCGTATTGCTCAAGAAAGCTTGCGAGATTTTCTCTACTGCTCATCTCAGTTGCTCACCACCAAGTTAATTATTACCCATCTAAAATTCTGTGTAGCTCAAATAATTGTCGTCTCAGTTCCTCTCCTTCCTTTCTTTTTCACTAAAATATAGAACATTTATATTTCTATGGCTTTCAGATATCTAAAGTTGTGGTATCAAGTGTGTACTCTCAATTATCTGTTAGGATTAATGATCATGTTTACCCACAAGTGTGTCATTTTTCACTGTGTACAAAATAAGGAGGAAGGCCATATTTTAGTACCTACAGGCTGGTATAACATTATTTTGATGTATTGCACAGCCTCCTTAATAAGATGATTGCAGGAGTATTTTGCATGTGGTAGGTGTGCAATATCCAGATGATATTTGTAGCTGACAGCAGCCATCACACTGACTCTTATATATGTGCTGTAAATTTTCTCTGAGCAGCAGACATGTCAGCAGTATCTCTTTCATATCTAAATATTATTTTGTGTACGTTTTCACCCGTATTCAAGCAGTGCTGTGGCCTAGTTTGTTTTATCCTTAGGAAGCAATATTTTAATGCTTATATTTTCCAGGTTTCTGTACAGTGACATTGAGGGAAATGTATTGTTTCCTAGAAAATAAAAGATTTGGTTGGACAAGGCAGTTGCCAAAAATGAAACATTAGCACTCTTGTTGATATAAACTTGCAGGTCTATTTCTGATTTATAGTTTAGATCAGGACTGGGTAGGGCAAATGTTCTGAACTGCTGCTGTGTTCAAAACCAAAACATAGTAGTAGATATCTGCTTTGTAGTGCAGTTACATATATCTTCTATAAGGTCCCAAAATATTAATTTCATTGGATTTTCATGGATATTCCAACTTAGCAGGCTCATAACCTTCAATCAACCAACCATGAGAACGATGGGGTTTTGCTCACCGCCGTCTGACATGGCTGCCACCTCCAAAGAAAACTTGAAATTCTGGGGGGTTGTGGTTTGCTCCTTCCTCATCCCCACCTCCCCCACCCCAGTAAAGCTGACACATGATTGGCCTTTGGTGTCAAAACTCACCTGAGGTTTGAATGCTACTCTTGTTGATTTAGGAGGTTCCTACCCAGGAAAAATAGGTGTCACTCTAGTTGTAGAATGGCAGTAATTCCATCTGAATGTGATTGAGAGTTCTTTTAAACAGAATGCATTTTAAGTCTAATGATATGTTGCAAGGTATAGTTCCTAAATTTCTGTTAAGATGATGTTTCCACTGATCTCTTCTCTTAGGAGTCCTGTAGAGCACTTTATTTCTCAGAAACCAAGCTCTAGGTTTAATGCTTTCTTTAATAACTACCCCAATCTCACAGCTTTTTAGTGTCTAATGAAATATAACTATGTAGTGAAACTGATTAAGTTGAAAATAGCATTTTTTGTAATGAGGAAGGAGCATAAAAATGATTTGGGACTAAGACACTGATTAGATTTTAAAGCCAAAATCTAAATAATGAGATCTGCCAATTTGATAAGTGATATTTGGATGCAATTTTAATGAAGACAAGCCCTTTTTTGAGCTAAAGGAATGTTAGGTTAATAATAAGTTATTTTCAGGATTTTGTTTACCTTGGAGAGTACGTTAGTTACAGTGGTGACACCTGCATGTTCTGTAGGCTGGTCTTACCTTTTCCAGCAATTAAATTGTGGCCCTAGGAAGCTGAGTGATAAACCATTTATTACCTTTAGAAAGGTGAGAAATTTGCCCTGAAGCTTCATTTTAATAAATGATAAGTTGTTGGGCAGTATAAATAAAATCAAGGTAGTATGATGAAGGAAGGACTCTGACAACTGCTTGAAAGAAACCTGAAAACAGACAGAAAAGTGAACTTCCTTTTCTGACATATCACAGGAAAGTTGAATAATCAGCCTAAATTGGAGGGTATTTTCCATCTTTCTTTTTAAGTTTAGTTCTCGTATTTTTGTGTGGTTTTTTTCAAACCACATTTATGATTAAACAGTCAGGTTGACCTGACACTTGCTCTGTTTGAGGAATTCAGTGTTATCATGACAACTGGCTCCTGAGACTCTTTCAGACCTTTAAGATGATGTAAGTATAAGCAACAAGAAGACACCACAATCAACCCTATTTTAAACAATTGAAATGTAATATATGACATTCTTCCTTCAAGGAGGACAGGAATCCTGCTGCATAGTGTCAGCAAACACAGCTCTCTAGTCATCCTGTAACTCGGTTGCCACAGCAACCTGGTCCCTACTTGCAGCAAAGGAAGCAAAACATATGGTAGAAATATTGTGCTTCTCCAAGAAATATCAAGATTTCCAGAACAATAAAGCTTCAAGTTCAGATTTCCCCCCAGGAAAACATTAATCAAACTGCTTTACTGTATGTATAGGAAAATCATGAAAAGTATCTAAAAAAAAGACACCTTTCCTATTAAACTACCTAAGTTATAAATGAAGAATTAGTAGTTTAAAACTAGGAAGTTAAAAGGGGAATTGTTTACACTTCAGACTGGATAGTTTTCTATCCTATGGACTGACAAAGCCTGTGAGAGTACACTTGACGTGTCCTGAATCAGAAGTTACTGAGAAGTCCTCCTTTGAGTTCCTTGTGGACATAGGGTTCGTTTTTTCTCTCACTGCAGTGAACCTTCATTTGTGTCTATAGAAAAGCATCCTCAGCAGTACTGGCCAGATTATCCTTGTTGTGTTTTGGAAGATACTTTAACTTTGGACTAAAAAAAAACGCCATAATGTGAAAATAACTATTTCCTACAGAACATACTGCTTTTCATCTTTTCCAAAAGTCTGTCAGCCATTGGAATTCCAGGTTGATTATTTAGTTGTTTTGTTTTAATGAAAATATGGTTTGTGTTTTATCTGGAAAGAGATCTAGTAGTACTAAACAGAACAGATTTTGGACAACTTAGGTTCTTTTTTAAATGAACCATTATTAAGGTTAAAAAAAGTTGTGATTTGCCTGACTGAAATGAAGGAGAGGAAAAGCCAATCCATGCACCTGATGTTTTCTGGTTGTTGCTAATAAAGAATATGCTACAACTTGACACCTTAGTGAAAGCTTCATAATTTTTTTGCCTACCAAATAAGCTTATCTAAGTCATGATGATCAAAATAGACACTTCCCACATTCTGCTCAAAGAATTCATTTTCCCTACATAGCACTAGATATGCTTTCTGGCATAGATGAATATTCTCCTTTTACACCAAAATGGGGTGCTGGAATAAAGTAATGCATTTGGAATGTTTATCTGGTTGATCCTTAGTATGCTGGTTGTTAGATAGAATAATGAGTGTTCTATCTCTTTGAAATCAGTGCCAGCTTTAAGACAATAATTCTTTGCATTGTTTTGCAGCTGTTCTGAATAAATTTATTTTTCACAGAATGAAAAATATTCTAATGCATACAAAAATAAAAAAAATTATACAATGGTGCAAATGGAAACAAAGCTTCATTTTTTTTCCGTGTAGAAGGGAATTGCAAAGTAGCCTGATTCACAGTTTCCTGACAAGCAGTATGTGTTAATAACTATCTTTATTCATTTTTTGATATCTTGCAACATAGTTAATCTGTGTTGTATAAATACATTAATGTAAAACAATCCCTTTTCAGACAATATCTTGGCCATCAAAATTTGCATAGCATGCTCATTTCATATTCTGACTTGGAAGGGACTCAAAAGGATCATGGAGTCCAACTCTTAAGTGAATGACCTCATTAAAAGCAAATATTTTTAGCATGAAGCACTATCAAGAAGTGGAAGCTACTGCAGAATCTGGAGGGTCACAAATATCATTTGTGCTTTGATTAAGCAATACTATTTAATGTTGAAGTCATTGTATTGGAACAGTCACTTGCATTTACTTTAAAATGAGTGCTTTGGACACACCTGCTGTGTGTTGGAGCTCTCATGCAAGTCCAACTAAGTTTTTCAGATCTTTATAAAATTTTCTTCATCTGTCATTTTCTTTACAGCAACACAGCTCTGTCACAGTCCTCAGCTTGCAGGAGATGGAGAGGCTTCATTGAGCTTCAGAAAGGGAAGAAGTTTCGAACTATCAAATAGGTGAGTTTAGAAGAAGCAACTGCAGCAACATTTTGCTGTGATCCCCTGGTCTCAGGCATGGTATCAGGTTAAAGTCTGCAGAAAACATAGCTAATGACTAATAAAAAATCCCAGTGAATTATTAGAGCTGAGTATTTAATCAGTGTTTTATTTCTTGTAGACTGATTTGTGCAGAACTCACATTTTTAAAAGCTACTTCAGAATAATATTTAATGTGCAGATTATGTGTGTGCATACAAGTCATTGTGAGCAAAGACTATCTGCTCAAAATGTGTTGTGAGATAACTGGATTGGTCTTGTAAGTCAACAAGGAAGTTTTTTTACACCAAAGGAATGACTTTTTTTCAGAACCAAGTTTATGGTACAAGCATGAGTTTATCACTGAGTAAAAGGAATACTTGGGGTCCTTTCCAAGTCTGATTTGTGAAAAACAAATTGTCGCAGTGTTTGAGGTTCAGTTAATGTTGGTTTAGAACAGAGAAGATTCTACTGGGTTAAATTCTTAAGAGGAATAAAGGCCCTCAGTTGTTGCCATGAAGATCAAGGGCAAGGATAAATATAGGGCCTGGAACAAAGCCTGATAGAAGAGGTAAGACTTGAAATAACAGAAGGCAGCATTGAACACGGAGGTGATAAACATGACAGCTGCTATACTACTAAGTCCAGGGTGGAAATTCATATAAAATCAGTGTGATTCAATGGAGAAGTTCATATATTGATAGGTTTATCAAGCAATATTTTTATGTGCAATGCTGTTTAACTAGTCTGCTGATCCTTTACAGTAAAAGCAGTGGATATAAGGAAGTTGGATTCTGTTTTATAAAACTTTATATATTTAGTAACCTAGGCTCAAACATGCTGCCCCATGAACTTCCATATAAACGGTATCTAGACTTTTAGTTTGTGAGCATATTTGAAATACTACAGACAAGAAGGATCAATCACAGTGTTGTTTTCTGTGATCAGTGGAAGATCTCTGTGACAATAAGCTGGGAAATGTTTTTTCCAAACAGCTTGTTTGTCTAAAGAGTAAAATACTTCCCCACCTGTGGCTGTGCTACCTGTAGAGAATTTAATTCAACCCTTATTTTCCCTATAGAGAGCAGAATGTTGCAGCCCTCTGATTTGACCCTCAGTGTTGTTTACTTTCTCATTAGAGTGCTCTGATATAACACACACAATGTGCAGGTATCCATTTCCTTGATAGGAACCAGCTCTGGTTTATTCAGTGAATGGCATTACTGAGATCCCCATTCTGACTAAGCCCTTTGGCTGTAGCTCTTCTGTCTCTTTATTATAAGCAGTGAATGCAAAAGTAACAATGTTATGAAATAATCAGAAGCCTCCCCAAATGACCAAATGGATAAATCTATTAATATATTTTAAATCTGTTAAAGGAAGTAGAATCAGCTACTTCAGTGTTGCATTGGGGTCTACCTTAGATGTAATGGTTGTGTTTCAAGGTGGACATATACAAACTATATGTTTTTATGTGTGTACATATGCTGATTTTAATATCAGGAAAAAACTGTCAGATTTGCAAAATACCAATTCGTACTTCAGGCCAATCTATGGAACATCTGTTTTATCAAGAGATGTAATTTTAACAGCAGGATTATACCATAGTATTCAAGAGATTGGCAAATTTGGGAAATTACAGAATAAAAACTATTACTATAATTATAACAATAGAGATTTTTTAAAAAATGTCTATTTTTTCTGAGAAAGAGCTGCACCTGAAGCTTTAGTTAACAAATAAAAATTTCTCTCTATTTTCAAACAGTTTCCAATTTTGTTCAGCATTGTGTATTTTTAATTAACTCCCTGAATTGTGATTATTTTTCCTGCAGCTCAAGCAGTGAAGGTCAAATGTAATCATAGTGATGACTTTGCTCTCTCAAGAGCTGTTTATAACATAGAAATAAATCTTTCTTTTTTTTATTAAATTAAGAGTATGTTTTACCTAGTAAAGCAAAACTGATTGGCTAACAGATACCTTAAGCTGAAAGTCCTTCATGCTCTTTCACATTTTCATTGAGTGCTTTAGTTATTAAGAAGAAAATAACAAGATTAGGACCATGTTAAATTGTTATATCAAGGACTGGAAAAGAGGTCTTTAAAACAAAATTATATTCCACACCTCTTCTAAAGTTCAATTTAATTCAACTTATTTCTTCAGGATGAAAATGTCATTTACCAAACACCTGAGCTATAAACACAAGAACTCCCGCATCATTGTCTTCAGTATTTTGTGAATTTTGCCTTTCAATGAAGTTGTTTCTTTAGCAAAATTATATTTAAGAAAAAGGTAATAGTGAGAGGAATTTTGTACAGAGAAAGTTCATTAATTTCAAGTACACAGAAAAGATTTTTTAATTAGGATATGCAGACTTACATGAGACAGAATATGGCATTATTTTTCCTGTGAATTTGTGAATGTTGGACTCTATCTTACCAGTTCTTTGGAATCATGTCTCCCTGAAGTTGAGCAGAAAATATTCTGATATTGCTCACATTTTCTCAAATTTATAAACTTATTTCTAAGGTAAAACAAATAATTTTTTATGAAGGTTCAAGTTGTCATAATTTGGGGGACAGGCAATCAATTCTGGCCAAATGAATGTGTCTCATTTAAATTCCTTGACTATCTGTTTCCATATCTTAATGCTGATGAAAAGTCTCTAAGACCTGCTTGGGTTTTCTGTCTTCCTGGAAGAGCTGGATTGTCTGTTTGTGGTGATGGACCTGCTTGTGTTTCACACAATTTATGCTCATGCTTCATTCTGAGACTTGAAGGACTTTAGTAACTAAATTAAGTGTACTTTAGTGACTTTACTGGATCTCAAAGTCTTCATGATTTTGTCAGGAAGAATGAGTTACTCAGCAGGTATTGTAATAATCACCAGAAGGTATGTTTATCAAACATTTTTTTCTGCAAATATTTGAAATGCCTCCATCTTCCTAACAACAAGAAAATGCTTCAGGTGGTAAACAATTATCTGCAACCATTCTATATGAACATCTGGACTGACACATCTAAACACCTGAGACATCTCCACTGTGGTTCACTTGTGTGCAGTCCCCATTATTTATACAACATCACACCAAGCCCAGATAAAAACCTCACCTATCCCTCATTTTTTGTTGTATTTATATCTGATGTTGCCATTTCCTCTTCAGTTAAGGTGTAACTCGTCAAGGTGATCTTCCTGACCAACATTATTTGTATATATATGGTCCCAAACCCCTGACTGAGCCAGAAAGAGGAGACTGAATGGAGAAGATGCACTTAGCTTACAAGAAATACTTAGTTTGTATACTATACAATCACTTAAAGGAATTCATCTGTACATTTGTAAAATTAAACCTTTGTAGAGAGTTACTTTAAGAGTGTTCTGTAATAATGCTATCACTGAGCAGCTGTTCTAGAACTCCTTCACTGATCACTTATTGAGGGGGGTAAGACTTTAACATAAAGTTAATGAATTCAGTGACTTGTAGTGAATAAGCAACATGACTTCATTCCATGTATAGAGTAGAATATGTTATAGATGACACTATGAAAAATGACTGTTCAGTGATTACATACAACATATGTAGGCATAGATAAGAGATACTGTTTCTTTAACACTCTCATATTATGACAATTTCCTACTGAGGATGAATAATTTTACTGAGAAATAATTTATCATCAATATTAATTCAGATGTCGGATGGTCTCTCGAATCGACTGGCTACATTATTTAAATCCCACAGATTTTTACTTTTGTAAGTCAAAGTACTCTCATTAATATCATATTCTTTTAAAAGAAGTGCCATGTTCCCTACTTTGGAAAGTAAAATATTTCACGGTCAAAATTATTGCCAATTTTACTAGGAAATTTTTAAAAAATCCTTCTCTCACTTAACCGTGTAATCAAGAGGCAGATGATCATGAAGTGAATCTAAAATTTCTATTTCCGTAAAAAATATCCCCCACCCCCAATATAGAACCCAGAGATAAAACAAAATAATTAAAAAAGAAAAATCAGAAAGTTATATTTTACATATCCTTATGGCTGTGTCATACTATAATACTCACTGTATTGAGACTTTTGGCTCTAATCATCCTTAAGGAGTGTTGTGAAGTTTATTAAATTGCTTTTGGAGAATAATTTAAATACCAAAACAACCCATGAGAAAATAATTATGACATCTTCAGCTCACAATTTGAATTCTGTACAATAAATAACAGTGTACCTCTACTCATCAACCTACTAGTGCCTGTGTTTGTTACATCACAGAGCTTCATCCATAAATAAATGAGGGCATGGTTAATTCTGTCCCCTCTAATCTTTTACCTGCAGTCAGTTTTTAGTCTTGGATATCAGGGGGAAACAAAAATTACTACCAGCAAAGGCAACACAGCAACAAAAGGGAAGAGTACATTTGTAAATCAATTTTCATGAGGATTTGCATTTAAAATTTAAACTCCTGTTAGCATTGCAATAAATTCTTCTTACACTGCAAAATTCCATTTGGAATCCTTCTCTGATGCTGAATGCATTGATATGACAGCGGGACACATTTCCTTCCTTACCTGTCCTTGTAGCCCCTGAACAGTTATCTCAGTGCCATATAGGTTTCTAACCTGTTGATCCTCCCAGTGTGGGATGGTTTTGGCTGCATTTGGAACTTTGTACAAAAAGACATTCTCAGGAGGAGGAATGTTAATGGACTTAGTTGGAGCTCCTTCAAGCAGCTGCTCACTTTGATCTTTAAAGTGAATCATCACAACTCAGAGATGATCAGTGAGCAAGGCTTAGGGAGGTTTGACTGATCTCTGCACAGTCTGCATGGTAATGAGCCTACTTCTTGGGATTACCTGATCCTTTCCTTTTGTGCTGCTTACAAAGTCAAGGAATTGTTATGGCATCTCGGGTTATTCTTGGTTGTGCTTAGCTCCCAAAGTTAGTTTTTTGCTATGGCTTTGAAGATACTGGTCTTTAAACATTACAATTTCCTTGCCTATTATCCTACTATTCCTACAAGCTTGTTGCATTGGGGTGTGCATTGGGTAGCCAGAGGCATTTGGGTGATAAATATTTGAATTTCAGCTCGTTTCTCATTATATATCCTGTTACTTTAGTGGTGTCCCTAACGTGACTTTGATGCAAAATTTGTGATGTTTTTGTTTAGGACTTCTAGTATATCAGTTGTTGAATATGGTGTTGTAAAATCAGTGGAGCCAAAGTCAGAAATGTTACTACAAACAATTCTGACTAAAATCAAGAATCTGAATGTTCAATGATATGCTGAACAGAATGGGTTCATAGCCTGTGATGGGGAAATTTCTTCCTATTCTGAACTATGCTGAACATTTTTGGGCTTTTTAAAAAACAGAATTAAACTAAAGATGGAGAATAATATTATCAGCCCTTTTTAGCAAGTCAGAGCATTTAAATGCCACATCTAATTTTTCAGAGGGTATGGATATTTTTTATTTTTTTTAAATCGTGCAATGGGAAAAGAGGAGAAATATATATCACTCAGTATTTGCTGAGGTACATTCACCCATTGCTCAAAATGTTTAACTTCAGTTGTTATTTTTGTAGGCTCACAACCAACAGTTGCTTATGCTCTGAAGCTGTCTTAGCTGATCAGCATAGAGATGGATGACCAAAGTTGTCCTGCATTTCTGTTTATCATAGCAGTGACCTTTTTCAGTAAAGAGAAAAGGCTGCTTAAGATACAGTTGATAGAACATCAAATTCTCAACATTAGGATAAGAAATCAAAACCCATTAAGTGCAACTGTGATTTTGTCTTGAATTTAAAAAAAAAAAAAACCACAACAAAACAACCACCCAAAAAAGCCCCACTGTCTTAACTATTTTACAGATTTTAGTCTTAGCTCATGCATAGTAGTTCAAAGAAGGACTCCTAAAAACAAAATGTATTTGTCATGATTTTAAAACCTGTACACAGAATGTGTAGTATATCAACCTTCAAGTTCAAATACACCTTTATTTTATAAAATGGTAGCCTTTGTTTTCTCTTCCTAGAATTGGAAGACATGTAAATATTTTGAATACAGTTTATGAAGTAAAAAAAAAAAAAATGCCACTGCATTTTTGTAAACGGGAACTTCAAATTTACTAGAAATTATAATTAAACCCCCCTGCATTCAGTATAGTAAGTAGCATAGGGGAGATGCAACTTTCCTTTTTAATTCTTTTTTTATGACATGTTTCAGACTTTTATGGCACATTTCTTGCAGTTCAGACTGGCTGTAAGACTGGAGGATAAATCAATTTGAATGGAGGAAAAGAACCCCTTTTATTATAATGTGTGGAATAAAATCCCTGTTCTAACTCTCACTGAAGTTTTCCTGTACGCCCAAGGAGACTGCACTGCTCAATTTACAGAACACTGACCCAGCATATGAGGCCTGGTTTATGTACAGCTCGCTCTGCCACTTATTCCTCTCTGCAGAACAGATTATTAGTCTTCCTTTCCCTTATAAAGGACTTTTGAACCTACTGATAACTGTGAGATTATTAATATGTGTATTATTATTTGCTTCTCATTTAAAATTATTTTTGCCACCAGAATGGAAATCTGTCCTCTAAAACGAACATGTTTGTTTCTAGAAATGTCTTTTAAAAACCAAAGCTAAGGAGAATTGCTGAAGATAGACAGACTGCTTGGTTAACATTGCACACTGAGAATTAGTTACCCTTGGGATTCTGGCACTGCAATGCTTTGTGATCATGCTGACTGTTCTGGCTAATGGCATCCTGTCTGTAAAGCCCACGAAATATTCATAACAGGCTAGACTAATGCTCCATCTAGATTGGTATGCCAGCTCAGATTTGGGTAAAAATAAAAGCATATGAGGAGTTGACACTTTGTGGTAAGTCAGGTGAATGCTTTCGTGACTTCTGAGGAAAAAGGACTACTTGAATCCAGGATGGGCTTTTTGATTTTAATGGCATGTAAGATTTTTCTTTTGTTGATATTCTTCAAAATTTGTGAATTCATGCGTGTTTATAGCATTCAGTATATCTTATCTGAGGGAGTTACACAGTTCATCTTTGCATTAAGTGAAGAAGTGCCTGCCTGATTTTAATTTGAACCTCCACCTATGAATTTGTATTTAAGGCTTTCTTGCTATTGTAATGGAAGAGGCAACTGATTTTTCTTTCACCTTTTCCATGCTTGTCATGATTTTTACCTGGCTCTTGTTTGATGTTTTTCTAGTTTGGGAGTTCTAGCCTGTAAATATCTTCTTTTTGTGCAAGGTACTTCGTTATCTTTGATAATTTTTGTCAATTTTTACTATATGCTTTTTCTCAGATGAAAGGAGCAGAATTCCACATAAGAATTGCAATATGGGCACAACACAGACTTTACCCAGTAGCATCATATTTTCTGAGGTTTTCCTCTGTTTAAAAATAATTCTGAAGCTACTGAACTGATATGTTCATAAGGCTGTTGTTTTAACCTAAGATCTCTGTTGCTTCTGGCAGTAGCTGGCTCAGAATCAATCCCTGCATGCATAAAATGAGAACTGTTTGGGGTTTTTTTGCGAGTTCATTACTTTACATTTGTCTGGTTTGAATGTCATCTGCCATTTTATCCTCAATCGCTCAGTGCCACTCTGTTTTTGAAGTCAACTTTTGTTTTTCTTCCCCTGAAAAATTTACCATTAGTAGAAAACTCAATCTCCTCTCCATTCTCTTTTCCTGATCATTCCTGAATGTGTTGAGCAGCTGATGCCCTAGCAAAGATCTCTGTGGGATTCCACTTGTAACTTCCCTTCACAGAGAAAATTGACTGTTTATTGCAGCTTTTCTTTCTACTCTTTTAGTTAGTTATCCCTGTGAGGACCTTCCTCTTATCTTATGTCAGCTTAATTTAAGACCCTTTGGTGACTGGACCTAGTTGAATACTTCATGGAAGTCAGAGCAGGCTGTGTTAAACCACCTTTCCCTGATACTCACTCAGTATATTTAATTTATTTTAAGTGATTTTTCTCAGAAAATTCTAATGGATTGTGGGGTAAGACTGTTAAGAAAAAGAAAAGAAAAATTCATGTTCATTCTGTTTTGAAGTACTGTCACTGATTGACAAAGAGGGCAGACCAACAGACCATTTAACTTCAAGTTTGTTTAGTTTCTCTTGAAAAAAATTATTTACTTTCTCTACAAGAAATTCTGATTCAGGAGACATGCTACCTGTGCTTGATATTTTTCCAGTAAGTACCTTCCTAAAATAGACCATATTTAGGACTTGCTGGGGTAATGAGAGATGGTAGATGAGAGTCTTTTCTGAATTCAGACCCATTTGCCTCTTTTAACTCTTCAGTACTGATGCCTTGGTATCCAGTAGAATGATGTCAATTCACACTGTTTGGAAACAGAGAAAAATGTACACTTTGGGTCTTAAGACATAACCTCAAACTGTTTGTAGCCATATTCTGCAGAAAAAAATTGACCCGTACTATTTGCAGTATAGATCAAATCCTAATACTTTGAAGATTGGGGGATTAAGAACAGTGTGACATTTTATAAATAGCAGTTTAACCACATAAGTGTGCCACTTCAGTGTACAAAGAAAAAGGTATTTACAATCTTTTAAAAGTGTTTTCAAGACAAAAGTATAGTTAGTAGTGCAACAGAATTTGCCACATTTTTTTTCTGAAAACTTGTGAAGTAGTAGAAGTTGCTGCACTTCGCTTTCTAGTGTTGGAAATATGTGTCACAAGAAAGTCCTGTCTTCTGACTATGTGTCATTATGCCTTGGAAAAACATGGAGACTTACTGATAAGACACCCAACAAATGTAAGATTCTTCTCCTCATATTTATTTTAAGCAAAAAGCACTAAAAGCCCGGCATTTTGAAGAAGAATATATGCACTTTGCTGCTGAATTCTTACAAAGAATAATCTGTCTTGGTAATTTGGCAAGGCTCAGAAGAAAATACAGCAATGTCTGGCTGTGCTATGTTTGTGTAGCTCTTATAACGAGTGACAACACAGATGAGTGTTATTGCAATCTGAAAAAGGAATGTTTTGAGACTACATGAAATTCACTATATTGCTCAGGCCTCTTTCTACCTTCTTTTAATGCCAGTTTATTGAATCAAATGTAATGCCACTTTTCAGCTTTGATCATGATAAATTTTATCCTACAATTCTTCAAACTTTCAAATATACCTCATGTTCTTTATAGAGGCTGGAATAGTAAAAAAATCAACCCTGTGCTATTTTCTAATCTAAAAATCTCTATCATAAGCACTAGGACTTTAGAAAAAACAAACCCTCAAATAAATTTTATTTTTTTAATTGTGCACAGAAACAAAAATCCTTCTAAAAAGACCGTATGAAATTATTATGTTCTCCACGTAATATTTTCATTGTCTAAAGAAACCTAAAAACTTAGTAAAAAAAGTATAACGTATTCTAAAGAGTTTTCTGCTTCAATTAGATTTGTATGTAGCTTCCGTAATGGATTATTAATAGAAGAAACAGACTGAAATTCAAGAGTAAATATATATTTTATATTCAAATGTATGTGCAAAGTTGATCTGGTCCTAATCATCTTTAGCATTACAGAAAGAGCCAACTCTGAATTTTTCCCACAGGGGGGAAAAAACCTGGCAATTTAAAAAACTTGACCTCTCAACCCTTATTCTGGAGGACAAAAGAGCTGAACTGTGGGACTTACTGCTCCCGTTAAAACCATAAACTATGGTGTTTAAGTTGTGCTAATCTCTACTTGAGTAATCAGAAAAAGTTTCCAAGTGCAATTACTGAACAAAAGATCCTGAACTGGAACTTATTACTGGTTTGGCAGGTTTGAGACCTCCCACTTACTGAATTGATTGTAATTTATCTATAAATTGATTTTTCCCTCCTATCTTCGCTGGTTTGATACGTTAGAAAATTATACTGCTTTTTTCATTATTAATGGCAAATCTGAAACAGGAGTGATGAATCTTCTGAGTCAGGATGGATTTAAAAGGTATGAAAGTATAAGGTGAAGGTGGTAATTGCTGAGCACCATCTGTGGCAGCAATGTGTGAGAACAAAAAATATCACATTAGTAAATCTTCTCCTGAAAGCATAGTTTTTTTTGGCTATCTCTGAACCAGCTGCCATTTGTGCTGCCAGGCACCACTGGAGTTCAGGACGTGCTGATTACCTGGGCCTTTTCACAGTGTTTGCAGGTGGGTTGTCACCCACATCCTTGCTACCAATCACCCTCTTTGGAGTTTGGAAATGTTCAATCATGTTGTAATAACACTGTTTGGATTGGGATGTGGAAGCATCCTCAGTTTGCAAGACAGGATGTCTCTGAATGTCTGTAAAGCACTAACACTGGCAGAACAAGAGTTACAATGGGCACAAATAATAGATGAATACACTGTCTGGCTGTTTGGCTGGTGTTACATGTTTGAGGTTTTTTTGTCCTTGGAAGTGCTGAAAGCACTGAGACAGGTGGTACCCACAAACATCTCTAGACCTACAGTCGTGGATTCTGGGGAAGTACAGGGAGAGTGGAACACAGAAAGCAGCCAGGCCTCTGTGCTGCCTCTGGATGGCTTCACCCATGGAACATGTTGGATGCAGCACAGCAGCTGCAAGGACAACTGGGCTGACTCAGGGCTTTTCTTTTTTTTTAATATTATGGTGAAGGATGGCAGCATTACCATCATACATACTTGGTTTGTAAGTTACAGTCTTATCAAGCAGATACAATTTTTAAGATTCTGCTTTCTCATTATTATGCTTCCCTCCAAATGAGAACTGATGTTTCAAAGCCTAATAAACCAGAACAGTTAGAAAATAAAGTACTGTTGCCAAGCATATTGTGCTGAATACTGATTAACTTCATTTATATCAGTGATGCTGCTCATATGTACATTGGTGTGATGTAAAATAGAATTTAAAGAACGGAAGAAATGAATAGGAAGACTGATAGAATGGGAGAGAATGGGAGAATGGGAGAGAATGGGCTGACACTTTCAGCATAGATATTTTTAGTCTTCAAATTCAGAAATTTGTCTTTCTGCCAGAAGAGTATATCTGAAATATGTGAATGTTCAATCTTTCTCAGTCTCAGAGAAACTGCATTGCATGTGTGCAGCAGAAGCTGCTGCAAACCACCTACAATAGTACTTTGAATCTTGGCTAAGTCAGTCACTTCTGCTCCCCTGTTACAGGAAGCGGTTTTCATTCATATTAAAGATTGTATTGAGAAAAACCAGCACTTTTATTTTCCTTCCCTTAATCCCAGTGACATGTAGGGTTAATAAAAATTTTGTATGGAGGAGGATTTACCAGTATTATAAAAAGCTAATGTATGCATTTGTATGAGGCAGATGTTATAGCAGCTTAAGAGATACAATATGTTATTGAGTGTTAAAGGAAATGTCTCTTGTCTGGCCCTAGAAATGACAGAGGGATGAATCTGGCTCTCCTGACACCAGAGATCAATCATGTTACATTAGTTTGTTTTATTTGACACTGTCGTGTTACTTTATATTTCTTGGAGGTGATGCAAACTCAATGGAAGAGAAATATCAGGCATGGCATTACACAGATTGGATGTATGCACTGGTTTGGATATGTGTGTCTTTCCTAGATTGATTACTATTGTATTTCAAGGCAGCTCACATAATTTGCTGCATCAAACATGAAAATAAGCCTCTAGGTTTTTACAGCATGACAGATCTAAATTCTAATGACAGAACCCATTGAGGCAATATTTGAACATAGATTTAGAAGCTCAAAGTAAATCTGAAACCTCAGTGCCTTTCTTCTTTAAATGTCTTTACGACATAAACTTTTTATTCCCAAACTTCAGATTGATAAAGCAATAAAACAAAAGGCTATCGCTGTGTTTGGGAAGGGTATGAATTCACAGATGCTTTCACAGTATTGTTCAAATTTAGAGGTTGGGCTGAATATTTATTTAGTGCATGCTAGTGTAGCCTTAATTAGAGTAGTAAAACACTTCTTAACCAGTGAAGTACCTGTTATGTAGGAAGTCCTCTTCAGTCATGGCTGCAGAGACCAGGTCTCCTTTGTGTAGACATAAAATTCTGAAAAATATGTAACTAAGAGCAAGAAGAGAGAATTACCCCACTAGGCATTAAAGACTTTGGAACAACAAAATCACCCATAGCCAATAATTTTTCTTTCATGAAAACACTTACAGAGATAGCATTTTCTGAAATACAAATAAGTTATTTCCCAATGTAAGATATATTAATTATTAATAAATTAATTATTAATAAATGCTTTTAAATTATAACTCAGCAATCTACATTGAAGGCTGTACTTGATGGTGCAGTGAATGCAGAATGCAGAATAAACTGCTACAAAGCTATGAGATTTATTCTTTTTTAAATGCAAAAGGCTTTGGAGATGCAATTATAAGATTAGACGTGGCTAAATGTAGTTTGGAAACAATTTAATAAATAAAGTTTGTTAAGAATAGAAAGTAAAAGCACCTTGTGAATCATTCTAATGAAACTGCACATTTATATTTGAGGTGTTTTCACTTTCACCATTTGAACCAATGTGCTGGATATTTAAGTCATGAAAAAGAATGCTGAAAATACTTACCTCTTTCACAAAAAATAATGCAGTTACCCATTTAAATCTGAAGGAAGAGAAATTAAAATTCATATTCAAGTCAAGCCTGTGCAGGATATTGAAGATCTTATTTGAAGAAGCGGGGTGGGGGGGTAAGGAAGAGTTGTGTAAGTGCTCTGAATCATTCTTTAATCTTCCACTGAATGCTTAGGAGCTAACAAATTCTTTGCTGTCTCTAAAACTATTTTATTTTCCCTTCCTAATTAATCTTTTTGGTTTTTTGTTCTCCATTTCTTCAACAGTAGAGAATAATGCCAATGGTTATGTTAAAGAGTTTTTCCTTTAGAAAATTCTTCGTAGCTTGTGGAGTGCGTGTGGTTTTTTTAATAGTGGAAAGGATCAAAGAAATTGGATTTGAGGTGTTTAATTAAGTCTGTTCACAGACAAATGGTCCTGATGAGTGGCAGGTTGGCATGGTTAAGTCCACCAGGAAAAACAGCAATTAGAATGAACCTGTGGACTCTGCATCACAATCTTTTCAAGTTCAAGCCACAGAACTAATTTGAAAAGAACTAACCTGATGCTGACAGAGAATCAATAATGAAAGGCATCATAGGATATTTCACTAATGTGAAGTTGCTTTAACCCCACCCCACAATTCAACATTTGTTCACGATTTATTCCATTTTAATTCTCCTGTAGTGTAGTGTTTTCTGAATGTTATATTATGAGGTTTTTTTCTTTTCCCCGTTTCATAAAAATGTTGAAAATAGAATTACTCATGGATGTAAAACTTTGTTTGGCGGAATCAGTCAATTTTATATATGCCAAATTTATTGGAGAAATTGGAGTTCCATTGGAGTTGATAATAAATATTTTCTCTGACATCATTTAGGGTAGAAATAATTAACACAATGCAAGGGAGTGTAACTTAAGTTTTCATGTCTCTAGAACTAAGGCAAACATTCGTGTTTGTATATCCATTGAGAGAAATGAATCCACTTCATATCTGCCTAGTAAGTTCTGCTGTTATGTTAGGTATCATTTTTGTTTTACTTACTGTCTAAGCAGTTTCACTTTTTGTTTCTTTTCTTGGCATACTACTCTTATTGTTTCTGAACAAAAATTGCATTCGTGACAGTGGTGTTTAGCAGGGAATCCAAAGGATTCAGATTCCTAGCGGGAGCAGAATGCAGAGGAGGAAGCAGTGATGCTTTTCCTTGAAACATAATTTGCTAAGAAAACCTTTGGGTTCATTACAGTGCATCCTCTGCCAGGTTTTACTGACTTATTAGAATTCAGTTACTAGTTTGGAGGGGAAAATAGGTGACAGTTACTCTTGCTTTAGAGAGGGAGTCAAATTCAGAACTACTGAAAAGACGAAGTGATTTTTTTTTCTCTTTCAATGGAAAACTATGCTGTCAGCTAAAAGACAGCCTTAAAAACTGTGGTTTCTGCTCATGCTCCGTGAGATAGTGTATCATTAGATTCTTTCTATTAATGTGTCCTTCCTTTGCTTCTAAGATATCATTTCAAAGCATTTTCTTGCTAGCTGAGACTCAAGAATAGCACACACAGAATTCTGTGCACTGGGGCATACTGAGTTCATTCTCATTAGGTGTTTGCTAAATCTCTGGGATACTAAAACAAGTTTCTTGGAATTAATGTGCAGCAGTTATTTCAATTAAACATTTGCTAAAGGCTTTTAATGTCCTTATCACTAAAATTCAGTGTAAGCCTTAGATTAATTTGTTCGTGATTGTATGGTGCTTTGGAAATACAAACTACTAAATAAGAAAGAAATGCTATTATTGTACTATCTTCTAGGTTCTGCAGTACCATGATTACTTTCTGCTAATATTTCTCTTCAATGCTGAAAATGCATAAAACTTAACTTACTTAGCAGTTGAAATGCTGATGAATATCAGTTACATGCAGAATTGTTTGCACAGCTTTATCAGATAAACATACTTCTGTGCATTATGGCTCATCTTTAACCATAGCATTAGTATATTTATAGCTTGACAAAGGCAGGTGGAACAATCTGAGATACAGAAAATTATGTGTCTCCATTTAAAAGGAAAAGGAGGGTGTGGAACAAAAAAAAATAAACCATGCTGGCAGTGTCCCAGGTAGATACAGAGTGTGCTGGTGTCTAATTATTTGTTGCACTCAGACTTGAAACTCTTCAAAATACTGACTTCAGGTTCAAAATTTAAGTATCACTTCAGAACAGAAGGGCAAAAAATGGCTTCATTATTTTTTGTTTCAGTGTGTGATGCTCCTGTGCTTGGGGATTGTGGCTACAGAAGAGGAGAAGAGAACTTGTCTTTTCCAAACACAGCATGAGCATGTAATCTGTATTTACTATCTAAGGCCTAATTTAGTTATCATTTAATCACATATCTAAATACCATTAGTCACAATAGCCCTTAAACAAATGTTTATACTTTGTTGTAACTAGAAGTATATATACTTTTGTGAACACAGCAGAACCAAAGGAAACTGAGATTTGTGCCAGTGAAATGCTTCAGCCAAGGCTGCAGAGCTGGGGGTCAATGTTTTGGTATCTCTCCCAGTCAGATTTGTGCAGTACGTGCTGAGCTGCACTGCTTTTGGCTTTTGAACCTTTAAACTCAGCAGAGGCCATAGGTACCTCAACAGGAAACTGTTCAACTGGGAAATCACAAATCCAAACAGTAGAACTGTAGCATTCTTCAGAAATATGCCAAATAACCTTTTTCTACATTTTCATCTCAAGTAATACATGGCTTCAGCAGTGTTTTCATTCTATACATTTTGATCAAAAGGGAGTAAAAAGTCTATTTCAGCATGAAGCAGTTTCCTTTCCCTTTCCCCTTTCCCTCTTCCTCTTTCCTCCCCTTTTCCTTTCTCCTTTTCCTTTTTGGTTACCCAAGAAACATTTGTTATATTCATTTGGATCACTGAACCTCATAACCAAGTAAAACTTTGCCATCTTGTACAGTGGTTTTAGATGGATTTTGGTCCACATTTGTAACTTCCTTGGTTTCTAACTTTGGTGATTTTGTTTCCTCCTAATTTGTGTTACAAGAACTCTGTAATTTCTAAATTATTAAAAACACTGTTGTGCATGTCTCTGTGTTAAATCAACCCATTAGCAGTTTCCCCAATTGTTTCTTTTTCTGTCTTTTTTTTTTTCTTTTCTTTTTTTAAAGTGTTTCTTTCTATCACTGTTGCCAGCTGTGTCCTATTTCCAAAGCTTCATCTACTAGCACAAAACAGCTTGGAATGGTGAGGTAGATTTTAGGAGATTAAAGATTGCACTGTAATACACTAGACTTAATCCTAATGCCAGTAAACTCTTTATGTGCTATCCTCCCCTCAGGATTACAAAGATTTATGTAACCATATTTTTTCACATCCAAAGGAGCTTAAAGGAATAGACATAGATTGTTCTGGGTGTTGAATAAAAGCAGTAAGCCCAGATAAAGTATTTTTGTTCCTCAGATAACATACCAGAATGTAGCCCTTTCAAATTGAGTGGTCATAGGAGACATAGTTGAATGGGGTGAAGGGGGAAGAAGAGAGCAAGCACAATTATTCCTGAAAAATAAGAGATTCACTTGTGAAGTGTGGATATCCTGGAATGAATTATCTGCTTTTTTGGCTTTTTAGTTTAAATGGTATAAGTAGGATAGGTCAGATTTTCTGCTTAAAATACGTTCTTTAACTTAGAGTTTGCCTATAGAGATATCTAGTATTTTGGGGTTTTTTTTTAATATGAAGCATATTCTTCTGTGTTGAGCTGAGCATCTAAACATGAGCACCTTAGCTTCTGATTTCAGCAACTGAGATGTAGCACTGTGTTACCCACATCACTCGATTTTGATTTCACTTTAATGAAATCTCTAGAAAATATACATTTTGCTTTGAGATCTCCAAATCATCCAAGAAAGTAGTACGTAAATATACCACAATATGTGTCACCAATGTAAAAAAGTATACTTTTTCTAAGATATAATTACTTTTAGGAAAAAAATCTCTTGCGTTTACTCTGAACTTAAACTTATGTGTTGATGATGTAGTGATACATATTTAATGTCTCTAACAATGGATCTCCATAAAACCACTCTTTCAGGTATAAAATTAATTTATTGTCTAACAGTGCTTATTTAATGTCATATGAGTTTTGTTACCTAAGATTTAGCTCTCCTGGTTTTTAGCATTAAATATTCAGTTATGTAGATGTGTAGTAGATTTGGATGTCCATCAGTTTTCCAAAGTCACATTATGTGGGAAACATCCTAAAGATTGGAGCTCTCACATGTTTTTATGTCTTGATATGAGGGAAGCTCTTTAAATATCATTATCAGAACCATGAATATTCTAAACTGATGTTCTCTCAATATTTAGCTTAAGCTTTTAAAATTTTAGAGGACATAACTGTGGGTGTGAGGGGTGGTTTGCTGTCTTCAGTCGTCTTTGCTGGAAGGTTAGTGTAGCAGCAGATATCCCTGACTTACTTTGATTTCTACTGTTTTCGGGGTGAATGGAAGACTTCACCTTTTGTTTACCTATACTATTGTGACATGAGATAGTTCTTTTCTCTATGTTTTGACACTATCTTGTCTGCTGAATGATGATTGTATTTTTTTCTTCTCGTGAAGGACTGAAAAACCCACTAGGGGCAAATGTGAATTCAAGAGATTATGAGTATTTTTACTGGACTGAAAAACCATTCAAACAGGGCCTGGCCTATATTTTTCACTATCAGGATGTTTAATGTTTTGGGGGTTTTTTTAAATATAAAGTGTAATTTTAGCATTAACTGACTTTTAGAGGAATAAAGGATAAGCAATCCCAATCCACAAACTCACACTTGAAACCTTGTAAATGAAGACAATCAGCTGTAACATAGGAGAATATTAAAAAAAAAAATAAATTGCTGGCTTATCGCAGTAGATGGAAACATATTAAAAATTTTAACCAGGCCTCATAATTTTTAAAAGAAGTAGAGAGACAGGAGAAGGTTTGATTTCACTGCACTCCTGAATTGCTTCGACAAAGTGCTTATTCAGTGGGCGGAATCACGGGGAGGAAGAAAGGATGAGGGAAAAGCACCTAGTGTACAAAGCAAAGTCTATTTATAGCTGGTATCTCAACAAGGACTTTCATACAGAGGAAAAGAGAGAAAACATTGAAGTGTCTTTTGCAACAAACGGTCATTTGGAAAAGTGGAGTTTCATCACCTTTTCAGAGGTGCTTGGAGCCTTTGACAGCTGTTCTGTAACCATATGCAGGGAGATATATGAGGTGCAGCACTTAGCATTTTATCAGCCATATAAGAAAAGAATAAAAGCATAGTCTGATACTTTGAAAAATGAGTGGAAAAAAATGTTTCCGTCTTTGGTGATGTCTGAAAATTCAAAATACTTGAGAAGTAGTGTTCTGCTTTTATCCTTTATTTTACTGTTCAAAAATATCATGCTGCATGCTACTTTGGATTCTATAAATGTATTTTATGTTGTAGGATATGCGCAGTCAAAGGAATTTATTTACGGAAAAGGAAAGGATATAATTCAAAAAGCATTTTTATGTTCTCATATCTTCCTTTTTAGGATGTGTAAATCCTGTATCCCCTCTGTAGGGGTGAGGAAGCATTATCAGGCTTAGGTGACCGCTGTTTCTTGCAGCATGAAACAACACAGGAAATTATGTAATTCGATAGGAAATGTTGTCTGAGTAAAATGAAGGGAAGTCATTGATTTCTCTGGGCTATCACAAGTCTGGTCTTCAAATGTTCAAATCATGACCAACAGATGAACTTGCTTCTGATCTTGTTAATGTCAATAATATTGTTTTGGTTGGGTTTTCCCAGTGTAGGATTAGAGGGCTATCTGTCTATCTCTCCACAGTCACTAGATTTATATAATTCTGAATCATGTTATCTCAGTAGTAGATGACTATAAGCCAGTGCTAAACTTTTTGACATGCTTACCCTATTTTAGACTATCAGTATTTTAGAGTATTGTTTCATTGTACATGAAAAGAAAGGAGTTCAAAAATACCTATTACATCTAGGTCTGGCAAGTTACATCAGCAAGTCCCTTAACATCCCTCTCTCTTGTGCCAATGATATTTAACCAAGTTTAAACTCCCAGGCTCTTTTTTGGCATTCACCATATTCCAGTAGCACCTCGGTGACAGTGATTTCTAGGATGAAGCATGTGGGATGTTCTCCAGAAAGAGTTAAACCCTTTTATTCAGCAAACAGATCTTCCAGGGAATAGTGCCAGACTGTGGGGACAAATTCCCATAAGAACTGAGTGTCATTACAAAGCTTCCACTCCAGATGCAAGACGTGCTTCTTCAATCTTGCTTTTTTTCCTAATGCAAACTCAGTCTCCAATGTGTGCAGATTAATTTCAATCTAGAAATAAAAATAAAAATCTGATCCAAACATTTTACCTTGTGGGCCATAAAGAAGCTATTAAGTTTTGCCTGCTATATTTGTGGCAGATGTGCAGGACCCAGTTGGGACCATTTTTAAAAATACATCAGATGTAATAAGTGCAGTCACTGCTACTTTCAATTTGTAGTGTTCTCTTAAAATAAATTTAAAATGTCTGTTTCTTCATTGCTGTTGGCAAACATTGGTGTCAACACTGAATAGTCAACAACACAAAAGTATTAGAGCACTGACAAAAATTCACCTGTCCTGGATTTGTAGCTTCCAATGTGAATACCACTGAATGCTTTTGAGTTTTTGGAGAGAATTGTAAGGTTTGTTGACAGTGTTGGAGACAATACAAACAAACCATTCATTTAGAACGAAAGTCACTGCAATAGCTCAGATGTAGTAAATATAATAGTGCAAGTTTGCCAGATCTTTTTCATGATATTGATGAATCTTCTATATAGCTAGATTAATTTAACTGTAGGACTGTATTTAGCCAGGAGGTGAAATAGCCTCACCTGCTTTTAGTGAGGAGAAATTTAATTGCTTCGTACCAAAAGAAATGTTGTAAAATGAAAGATAACCCTTATACACTGGAGGTAGTTTATAATGATAATTTTCCCCTCTAACATCGTCCATTTGACAGTAAAGATTGAGCTTTTCTGCTCTTTCTGCTCGTCTACCCCCTCAAAACAGCTTGAGGAAAGAGGTTCATGTTAACCTTAAGTGCTGAAATTGTCAGACAGAGACCATTGGAATGACTGGTAAAATGAGCTTCAGTGGTCTGATGATTCATCTTAATCAATTGCCCACTCTCATGTATAAAATTGTCTTTCTCGATGATACATGTGGATAATACAGACACAACATTAATCTCACCAGATACTGCATAATTAACCATGCCCATTTATCTTCTCACACACATGCACATCATTAGTAACAGCTGCAAAACTCATCTGAGAGACAATTTCAAAAGGCAAATGGAGAAATTGGTAAGAAAACTCTTAAACTGAGTTCAAATACATTTAAGTCTGAACACTAGTCTTAAGAAGACATTTGTAGATATATTTATATTTGGTATCATATATACAGAAGTTTAAGGTTTGTATCCTGAGAAAAGGACAGTTGTTTGATCTATTAAGACTCTTAAATCTCTGGCAGGTGAGAGGGTGCTTTGTTGTTTGTTGTCGGGGTTTTTTTCCCTACTCTGAAAAAACTAAGTTGTCAGCCTTCCAAATCAACAATCATAAGATATGTCCTGGAGACTCTTTAATTTAGAAATTCCTTTATTAGAGATGCATGTTCTTTGTAATAGGATTAATAGATGATATTAACAGGCTTTTGGGTATCAATATTCTAATATTTCATGAGTTGGCAAGACAGTTCCATCTGTTTCTGGGTGACAAAATAGGTAGCAATGCTCGCTTTTAAAGCTTGTTATCATCCACGACAGAAATTTTTTACTATCCCAGTATTGTCTGAATCTCAGTTGTGGTTTTATTAATGAGCAACACCTATACAGCATAATGACTAATTTACAAACCATGGAAGCAGAGGAGCAATCACAGCTTGTGTTTCACATGCACAGCAAGTTAGAATCTCTTGTATTGCTGTGTGGGATTATCATATCTCACATAATGAGATTATTCTATTTCCATGTACAAGAGCAAGGAATAGAGCAATTCTCTTTTTGTGGGCCATGATAAGTAGTCCACCAAATACTTCTTCATTCACAGAAGAATCAGACCAAACAGTTGTTCTAGTCATGAATAATTTGAAGCTTCCCCAAAATTATTTAAAATAATTGGGGAGTTTCATTGCTGTAAAATAACAGAAGAGTTTGGTGTAAGCATAATATTGAACCTAAACTATTAGTAATTAAACTGGAGCAATTGTTTCTAGATATGGGCATGCATTTCAGGAGTAAGGAGGTAATTGGTTGTGATTTACTTATTTTGTTCTAAAACATTTCTTCTTTGAATTGGAAATGTTTGTAAATTGGCTGCAAGCACACACAGTCCAACCACTTGTTTAGAAGTTTCACTGAGATATGCGAAGAAACTTCTAGGTGTTTACTTTCCATATTGAGTAGTTAATCCTACCATGTTTTATGAACCATGTCTGCCCTTATTCAGTTCAGCATATTAAAGCTGAGTTTCAAAGGCAAATCAAGAGAAATTGTTTGTAACTTGCACTTTTCCTTCAACACTTTCTACTTGACAAGCTTAGACTTGCTTAGACTTATTCTCACTTGCTTATGCAGGGTGTATTGATTTGTACAGATCACTTCTGAATTAACAGAAATATCAGAAGCCTGGACTTGTGTTCATTTATATGCCAAGGCATCCTGCTTTAGGAAGAAGAAGGACTTAAAATGTATATTAATATTGTATATTTCTACTTCTAGTAAAGCACGTTCTCCCAGCACCTTGGTCCACATATTGTACCAGCACAGCTGTCTCAGATTAAGACTGCCAGGTATCTGGCCTTGCATTCACTGAGGTGCAACTTTCCACCACCACACACATTACCTCTGCATTTGTCCCCAGGCTTAATCAGAATGAATCAATCAGAAGTATATTTTCTGATGCATAAGTCACCACAGCCTTGACTCGAGCAGGTTCTGTAGAGGTCACAGTGAAGAGTGGAGGTTTGTCCATAACAAGCCTTGCCTGAGTTATGATTATGGCTGTCTTAGAGTGCTGTAACAAATGAGAGCCACTATGTGGATGTGAAAGAGCTTACTTCATTCCAGTTTCATTTTGTTTCCCAATCTCTGGAACAAAGATTTCCTCATGCAAAGCAACTTCTCTGTACCTTTCATCACATTCGGAATAAGAAAGGTTTACCTTGCTTCAGCTCAAATAGTGAAAAAGAGTATTTCAGGATGTCAGTCAATCTAAAATTCCTATGAGAAATCTCTCGGGGGATAATACTCAGCGCTCCCACTGAGTTACTATACTTTGGAGAAGAGTATTCAGACCTTTCTGAATTCAATTGTGCTCTTTGAAAAATGTGAATCTATCTGCATTGATGGTATGTTTATGTGTACATTTTCTTTGCCTGTGTACTCCAGTGGGGCATCTGTCTTTAATCTCCCAGAACTTTGACAGTGTGTCTCATAAGCATACAAATTGGGCAAGTTTCTTTTGCAAACTAATCAAGTTCCTGCTGACAATCTGAGCCATCTTTCTATTTTAAGTGTGGTAACATATTCATCCTCTTCTATCAAGTCATGACTAATGGACAGAAATATTGACATCTTTTATATGTTATTATCCAGCCTCTTATAATCTAATGGAAATAGAACATAAAGTTTTTGGTGGTGGAATCTTTGATGTTCCTTCATCAAACAATTAAAAGGAAGGGAGAGCACATGAAATTTATCAAAATGTACTGTCAGGTGCTGAAATAGTAAGATGTTTATGATCTGTATAATAGCTTAGCTATTATTCTTACAAATTGTTTACTAAGTTGGTGATATTTCTATTGAAAGTGGTACTAATATTTGTGGGTTTATCCTTGCAACATGGTTTTATATATATATATATCTGCTGTTTTCATAAAGGCATGTCTGACTGTGCTTTAAAAATATAACTTGGAACATGAGCATAGCAAATGCTTGGTTAACACCATCTGACCCACAGGTAACAAACACCACAGGAGTGTGTATGAACGGTGAGCCTATTAAAGCTCTCCCTTTTGACCTATACATTACTGGATATGCTGTTATTTACCTGCTAAGGCCCTGAAACTGCAGTTATCTGCTTGTAGGCATAACCCTGTAAATCCCTGACTTTAAAGGTTGTAAAGGTGGAGTTTGTTTCTTTTAAGGTTCCTTTTCTTTTTTTTTTTTCCTTTTTGGCAGTTTAGGCTTCAGGTGACTGTATTTATTATTTCAGTGGGAATTGTGACAACAGGGGAGGCTTTCCTGTTGTTTTGGCCTTGTTGTCCATGCATCTTCCAAAGCATCCTTGTGCCTGGAGAGAGCTGGTCTGCAGCACTGAGATTTGATGATGCTGTGAGCAATTGTAAACAAGATTTTGTATAGGAACAGGTCTCCATTTAACCTCGAAGAAAAAACAGTGCAACCTGGCATATTAACTGAGACACAAAATGCTGAAGTCAGAGGCCAGAATTATTTATAACAGTGTTCATGCAGAAATCCCACTACATGAGAAACTATCAGTGATAAAATTGCACAGTAATCTAAGCCTTCTCTCTGTATTCCAATATTGCCCAAATACCTGACTTTAAAAACACTTGTCATCTTCTGAAAGGACAGAAGAAGGGATACAATTAACTCTAAAATGAAATTGTGGGGATATATCCCTGTTGTTTTTCAACAAGCACAGAAGATTGCTTTCTTGGAGGGAAAGCTCATCTTCAGCTCTGGTTCTGTGAGGTTACATGGCCTTATGAATAATATTCCTAAAAATGCTGTACCATCTTAAAAGTGATAAAGACAGAAAATTTACCTTAGATTTCCAGGACTATTGCAGAGGCAAAATTTATCTATAGATTGAGGGGTAGGCTGCACATTGTACTGAGAACCTTAAAAAACACCAAATTATCTCTAATTTAGGTGAGAATATTGGAATTAAAATTATCATTTCAATGATTTTGTTTAATTCAAACTGCTGACTCAGGAGGGAGAGAAAACTGGTTATGCAGCTTCTAATGAATTTGGTTACACACGTGGAGATGACACATGAATATCACCTAGTGTACACACCATATATTGTATTTCTTTTAGCCAACTATAACATTTCACTCTAGAAATGCACTAAAATAGTTACATGCTGCTATTAAAAATCTCCTATGAAAGAATGATTGGATATCTTTTTTTTTTTAACACCCTGAAGACTATGATAAAAAGAATATTGCAATTATTGAAATTACTTTAAAGAGGTATAAGTAGCAAAAGAGTTTTAAATCCAGTTTTCCTAGTTTGGAGCTGCAGATAATGAGTGCAATTGATGTCATTTAATCTCAAAAATACTGCATCTGAAATATGGGCACAATTAATTGACCTATCTATCTGAGATCAGAATCATAAAATACTTTCCCTGCCGTTTGCACCTTTGAAACTGTTTCTTTTGGAGATTGGAGGAAGGCTGAAAATCAAGACTGAAAACCCCAGAGCCTTCTCATTGCTACAAAGAGGTAGAATTATCTTAGTGATAACTTATATTTCCTAAGGTATTGGAAATGAATAAAACTCACATCTTTCTGATACTTAGCCAATTTACTTCATATTTAAAGAGTGCTTGCTCAATAAGTGTTTTCACAGTGGTGCTTAATTTTCAATAGAAAAGTAATAATGAGTAACTGTCCTGATGGACTGAATTATTTTGTCCATAAGGATGATAAAGGTCTACCAAATGCAGTCACCTGTCTTCCACTTTTTGATAGACGTCCCAATTTTTCAAGCTGTGTGAGGAAGAAGTCCAGCTGAGCAGAACTGGATTTTCAAAGCATTCATTACTTGAAACCTTGTAATTAGTTTCTTATAGTACAAGTATTTTAAGATTTAATTTTTTTTTTTAGAATTAAGCATAAAGTTTATCAGTTCATGCAGTCAGTATTCTTACTGTATAAGACACGTTAAAAATTGCCTCAAGATATGGAAGTGTTGATATGAAAGGGTTGATTTTAAGTGCTTTTCAGTTAAAAGCAAAGCAAGAATAGGTTTCTCTAACAATAAAAATAATGAATAATTAACAAGCAAAATCAGTTTCACAGGTAGCAGACCATCTACGTGTATTCAGACTTAAGGGAAAAGCAAAACTGCAATAAGTTTTAATCAAATTTCGCAGCTGCTGAAATATATTCATGCCATATTTGATTGACAAGTCTAATACAAATAACCCAGTCTATAAAGCAAAGTGTTACATTTAGGGTCAGGCACCTCATTTTCATCTACCTGTGTTCAAAATGCAAAGCCCTGAAAGACTGTTGTTATTTCCCATACATTCTTTTTATTTCCTTTATCAACTTCATTTTTCTCTACTACCCATAGCAGTGCTTCTTCAGAGGACTGAAATGAACCTGATGAATGCTATTAGTTTTTTAAGAATACAATAATAATTCCTTACCTTCTGTAAATGTGTTGTTTTCTTGTCTTCACATGTATTTAGAGATTCATTCAGTTTTCTTTGTGTATCAACCGAATTTCAACTAAATGGAAGGGTCCCTAAAACCCCACAGATAGTAAAGAAAGTTTTTCCTTCAGTAAGCTGCTTTGCTGAGTTGTCTTTCATGGAAGAGACAGATATTGTACAAAGAATCATTGGAGAGGAAATAAGAAACAAAAAAGGATCTTAATAGCAGCTGAGAGTAAACAGATGCTAAAACAATGGGAAGATCTTGACTTGGTCTGTCTAACAGTCAGCAGCTTATTGAGTTTAAATAACTAAAATATTTCTCTCAGAATTACTAGGAGGAAATTAAACTGAATACTTCTATAGGTGATATCTAGATTTGAACAGTTTAAGATGATGATGATTCTCTAGATATTTAAAAGCATAATATTTAGGCATGGAATTTTGCTAAGAAGGAAGAAAATTTGAAAAATACTTTTGTAAATAGAGTGCTTGGGCATCGGAAACCTGGTGGGAGAGCATGATATGAGCAAGGTTTAGGGCTTTTGTGTTTGGAGCTTTTTGTTCTTTTGGGGTTTGGGTTTTTTTCATTTTGTTTTGTTACATATATCAACACATAACCATTGCATGAGGAATCTTACAAATCTTTGATTCTCAGTATTGCAACTTGCACAGCAAGACACAGAAAACTGCTGAAGTGGTGCCAGAGAGCCTGTCTGCATCATGTTACAAAATCAGCCTTCTGTTACATAGGACCTTATTTAGTAGATACCTGCAGTAGTCAAAGGGACAACAGTAAAATATGATTTTTTCCTTTATTTTTAAATTTTGTTACATTTCCACATAAGTTAACATTGTGTTGCTGGGTCAGTGGCTCCACTTGAAAATAAGAAATCCAGGAAATAGATGGAATCTGGTTTTCAATATGCTTTCCCTATTTTATGACCTCTTCCCCTTATCTGATTCCTTTAATTTAGCAAGAGCATAGAGAAACTTCTTACACGTTTTTTTTCACTATATTTGAGTTTAAGAACAAATATTGCCATAGTGAATGCACAAAGTAGTGTCTCTATGCACTGAATAGGAATTTTTAATTTCATACAACATTAGCAGCTTGCTGTAGTAAGTCTTCAGACATTGCATATCTCAAAGGGACTGAATCAAAGAAAAGAAACATAAATTTTTATTTGAAAAATTATAAAAATGTCCATGCCTCTGTATGAAACCGTGAAGGTGAAGGAAAGTCTCTTAAAAGCAATATTTATATTTTGTGCTTCTAATATGGCAGATACATTATTTCATTGTCAAACCCACAAGCCTCTGTATAGTTTAAATAACAAACAATGACTAAAAACAGTGTTGAAATTGCCTTGCATTATGTATTGCTACTCCTTTTTCAGGGGTAAAAATAAAAGCAAATATTAAGTGAGATCACAGTAGTGGGTTTGTAGGTACCAAAGACAGACAACTTGTGATGATTCTGAATCAGAAAGGATTCATCTCACCTCAGCTGTCTGTGACACCTCAAGAATGAAATGGAGTTGCCACCCAGCTGCTCCTGGTAGGGCCCTGTCTCTGCTCAGCTGGGCACTGGAAAGGTTGTGGTTGGATGATTTCTGTGGGCCACTCATCATCTTCCAACCTCAGTTTTATTGTTCACTTGACCTCTCTTTGGGTCTCATAAAAGGTTACGTTTCATAAATTAAATATTCTGTTCAGGGGGAAAAAAAAGTATTTGAAAATGTTTCTATTGATTGTAATAATTCCCAGACTCACAGGTAAGTGAATTTTACCTGCAGTGTGTGATGGCAGATGGGTTTGTCATTACCACCTGTTCTATCTGAGACAGCAGATGTATTTGTAAGCTGGTAATACAGTATTTAGTAAATGGCCAGCTTTCTGCACTGATTTCAATGTATTTGGGTTCAAAATCCAATCCCTTCCTTCTGAAAATAGTAATGATGATTTAGATACATTGTTTTGCTTAGTTATTCTATGAAGCTATTTTGTTTCCCGAAGATAGGGACTCATGCAGTGTTATAACTTAGCACCATCTCAAAGCAATTAGAGCAATCTCTATTAAGCTTAGTCAGTGTCCATTAAAATTATTTCTGACACTTCCTTTTTGCTGGATTCTTTCTCATGAACTTGGAAAAAATGAGAATGATGAGGTTTTAGATCTGTTAAACTAGATTTTTTCACATGTACTCTTACTATTGTATGTTTTTTACCTCCAAACAACTCAGATCTTTCTCAGTAAATTACTTTTCAATGTTCAGAACTACTTTTTGAGCAAATTAATATACACATTCATGGCAATTTAAAATAAAACAATCTAAGGATTGTATTAATCTAAAGGTCATAGTTTTCTCTTCTTAAAAGATAGCACAGTAGATTATTAAAAGTTTCATTAACATTCAGTGAGTTCTTAGCTCTCACTGTAACACTCCTTTATATACTGAGATGGTAGAAAAGTTGATTTTCTGAATTTAAAACTTGTACAAAGAAATCCTAAGTGACTTCATTAGAAAGATGAGCTGATGAGAATAGAAAGATGTAAGAAAACTAAGAGATTTTTATACAACCTGTAGTAATCTGAAATTAAATGAAATCAATTGATTATATGATGAACTAACAGTTTATGTGAATAAGTGCTCATTAAATGATATGGGTTTATTACTGTGAGAAATAAAAATACCTAGAGCGAAGTTTTTGCTTTTAATTAGAAATGTTTCCAGAACTTTCAGTGGCACTCAAGTACCCAAATCATGGCAATACTAGGGAGGATTTACTCTTACATTTCATTTGTGTGCACATAATTCTGCATTCAGTGATTCAGAAAAATAAAAACTGGAAAGAGGAATGGACCTACATGAGATAGGAATGTTGTATGTTGTTTCATATAACACCTTCTGTGGACTTATAGAAATTGCAAAGTGTATCAATGAATAAGTAGATATAATTCTACCTTTACTCCTATTACTTTGATAATATCAAGAAAGAAAATTCCAAATCTTGCTTTATTTTCCTCTTGAGAATTTACTCACAGTGATATCCAGGTCACTCAGACACAGGTGTATGACAGTATATAATCAAAATTTGAATTACAGATCTTTAATGTCAGGCTCTTTTCTTTCATTTCCCCAGAGAAGGGAATTCTGAGTGTTTTAGTTTCTACTGCTGAAAAGCAGCTGCATTTCAAGCTGCCAGAACGGTTCAGGTGAGGCAATAATTGGCTGCAGAGATCTGAGTAGTGAATACAAGCCCTCCATAATCAGGACAGAGTTGGGTCATGGCTGTTCTTGTAGATCCATGGCACCAAATCAGGGAGCAACCTGAGGGACAGCTCCTGAATGCTCAGTCCTTTGTACAAATGTAGTGATGAGGATGGATTTGCAAAGCAGAGACTGCTCTTGGAAGCATGTGGATTTTTTTCCAGTCTCTTTTCTTTTTCAGAAGAGTGGCAGGATTGAGACTTTGGGCATATTAGAGCTGCAGATTACCAAAGAGCTAGAAGATTTGGGAGTTTTAAAATCCTAGAGATGCTGATCCCCTTTGGCTCTTGTTTTAAAGACCAAACAAATGGAGCACCTGTTAGTGCTTATGTTTTTTGCCAGAGTGGTAGAGACAACATCTGTGCCCATCCAGGGCTAAAAATCTCATGTCAGGGAGTACAGCTCTTGAAGCCAGTCATCAAAGCAGAATTCATGCATAATAGAAGTTCATCTCTCAAAGATATAAAAAAAGGGGTCTTAGAGAAGAAATGGAGATCTAAATGTGCCATCTGAAAGCAACAAACATTTTTTCAGCTCAGCTGAGCAGTTGAGAGAGCAGAGACCAAAGCTCTTGTAACTGCATTACATAAATGTAGAAGAGAGCTTAGGGTGAACCTCCATGAATACTCCTGATAAAACAGTGTTAAGCTTGTTGGTTTGGCATATAAACACATATTTGTGCACTATGGCAATACACTGGTGAGACTACAGCTGGAATACTGTGTCCAGTTCTGGGCTTAACCTGGAGAGAAAAGGGCTCAGGGGGATCTTATCAATGTGTTCACATCCCTAATGAAACAACCCTAATGGGAAATAGTAAGATATGGAGACAGGATCCTCACTGTGGTGATCAGTGACTCGAGTCAACTGGCACAAACTGAAATATGGGAAATTCCATTTAAATGAAGGAAAACATCTCTTTTTTTTTCATGATGGGGGTTGGACACTGACACAGGCTGCCAAGAAAGGCTGTTAAATCACTATCCTTGGCAGTATTAAAAACGTGATGGGATATAATCCTGGGCAACCTGCTTTGAGACACCTGCTTTGGGTGATCTCCAGATGTTCCTGCAGACCTCAACTGTTCTGTTGGCTGTCTGGGCAGAAATTGAATTTATATAAATTCAGACCATAAGTACATTTTTAAGTGAAGGCAATCAATTGTTAAATATTTGCCAAGGATCTTGATAAATTCTACACCTGCAAAGATTTTACGCCAAGATATAAATGTTTTCACAAGAAGTGGACTTAATTCAAATGTAGATTTTTTTTTTTTTAATGCAAGTCAAAACCTTTCAAGGCTTCTCAGCTGGGTAGGATTGAATAGTGTCACCTTAAGATTAAGAATAAAATAACTTCTTAGAAAGAATTATATTCGTGCTGCACTATTTGAAATATAATTTTAAAATTCTATAAATAATTATATAGACTTCCCCTGTAAGGATGTCACTGAAAAACATGAATCTGATTAATTAAACTTTGATCTGTGTCTTAGCACATTTACATGCAGTGAAATCTTTCTTAGGTAATGGTCTTAAGGCAAGAAGTAGAGAAGGTTGTAAAACCTGCATAAAATGCTGTGTCATGAGCTCCAAGAGTAAGACCAGACCTGTGTCTTATTTAAAATTATCAAAGAAAATACTTTTTACTAGGAAGCTTTAACTCCCTGGGACACCTCCAGCAAATTCTTTGAAAGTCATCTTTGTCTGCAGACATGTTCCTTAGACAAGAAGAAAATTTAGATTGTGGTGACAAATCTAATTGTTGAGTTGATCAATACTTCACAGATATATGAAGGAGTATTATATATTAAAGTACAAAATATTTGTATTTTAATTGCATTTTAATTTTTATTTCTAATTTTTTTCTAAAATACAACAGGCCATTTAGAAAATACATGATTTCCAGGGATGTTTCTTTGTTTATTTAGTTTGTTTGTTTTGTGAGGGTTTTATTTTGTTTGTTATTTTATTTTATTTTATGCTTTAACTGAGAAAAAAGCAGTTGCTTCTCTGACCTTATCTCAGTGCTACTGTGTTCAAAGTGTTTTAAGACAGCAGGGACTTAATTCTCTCTAGAAGATAATTAATGTGCTCCTCTTCAGCAAAATTTGCTTTACTTTTTAACTCTTTTTCTCCTTATTTAGCTGCATATCTGCCAGTTTTCCATCATCCAAACACAGAACTATATCTGGTTCACAGTCTCTTCCCATTTCCTTACCAGACAATTACTGTTTTCTGATTCAATATGAATATCTTAGGTCTGGCCTTTGAGTGCAGTTTTAAGTGACCATTTCTCCAGTGGTCATCAAATGTATCCAATTCATACTATTTCCTGTTTTAATTTCTACAGCATGTCTATTAAGCTGCATTTTCTGTCTTCTCCTATGATTCTTTTTAGCATTTTAACTTTCTGCCTTCTGTCATTCTCCCGGAGAGTTTTCAGGACAGTGACCAGCTGCCAACCTGCCTTTTCTGAGCTCTCATCATGTCACATTGCAGCATCTTTCTTGTTCACAATGGGTAGTTCAGGTCCAGAGACAGAGGACTAAAAGAGACTGGAACAGAATCAAGACTAGTGCTTCAAATTCTACACAAATTCTAAGAGGAGCAAAGCAGCAATGTAACACCTTCTGTAAGGTGACTCTAGTGTACATACTTGTGAAAACATCTTGTCATTAAGAAGTAACCTCCACCATCTTATAGAGAGGAAAAAAATGGTGACTGAAAGCACTATTTAAGGGCAAAGAGGTCCTCAGAAAGTTATCTCAATGTGTTTGCGTCTTCCTCTTTTTTGACTTCAAAGATCAGTAGTGTTATTAATCCATAATGTGGTTGGAATTAAATATTTTGCTTTTTAAAATTTGAACTCAAAGATGTCAATTGCTGCCTTTCTCTACATGGATTTTTGGTTTTGTGTGTGTTGAGCAAGACAAAAGAAAGCACCAGCAACCTGGTAGGGATATGGGAACGTTTGAGTAGGATCAGACGGAGTTTAGCTTTTCATAAATACTGACTTTTTGCTTTGCAATGTGAGGAGTCACTGCTACCAAGGCACTGTCACATTTTAAGTGGAAAAAGTCTCCTAAATCTATGAATGCAGTGCTGTCTTGAAGGAAACTCCATTCTTTACATACTAGTTATATATGTAGGATTTTAATATTGCATCAACACTTTAAAACTTGAGTTGCTCATCCATATTTTTGACCTATTGCTGTCTTGTTTTTAGATTTCTCTAATTATTAGACAAGTCATCAGCTATCCATCCAAGCAAGTATTTTGACTATATGGTTAACTGTATTTTCTAGTTCCTGCACGGAGTGGTAATTTATGATTCCATAGCTCTCAGCTACCCTGGAATTAGTAGAGCCTGTATTGGCTTGTGACTATTGAAACCAATATTGTCTTGTTTTCCTGATCCCCTTACACATAAAAAAGATTGACATGGCAGAGTAATAGAAAGTGTATTGCATTAGGGTTTAGTATTAAAGATAAACAACACAAATGAAACAGAAAGCATATGGCACTCCTTGCCTTCCATGCCAGCCAATGAGCAATACATTTCGTATTATGATCCACTTTGGAGGCTTTAAACCATTAAAACCTTCCTGCTTTGTTTTCCTTGCTTGAAAGTTGCCAGTTAAACCAACTGGAGTATCCTAATTTAGATGATTGTGTGACTGATGTGTCAGAGCTCTGGCTTTGAATTTCCTAGGCTGGAAGTGAAAAATTGGACAAAATGAATTGAATACAGCATATTGTATACCATGACAGTGACTTAAAGATGGAACACTGAAGATGGAACTGAGACGTTAATTATGAAAAACATGTAAAGCAAATAGAGTAAAACAGTGAATAATTCTTATGTTCAGGTAATACACTCAAGAACTTCAAGAACTCAAGTTTTTCTTACGGTTACCAAATGGAACTAGTCACTATATCATAGAATATGTTATGAAAATTCCATAGAATTTGTTATGAAAATATCAAACAAGGTAACTTCAGATATCTCTACCCCACTATGCAATGACTTAAGATCTGTGCTAACATTGAGTGTAGTGGTTTTCACAGGTTGAAGTAAAGGATTTGAAATATTCACAGTGATTGTGTTTGAATGGATGCATTTAGAATCACAGAGTCATAGAGTAATATGGGTTGGAAAAGACCTCTAAAATCACCAGTTTTTACTGTTAACCCAGTGCTGCCAAGTCCACCACTCAACCATGCCCCAAAGTGCCACATCTACATGCCATTTAAATCCCTCTAGAGATGGTGACACCACCACTGCGCTGGAGAGCCTGTGCCAGTGCTTAACAACCCCTGCAGTGAAGAAATTTTTCCTAATATCCAGTCTATTTTCTTGATATATTGATGTTAAGTAGGTAAAATAACTCACCTGGAACAACAGCAGAAAGAAATGTCACTCTGAGATCTTACTGTGAAAATTATTTTGGAATTTTCTTCAATTTTTTTAAACATTCCTAATTCAACATTATCTATATAATATGATCTGTTATTTTTGTGGCTACCATCCTATCTGATATAGAGATGATATGAAAACATTGATATAGAGGATGGTTTGAACACATTTAGAGAAAAGGGCTGTAGCATGCATTCACCATTGGTTTGTGTTACATTAATTAAAAAGTTTAAAATATGATCACTGAGAAACTCCTCATAAGCATTCAGGTATTGATTCTACTTTTTAATGAAGTATTTCTTAATCACAGACTTTTAAAGGTCAAAGGGATGTTAGCTCAGATCACCCCTTTCTTTTGACTGTGTTTCTTGGAAATATTTGATCACTCTAATTGTAAAATAAAATCAACATTCTCTGGGGCATTATTTATCTATTTCAATTTATGTCTTTCCTATTTTGCATCAGTCTTTTTCTCCCAGAGATACAGATCTACTTTGACAGGTCTGGTGTAGTGCGCGACAGTTTGTTCATGTTTTTTTTGAGACTTGAAAGTGGAGGAAAAGCAACACCTCTTTGCATATTTTCTTTTAACTTTTCTGTGATTAAAAGTGTTCTGTCAGTGAGTGATAGCCTGATTGAAGGCTCATCTCTTTGCTGTTGTGAAATTATTATGGTACTGTCTAGATGTAGAAGGGTGGCCTCAGCAAAGCAGATTCATTCACAGGTAAAGCTTTATCCTAGTGGCAGAGCAGGTTCTGGAGAGGCTGAAGGAATGAAAAGAATCAGGGAGCTTTCTGGAAGCCAGGATGGGTATGTCCATATGGTCTCTGGGCTGAAAGAGCCTTTTTCTGTATCTTCTCCTCTCCCAAATATCCTCACATCAGTCTGGCTGATCTCATCTCATTGGTGTTCTGCTGCCTCTTTTGGGGTCTCTTTGCTGTGTTGGAGGCAAACCATGGTGCTGGTTTAAGCCAGAGGCTCAGCCAGTCCCTCACAGTACAAGTTGATATGCTGTGCTACAACTGTGGGGTTTTTAGTTTAATATGCCTCTGTTGAGGCCCTGCTCATGCTTCTGGATTGGACTGTAGTAACTCCACAAGAGCAGAGATTGAGCCTTCAGTTATGGTATTCTTCTTCCTCAGGCTAATTAAAGCAAAATATTTAAATATTATGATTTTTTAAAATTATGACAGTGCCAAAAGTTTTCCATTATTTCTTATTTCTATTCAGGTTCTTAAATAATTAGATCCTGGTTTTCTGCTTCCTAACTCACTGAAGTTAGCTATGTCAAAAAAGAGATTTGGGGTTGTTTTGGTCAGGTTTTTTGTTGGTTTTGGTTTGGTTTGTTGGTTGGTTGGTTGGTTTTGTTTGGGGTGTTGTTTGGTTTTGGTTTTTGTTCTTGTATTTCTCTTGCACTCATCCTTCTACATTATCCCCTAGACAATTTAGTAAATGGCAACATATTGGTCATTCACACAAGTGTTGTTACTTCTCAGAAGTTGCTAAGTGACAAGATTTTTGGATAACCAATCTAGTGAGCATAGAATTGTTTGGAAGTGTTGTCTGTGGAATATTACAGCTGAAAAAAAAAAAAAAAAAGAAAAGAGTTCCAAGTAGAAAAACTGTTGTTCACCAATAAAAAAATTTTTGTCTCAGCATATTTCTGAATCAATCCTATGTTGAAAGTTGGGTAGCAGAATAAATCAGTACATTAATGCTCTGTTTGCATGTCTATCTAAATTCAATCTCTTAATAATTGATTATTACATTTCTAATTTTCCTGAAGGCTCTTCTACAAAATTATGGAAAAGAAACAAAATATAAAAGGATGTTCATGAGTAGAATTATTAAAAAAATAAAAATAGAGCATAAAACTCAGTTAAATTTATGTTCTCCTGCTTTAAATCTAACAGAGAGCTTTAGCAAGTAGAAAGTTATATGACAGTTAAACTGTTTAGACGGCTACTCTGAAAGTACTGAAATGTAAAACTGTACTAAAAGTAATAGCTGGTAAAAGCTACTGTGTATTTGGCTGCCAAGTTCAGAGTATCTAAACACTCTTAAAAGTTAGAGCTGAAAATTCTAACTGAAGGGCTTTGTTTTTTATTTCAACCAACCACAGACTTGGAAAAGGTTTAGGTTTGAATTTGACTCACGTTTCTACTGCTCAAGTCTTTCTCTGAATGTTCAGTAAAAAGCCACCTTAATATTTCGGTTATGGTGCTACATAAGTCAGAGTAGTTATCTAATGGAGATTTTCACAGAATTACAAGGCATTTTTCTTCTGTAGAGGTGTACATATATAGCTAGATCAACAAATATGGATATATATAAAAATATTCAAAGCAGTACTTTCTCTTAAATAAGTGTTGAAATGCTACTGACTTATATTGTGCAATCAAATGTAATTCTCAGTCTCTTACTGATCATTTACTATGAGGTGCTGCTATAATTTAGCAGGAAGTTGCTTCTGGAGAAAAAAGAAAAGAGAAAGGATGATTTGCACCAGTGTGGTCATAGGTACTGTGTTTCCTGCGTTGTGAAACCACTTGTGGAGTTGAACATGTGAAAAGTCAGTAGCCAGTTCTGAAGTATATAACAAATACAGGAAAGCTGTTACCTGATAGAAGAATATATATATCAAAGAAGGAAGCAAACCAATGGATATGAGATATCATGATGCTGTGCTACTTGTCTGGATCAAAACTTTAAGTGGTGTGTTTGATTCAGTTGCCTTTCTGTCTGTCACCAGTGGAGTGGAGCACCAGTTGTGTGTTAGTGTACCTGGTGTGTCAGTAATGGCTGGGGAAGAAGAGGTTGCTGGGAGGAGAGACCAGCACCTTTTAACTGAGGGCAGTATCAACTTCTGGGTAACATAGCTGAACACTACATACACTACTAGAAAAATTTATTATCCACTAGATTCTTAGGGAGGGAACTTAGGCTGCAGTCCCCACTGTTATCACCAATGAACAAGAAACAATAAAGAAACTATATGATGCTGTAGGTGGTGGTGAAGTACTAATCCTAAATATTGAAACACATTTTAATTTCTGAGAAGAGTCTATCATGACTAAACCACAGCTACAGATTTTATTATGCTTCTGTTGAACATGTATTTGTACTGTATACTCTCTAATGATAAGCATGATGAGAATTTAATGCAACAATGCAATACAGCAAAGTATTTTCTTCCAGAAGTAATGGAATTAGAAAATCTGTGGCAAAATAAGGAATATATTTCCTGTTGCAGTGAGACACCTCATTATTTATTTGACCTTTAAAAATTCTAGTTATTCAAAATTGAACACAAACTTTGAGATATGGTCATATATGGAAAATATAATGAACTCTAGTAATAATTCTAAAACTCTGGGGAACTTTTCAAGTATAGAACATACCTCTTGAACTCTGATGACCTTTAAAACTTGAAAAACATCTTAAGTGAGCACACTAACATTACCGCTGTGAAGTGTTGGAGGGAGCGAAAGCTGAAATGTATTTATTTTGGGAAAAAAATAACCTTGTCAAAAGGTTTTTAAAGTACATGGAGGAGTCAATATACGGGGAGGACATAAAAAGGAAACAACAATTATCTTCCAATCTGTCTTCTCTCTCTAAACAGTTTCAAAGTGAATGATGAATGAAATGAGAATTCAAAAATAAATATTAATAATGTATTGTCAGGAAATGGTATAAAATGTTTTATATATAATGACTATTTTTACCTTAATTACATCAAAATATAAATCATTCAAATTACTGTGTATTTGAGTGGAAAATAATTGCATTTTAAATTTCATTGAAGACACTTGGCGAACAAAATAGTAATTAAAAGCAGTTGTCATTACTAGGCAGAGTAATGATTGAGATTTATCCTATATTAGCTGAAAGGGGGTGAAAATTAAAAATGTATGTACCATAGTTTTAATATCAAACTCAGATAGAAATGGTAATGTCAGTGTTGAGGTGAATTCCTCAAGATGTGATACAGACCAAGCAGTAGTATTGTTTTGCTATTACTTGAATAATTACTTTTCAACAAATTAAATAATTCTACTCTAGTGCTGTCTGATAAAGCAGACTTGTAGTTACAGATTTCACTGAATTTTTATTCTCACACTCTCTCTTATAATTCCTTGAATTTTTAACATTTTTTTCAGTCTGTTTTCCTTGAATTTTTTTTTTAATTTCCTTCAGAAGCAAAACCATCATAACCAGCGCTGTTCTGTACATTGCAGAAAGATGTTAAACAGTTGTCCTCATAGAAAGTTCAATATTCCCATGTAACTCTCAAGCCTTCCTTCCTTTTGAGCACAGAAATGTTTTGCATATATAATGAAGGGCAAAACCTGAGTTTATTTTTTACAGTTCTTCCATTTGTGCTGTAGAGATACCTGGTGGCTTTAAGTGAGATCAGGATATTAAGATGAGTTTTCTTTTATGTATGTGTGTATATATTTATATATGCAGATCCTCTCCTGACACATTCACCATCTTAAAGAGTTCCTGGGCTGTGGAAAAGACTAAAAAAGGGTATTATTGTCATCATTATCATCTAAATGGGAAACTGACTCCAAAAGCTCTTCTACAAGGTTGTGTCAGAGCCAGGAACAGAAGACCAATTCTTTTGAATCCCATTCTAAAACAGCATATTCACAAATATCCTTCTTCCAGGCCAATGACTTCCAAACCCAAAAATATTTTTGAAATGACTTGTCACAATTTCCAGAATTTAGTGTTTTACTTTCATCTGAAGTGCCCCCAATGCTCTCAAGCCATTGTATGGCGGGCAAATGGCAATGTCCTTAGGAATATAAGAAATGGGTTTATTATGTTGAATAAACTGAGCAAAGATGAAGTGTACAGCCAGATCTACCCTTTTCTCATTGGGGTTCCCTTTTTGTCTCTCACACCTCCAGCAGGAACACGGAAGGTTTGTGTCACTTCACTGAGAGCTGAAGAGCACAGCATTGAAAATTCCAGCGCACCATACTGTGGTAAGTTCAGGTTTTTACTCCCTTATTGTTTTTACGACTCACAAATGCAAAGGCACAGGGAATGCACAGGTTCCACACTGAATAGGTTTTTTCTTCAGAATTACTGATATAAAAATCTTTTACATCCATGTTCTACTCTTAAGGTTGCTACTTTTTAATGCTGCATGATGAATGATCTTATTTCTTCCACAAGCTGGATCCAATTTCTTTGGGACTGGTATAAGCTTTTGCAGGGAAGGGTTTTATTCTTTTTGAGCCTGATGACTCTTATTGATTTGATGTCCTCTAGAAATCTCTTCAGAGGAATAGGCTCTCCTTATAGAGGTAGATTAACTGTTTGACCTTTAAGAACTACATGAAAATCAACTCTCTTTTAAATGCAAAAATATCATCTGGTAATAAAAGGGACTTGTTAATGTGTTTGGGAGAAAGCTGAAGCTTTCCTTAGGATTGTTGCTAGAGCTTTGCTCTGTATTCTGCAACTTGCCTTGTGGCAGATTGTTTCATTATCCAGCAGTATCATTACTCTTTTTTATTATCACCTTAAAAATAAACAAACAATGATTTTGTTGTGTTTGACACAAGTAGTGCATTTTAATTTCATAGGCTTGTATTATTGACTTAGAAAAACTCTGTGATGTTTCGGCTTGAAATACTGACTTACAAATATGAAAATGCTATTCAGCTGTGTGGAGATGGCATCTGTTGTGCATATTAAACAAAGTGTGTGATTTTTCTCTCTTCCACATGGAGCTTAGTGTTAACTAGGAGACCTGATATTAATTAATTTGAGAAATAATAACTTGTCATTCATTTTGCTTTCATGAAGATAATTGTGCTGTTCTGCAGGCCATCCTGAAAGCAGGTCTGTTCAAGGAAATAAAGGTGTAATCCCGAGTTCATTTCGGTACTAATAATTGAAAATTCAGTTGGTTTGATAATCTACCTCTGTGATGTGTTTTGCAACTTCTCAAAATGTTGGTTTTCCCTTTTGTTTGTATCTAACAGTTAAAGATAATAGTGGTGGTGATGATGATGGATTAATTCAGGCTTATTAATCAGGTTTGGACACAATTTTCTCAGTTCTAGAGTGTGCAAACATGGACAGATGACATTTATTGGTATTTATTCCTACTAGTGTTATGATCTGAAATTAGCGGAATGATTATGAGGGGAATATACGAGAACTCTTCTGGTGATGTCTTCTTTAAACTTGTGGCCACTGGTTTTCAGTAGTTTTGTATTTTCTCTGTTTCTGTTGGGGTACATCGTGTATGATAAACTGATATATGCAAATGATTTAAAACATACATGTGCAAAACACCAGAAACCAGAATTATTCAAGAAACAATGAGTACAGCAGAAATATATGATGACTATGGTTTAATTTGAAGAGTTGCAACGTTATGTTTTGTTTCAGAGGCTTGGCCTAGATTCATTAAGCACTAGTAGCCTGCTGGTGAAGTCTCTGCTACTGTTAATTATTATAACTTGAAGGCTACTTATTTAGCTTTTTTTTTTCATAGCAGATGGGGCTTTTTGTTCTTTTTACCTGAAAATGAAGCATTTACAGAACAATATGCATGTGTAATAAATGCATTTATTTTAAACTGGCTTTCCTGAAGTCTCTTCCTATTTTTAGCCCAGTTCAATTATGATTACTAAGGAAAAGAGCTTCTGGAGACTAGATTTCTGTAAGTGCTCAGGGTGAAAGCATCGTATTTTTTCGCTCTTCCTTGGATTTCATCCAAAGCCAATTCTGTTTAATCTGCCTGCTGCTGCTCTGGAAGTGACATCTGTTCAAATTTACACTCTTTATCATGGCTGACATGTTGTTTGTGTGTCTGTTTACCCCAAACCCTTGTTCCAACTGCCTCTTGCAGATAATTTGTGATTTTTCCTTCAGTCTCTCACAGGTTGCTAGGCATTGAATTGCTGCATATGGAGCTTTGCTATTATTTTTTATTTCTTTTCCTCAGCTTTGCAATTATGTTTTGAAGAGCAAATGAGAAATCTAGATGCAACATGTGTATCAGCAAATACACTGAAGAAGTGTAGATGAGAAGTGAATGGGTGTGGGGGATGTGGCACACCAGCAATATTCCTTATCAGGGTTTCATATATATGTCTGGTGAAGTGTGAGCTGTGATGTCTACACATCTCTTTTGTGGAATAAATATTGCTTTGTGATTTTAGCTACCTGGTTAAGATGGTAAACCTGAGAACTAGGGATGCCCAGACCATAACTCCAGTAGTCCCACCGTGTGCAGGGCTGTATATCAACATGAGTTGCCCACACAGATTGACTTGCTCTTTTCACCACACATCTGCATTGATCCTGCCCCTGTGCCATGTGCCTCCCGGCTGACTGGAGAACAAACAGGAGCTGACACACCTTTGAGCCAAATGTGCACAGCTGCAGGATCCATCTGGAGACTGCGTCTTGCTGCCACTGGATGACAAAAGACTAGCTGAAAGAGATAGTGAAAATATACTGCATAAATAGCAGTTGTAATCCTGACATCGTGTTCTCTCCCTTTCTAGTGCTGCTGTTCCTCCTTCTGCACACTTAAGCCAGTGTTCACATAATACATGGACCACTGCCACATAGCAAACAATTTTTTATTAATCACTTCACGGATTTCAAACTTTGTGGTTTGCACAGAAATTCTGTTGCTTGTCAGGGTTGGAGTCTTGCCTTTATTTCTCTGTAGTAGTTGCTATCTGTTAGTGTATAATGAGAATATCTTTCAAGACGTGTTGATGAAATCATTGTTGGTCCTCATTTCTCTACCTGGTTTTTCTGGCAATAAACTCTCCCTAATTAGACCTCTTGTCAAGACAGTTCTTACATTTATCAGGCTGAGAGCTTTAAAAATTTGTTTAAGAATTTGCAAGATGGACATTTCTTAGGGTTTTCTGAAATTCTCAATTGGATTTTCTCTAACAGAGAATACTGTGGAGTTCTTCCATTTCCAAAAGAAGTTATGTAATGACAGCACAAATGTGTTTCTCTAGTTTTCTTAGAACATTTTAGGCATAAGATGCTCATTTAAATTTAGGCATGTACTACAAAATACAGAATGCCATGTCCTAGTCATCAGAAAGTCATCAAATGATATTGAAAATGAATAGTCAAACTATATAAGAACAGGAATAATAATTGTCTTTGGTCTATTATTTTATCATTGTACACCATGGTATGGGTAGATTTTTATCCTATATAATTACTGTATATTCATATTACCGTTTCTCTCTTATTAATTAAAAAGAAATTTTTCATATCAGATCTTCCAGATGAGCAGCTTGTGGAATAAAAACCAGGAGCTGACATCTAATTTGCTTTTGTAGGGCAGAAAAATAATTCGTCTTGATTGTTCAGTGTCACTTGAGAGGAAATTCTGGAATATATTTCCATCAGCACTGAAATGGAGTCAAAGACAACTTGTAGGAAAATGTTCCAAGTTTGCTAAGTGAAACTTTTTTCCCTGCTTTATTATCAATACAGGGGAACTGTTTCACTAAGTTAAGTAGTAATCATCTCAGTCTGCAAAACACTGGACCAATTATATAGTTAATTTCCTACCAGTTCACAACACGTAAAATAGGTATATTTAAAATAGTCACTTGTTTCAAATTATTGCTTACATTCTCTTTTACAGAGGTATTTGAGGTACCACTGGTTTTATCTCTGTGGAAAAGGGTAATTAACTGAACCCCTTACTTAGGAAAATGTGACTTGATTATTCTGTCTTGCAATGTTTGATTTTCCGAACATTAAAAGTAAGCTGTTAGCATAAAAGGAATGCAAATATCTCACATGAAATCAGCTGTGCTGCTGTCACCAGCTCTCCAGGAACAGCAAGAGATTCCCCTGGCCTAAAGCCACCCACTGCCATCGTGCCTTGCAAAGGTTTCTCTCAGCAGCCAAGGGGTTATAGGCTCAATTAACTATCATTGACAAAAGCTCTGGGAAAAAACCTATAAAACTACTTTTCAAGCTTGAATAGGAAGTCAGTGCTTCCTTCCTCCATGGTACAGTTGTTTGGTAATGCAGCTTGGTATGTGCCAGTGTGTGAGGTTGGGCTAAAGCTGCATTTATCCACACGAGGTCTGACTCGGCGATGCCGATCAGACAGGATGGCACTTTGGTACCTGTACTGTGGGCTTTTTCCTTGTGGAACCTGTTCCAGCTGATACAGGCTGGGGTGCCAACTCATTTGGTTTAATGAGCCTTTTCACTGCGTTTTTTTTTTCTGTTCTGAAATCATCAATTTTATTTACGTTTGGTGTTACTGATGGCTCAGTATTTCTTCTGAAGCAGTATGAGAGTGAACAAATCAGCCTTTTGGGTGTGTACAAACTGCTGCCTCAGAGGCTGACTTTCATTGTGTCCCATTAGCAATTTCCTTGTTAAGAGTAAGACGTGGTGCTGCTACTACTCTTTTGTGGTGGCAAATGTCACTTTTGTCAGGAAACTAGTGTCCTCTGTGTGTGTGTATATATATATATATATAAAATATGTATTCTTTACGTCAAAGTGGTGAGGCACTGGCACAGGTTGCCCAGAGAAGTTGTGGATTCCCCATCCCTGGGAGTTTCTAAGGTCAGGTTGGATGGTGCTTTGAACTACCTGATCCAGGGGAAGGTGTCCCTGCCCAGGGCTGGGGATTGGAACTAGGTGATCTTAAGGGTCTCTTTCAATCCAAACCATTCTATGATTCTATGATATATAAACCATAAAAGCTTATAGTGTTCTCCTCAGATGAGTTTGTGACTTTTTTCTTCCCCACCCTGCTGAAATTTATCTGAAGAAATTTATTATATGTTAGATACCTGTTAATGTGCAACAAGAAAACTTAATTCCACCTGATGACTGTTGGTATACATCTATGCAAAAACTGTTTTCTTGGGGTTTGTTTTTTTGGTTGTTTTTTTTTCGTGCCATCTGTGGTGAACTGTCCCTTAAGATTACATACTGCAACCTCAAATTCTATCTACAAATGGAAATATATCCTCTAGTACTTCAGTTGCAGAGATCGATACCCCATAGATTCTTCCTTATTTTTCCAAGACAACAAGAGTTGGTCATAGAAGTATTGCCAGGATTCAATTTTGAGCATTGAAAACTATGAGAATGGAGATTGATTCAGATTAAATTTTGGGCATTAATTGGTATTTTGAAACCCTCCCCCACAGGGTTAAACATTTTTATTTAACTAGAAAGTGAAATTTAAAAATTGGTGCTCTCATTATACTGAATACCTTTCCAGTTATTTTTTAAAGAAATTGTTATAATGAGACTAATTTAATGGAATTCTTTTATATAAAGCTTCTAATAGAAGCTCAAAAATATGAGGACTAGCAGTGGTAGTTTTTCTGAAAGAAACATGACCAGACTTGTGCCATATCACTCTTATTTTAGTATATTTTCAGTGACCACAGGATGTAAATTACCTTGGTAAGGTGTTATTTGTTTCCACTGTTTCTTTTTTTATGGTATGTTTAGCTATTCAAGACTAAAGGTAGACTTTTTCATCTTTCTGTCATATCTTCCTAAGCAGGGGGGAAATTGAAGCAGACAGTTTTAATGCCTAAACATACAGTAAGGAAGCCAGGAACAGGCAGAATATAAAAAAGCAATCTAAAATTCAGCATCTTAAATGCCTGGAGCTTGAAAAGGACTAAGGTGTTATAACTTAATAATATCTTTCTGGAATCACGTTTCGACTAAAAATAAGGGAGGAAGTACTGCTCAAGATTTGTGATAGAGTATATTGCTCTGTGGAAGACAGTCTGTTACTTATTCATTACACTGCAGTCTACATAGAAATGAAAGTAGGTTTAAATTAACATTTCTGGATTATTTAGCATTTAATTTATGATAGTTTAGATCAATAATTAAAAGATATACTTTTTCCTTTTATTAAAGTTTTCCTATAACCTTTTGCAAACCCTAATAATGAACGTTAAAAAAAAGAATAAAGTGATACTTGCCTCAAAAAAATCTTGAATTTGTGTCAGACAACTATGTAGTAACTGAAAATATCAATTAATAGTTATTCAATTAATTTTTTTAATAGTTTTTGTATCAAACTGTTATGGTCAGCCCTTATGCCGTTCAAGCTGGTTGCTTAAGTAAAGCAGTTTTGGATTTGGGCACTTATGGGGGACCTCATCTTACAACTTGGTTGGTTGGTCTGCATCAAAGATGAGATATAGGGAGTTAGAAGAAGGAGCTTCAGCAACTGCTAATCTTAGAGAAATACAAAATTGCAAAACCTTTTGCTTTGCCTGATTCTATCAAGTACATATACAATGGAAATAAACAAGAATTGTAATCTGAAGCATCATACATCATAATTTCAGAAGTTACTGCAACACTAGGTCATTAAATATGAGAATATAAGTAAGCAAAGTGCATGGTTTATATATGCAATTATTCAGAAAATTCAGCAGCTAAAAGGGAAGTTGTCAGAGGGTGTAAACATCTTGCTGTAGTAGGAGTATTGCTTTAATCTCATGAAAGCCAGAGACCAGAAGGCTGCACTACACATTTGTCAGCCCAGTGTTGGACTGGGACTGGAGCTGAGCAGTGGCTGTGCCAATTGGTGACAGTATTAGATCTACATAAGAACCATTTCTTCTAGGAAGTTGTTATTAAAAGCTTCGAAACTAATTGAAAATAGACTCAAATGCCTTGATTCCCAGTTCTCTGGAACTGAGGCTTCTCTCTTTCCTATTTACCTCCTCAACTACAAACAGAAAGTGACAGGTCAGTAAGTATTAGTGGAGCTGCTTAATGACAGTGCCATTTTATTTCAGGTAAACTCGTGCAAGTCTCTACAGAAACAACACTGAGTATTCCCTTGGTGAGAGATTTTTCGGGCATCTTTTTAAGAATGGATGTTTAATTCCTGTAACTTTGCATACAAATAACTGCATAATTTTAGTTTGACTATTAGAAAAAATTTCTTCACTAAAAGGATGGTGAGGCATTGGAACAGGCTGCCCAGGAAAAAGAGTGGTGTCACCATCCTTATAAGTGTTCAAAAGATGTATAGGTGTGGCACCTGGGGAGGTGGTTTGGTTGTGAACATGAACCTTGTTCACTTTGGGGTGTCTGCCCAAGGCCTGAATTTAAATTCATGGAAATTGTGTTGACTATTTCCATCATCCTAAGCAGAAGCTTAATAAGTCCTGAGAGTATTACTAATTGTTAATCGATTTCAATTTTTCTTGATTAATTTAATTTTTCAGTAGGTACTCTGTTCTTGTTCCCTTTCTTTTTCTTTGCAAATGTATTTTTAATTGGCAATCTTATCAACCGCGTTAAACCGTCTTCATAGTGTAAGCAGTTAATACCTCATAGTTTCCTCAATAAATCAATCAAACCATCTATCCCACTTATTCCATATTAGGTAGTCATTTGTTTTAGTTTAAACAACTGATTTCATTATGTGGAAACCATTTGTTCCTGTTCCCAACTGCTGCATCTCACACAATGAAACCAGTGCACAGGATTGATAAACACATTAAACTGGGCAGTGCACAGGAAGTAACCGAGAATCTAAATATTTTACAACTCTGTGGTACCTCTGCAGTAGCAGTGACTGTTTCCTTTTGTGACTGCTTAGTCCAGGGCAGATTTTAATGGTCTGAGAGTAACTCACAGTCCTGTGATTTCCAAAGTTGTGACTGTGTCGCTGTGCCACAAACTGGAGTTGGCTGAGTCACGACTGTGATGTTTGTGAGTCACATCTTTGGCTGTTGTCATGTGAGAGTGACTGAGAGAGGTTTTTACATATTTTGTTTCTAAGCATGAAAATTGATTCTACAATGTCTTGTACACCTTCAGTTGCCATTTGAGCAGCTGGTTCCAAACAGAGAAATCTTTTGAATGTGTTATTCTGCCGTTCTTAAAAGTATTAGTTTTATATAACATTAAACCAAAAACTCAAGTAAAAAAATAAAAACCTTGAGAAGAAACACAAATAAGGGGAAACGCTGAAAGGACCAAAACTTTGCAGCAGTGATTTTGTGGTGATTTTGGTTCAGCCATTCTGTTGTCTCCTAAAAGCTGGTACTCCAGTGTTTGATTTACCACGTAACTCACCCAGTCTCTGGATGTGCTGGTGTTGCCATCACCTGTCTCTTGTCTTGTCCCACAGACTTTGCAAATTCACTGTCTGATCTCACAGACTCAAATTGTACAATGTATAAGTGAAGATGAGAACTAATCCATTTTTGTTTGATCTCTTTTAAAACTGCAGCTCAGTTCATCACACTCAATAGTGTCACAGTTACTGTCCCAGTAAGATTAATTTTTTATTCTACTTTCAAGAGTGTTCTCCAACCCCACTGCAGATAAGCGGAAAATAATTTGATATCCAACTTAAAGTTAATGCTTCTACATAAACATTATATTTCCATCCAATAAGTCTTTACCATACTATTGTTACAAATGACAGCAAGATCATAAATGAAAGACTCTTTTTCAGTTTGTCTGTTTTATGTCTGATTGTTTAAGACAGCAGCTAAAAGGAGGGGAATGCTTGGGAAAAAATGTGTTTGTAAAATCACAAATTTTGGCAGAATGAGTCAAGGGCAGATGTTGTTTGATACCACATTTAAATCTCCTTTTTACAGACTAGATGTAAATGTGAAAATATTCCATTAAATAAAAGCACAGCAAGTCATTAGCAAAAAAAGCAGCAGAATACAGATTCACTTACTCTTCCCATTATTTCTTGGTTTCTTATTCTTTCCTGTCCTGATGAGTACAGAAATGAACAACCTGAATTAAAGATGAAACTGTGTGAAGTTTCCAGGAATGTATTTCCATAATCTGTAATGTTGTTACAATTCTGTTAGCTAATTTAATAATAATTATCTTAGATAAAGGCTATTTTTATTTTTAATGGGATATTACCATGACTAATAGGTGTTCAAGATTGTCTATAATGCTATACTTCATAAAGCTTTAAGGGCTCCACTTTGACAGGATTGCTTAGAAATTTCAGTTAATTTTTCAATCTTGTGTCATGGAGAAGGGAAAGAGTCTAGCCTGGGCCAGTAAATGCAAAATAACATGTGTCTTTGATGGTGCAATTAGAATTTATTTTGGGTCCTAATGACAGCAGCACAATGGAAGAATTTACTTTTTTATGTAATGGCTAGAAATAATTGGAAAAGGAGTCTTTGTCCTTGGAAAAATTCCAATTTTCAATGAAAAGTCCAAATCTGTCACAGACTCTTCCAGCACAAAAGTTGGAAATAATGGTGTAATTACAGAGACTGATATGTAAACTTGTTAAAAAGTACTCTCCAGAAAGCATAGTGCAGAGGAGAGAACCAAGTTGGGAAGAAATTACATTACAATTTAGTAAATATATAAAGAAAAGTAATTCAATTTTTTATGGGAACATTCAGTTTCTGAACATCTGATTTCTCAGTTTTGTTATTATGAAGAACTAGAGATACTTGTGGAAATGTGACTTTTTAGACACATTCCTAGAGAACATTCTGATTTTTTAAATTTTTTTTTCCTAGAGGATAAAGTAATTGCGGGTTGTTTATGCCTAATGATGAAGGGTAATTGACATCAGTAATGAAATATTAGCCAAAGGGGACCAAACATATTTCTTGCAGATCACCTCATTAGCTTGTTTCCAAAATATGTTCACCAGGGTGAAATTGCAGCACATGACTGGCTGTAGTGACAAACATCTGTTGTCTGAGCTCCTAAAAGGCTTTTGGGAGTGGGTAAAGACAAACAGTTCTCATTTAATCAGCTTGAGTGTAACTTGAGAGACAATTTTTGTTGTCTGTGGTCTTGTCACAGTGCTGTTACTACTTAAAAATTACTTATAGGGTTAAGTTTCTCTTTAAAATTGCATGATCTTTTAGTAAAAGAATTATTTCCTCCCGCTTTGCAATGATTATAAATGTGGGAGATGCTGACCATTGAACAAAACCAACCAGCCAAACCTGTCTGTGCTCCAAGAAAATACCCAAGGGACTGAGCAGTCCCATCTTAAAAAGAAAGAAATATGTTACCACACCCCTTTTCTCCAAGACGAAAATTTTTGTGTAGTTTAACGCAAAATCTGTATTTCTCATTTAATAGGATCTTGTGGTAGCTGTGATGTAATGAGCTTTCATCATTTGCACCTAAGCTGTCTTGGTATATTGAATTGGAACCCAGTCTTGCAAATACTTATCAGGTAGATCATTTACAATAGTTCATTGCTGTATGAAGAACTGGGTTCAGAGACATTTCCCTTTTCCTATATAACTCTTTCTTTATGCTTGTACCAGATATAGCAGAAGAATGATTATTTTTTTTTCCTTTTCCTTCTTTTTAGATGTTAGTTTACTCTTGTATAACTCTTTTAAACCATAGATTTCAATATAATCAAAACAAAAATTTTTTTCTTTAATAGATCAGGTCTCTGAAGCACAGTAGGTTACACAAGTTGCCAAATAATAAACCAAATTACTACCAGAACTGGCAGGCAGTGGGGGGGTTCCATGAGCACCTGCCATCACTAGGCACAGCTGTCATCTTACTGCACTGAATCAGAAAATAGAGTATTTCCTTTAGAAATACAGTGAAGAGTTGGATGGTCATTTAAATGTTTGAATTTGAGTTTCATTTGCTGCTTTACCTAATCCTACTTTAATCTTTAAAAACTCATCAAAACCTTAGATTTGCTTGTGTGTGCATGCCCAAGGACGTGTGAAAAGTCATGGCAGTCAGGTGCAGTCCCAGTGACTGGAAAAAGGGAAACATTGCATCCCTTTTTAAGAGTAGAATACGACTTCACATTTTTTTTCACCTGATTAATCCAATGATAAAGTTAGTTTTAGTGTAATTGTATTCAGGAGTGACATTTTTTATGGGTAAGTAGGCTGTGTCCATTGTTCAGGTACTTGATGTATTTCAGAAGTTTTATTAGATGATTAGAGAATAAATTATTTTTAGTGGTTGTAACTTAACTCCAGTGAAGAATTCATATATGAGAAGAATCTTAGTGTTTCTCTCAGCTCGGAATATCTTCGTGTTTGACCAGCTGGCAATACCAAATAAGACAACTGTACCTTTAAAGTAGTTGAAAAGCTCAAGAAATCATCTTGAAAAGGTTTCTAAGACACTTTCAAGAGTTAAACATGAGGTTATCAAAAAGTACTTTTAGTTGACTTCAGTGGGAGTGACATATATTTACCTGAGAGAACCAATTTGATACTGCTTGGTTTGTTAGATGGTTCAGTGCTGCTAAAATGACTGTCCTTGTTTAGCCAAATAATAAGCCAGATCTTAGAGGATTTGAAGTTCAAACACTAAGAAGAGTAAAATGTTTCTTAGTGTCTGCATGTTTCTAAATTTAGGAGCTCTGAATATTCCCCAAATCAGTGGGACATTACTCTGAAAGTTTCTGCTGACTGAGGTTTTCAGTCTCTCATACCTAATTAACAGCCTTGTTTGACCTCTTTCCTCTCCTTCATCCAGAGAACATTTTCAGTGCTGTTTGCACATGCAATCAGATAGTTTCAACAGAACATTTTTGAAAGCAGGTTCTTCCCCAGCTCTCCTCAATTTGAACTGATGCTGCCTCAGAAACACTCTCAGCAGTGACCACTGCTCCTCTCCAACTGATACTACCCTTGTCAAGATGGACACATTTGTCTGAGACTCCTCTTGCCACATATTGCCTCTTTTAGCTTGTTTTCTGTGTTTGTTTGCTTTTTTGTTTTGTTTAGTTGATGTTTGGTTTTGTTTTTCTTTTTAAGGGACTGGAAAGGGCCAGTTAGAAGGCCCAGGAGATAAAACTTGAAGCAAGGGAGATGTTAAGCTGAAGCACTGTTCTTGGAAAGGGCACAAAATAACTCAGTAGCTCAGAGCCAGCTCACTGTTTCTCTCCTTGTGAATAATGCATTATTCCATCAAGAAAGTTGCTCCTACTCAGCTCATACTGAGTGGCAATACTGTATTACCCACAATTGGAGACATGTCCAATGAACACAGAAAAGTAGGAGAAACAGTTTTTCTTCTCTCCATGTACATTCAGCAGCCTGTAGCCCTGGGGAGTGTTTGATCTGATGCAGCACCTACACAGCCTGTGTTTGACTGGAGTGCAAACTGTGTCTCACAGTGCCAGGTGCTCTGCAATGCACTTCAGAGACTGTGGCTGGCAGAATAACTCCTGCTATTACTAACTGAGGACATACAAGAAGAGTAAAGTCTCTAGTTTGAAGAATAAACTGGAGATTTTAACAACTACTATCAGTTATAGGTGTTGCCATTGCCATCATGGAAAAAAGTCAAGTCATTTAGATGCCTTATGGGTCTAGTTTGGGATATACTGCTATAACTACTGATCAGGAAATATTTCTGTAGCCAGTACTAACACTAGTGGGTGATAGGGCACAGAGGAATCCTGTCATTTGTTTAGTCCAAGCTGGGGATTGTGCTGAAACTCCCAGGCACTCAGGTTTATTTTTTTTGGACACTGGGTGGGAGAGAATAGGGATTTAGAAGTCTCAAAATTCAATCCAAGTGGGATTAAAATTGGCTCAGAAGCAAAACCATAGAGGCTTGGAAGTGCTTTTGAGTTTCTCACTGTAGATTTAGTTAAGAAAAAAAATCCCAACAAAAACAACAAGCATCAAGGGACCAATAGAAATAAAGTAATGTGTGTTCAAAGGTAAGGTAATAGATTTGGGAAGCTTACTTGTTTGGGGGGTGGGGGAGCATATGTGGGATACAACCATTTGAACTATATGTAATTATAATAGGACTGTCACAAAGAAAGCTATTTATAAAAACTAAGAAGTCTAAAAAGACTCGATTTTCAGCTCATTGAAATTCAATTAGACCACTTGTCAGCAGAAAAATTTCAGCTTGAGATCCTTGAGAAGTTGAAGTTATCCTTGAAATTCTGTGACGTACAGCTACCATTCCTCATTAGCCAGGTGATGGATTAATTAATCATGGCAACTCAACTAGATATTGCACCATTTTTACAGAGAAAAAATCCCCAGTGTTAGTGTCAGTAAAATTTTGAGTATTACCATTAAAGGAGAGTGGTATTATGTTATTAGGCAACAATTAACAGAGGTTTCATTGTTATCCCACTTCTACCAGATTAGAATGAGTGCAGAAATAGTGATTTGAGGGCAACTATTTTTCCCAGTCTGCAGACATTATTGCACTTACAGAGAATTATCAAGTACCTTATTGATGCATAAAATCTGATCATTATACTTAGAGATCTGTCTATATTCCTTTCTCATTTTCTTTGCAGAGTTAAATATTACTATATCTGTAGCCATATATTAAATGCCTCTTTTTACAGTTGGGTACTGTTCAGGGGCAAGTCTGAATCAAGCATCATAGTTTCATTCTGCCTGTATTTTCCACTACAGGTTTTAAATATGCAGTAGGTCTTTTGGTACTGTTAGTGTATGTGATCATCATTAATGGTCCTGAACCATTCTGCATAGGTAGCTGCTTGACTGAATGGATCAGCCTCCATCTTCTGGTATTTATTATGTGCATTAAATCTCACTTACTAACTCTTTCTTCACATTATACCCTTCCCTTTCTTAGTGGTAGTTTCTTGCATGCCTGTGAGACAACCCTCCCCCTACCCCTAGTGAATTTTTGTATAATCTAGAGCTGTGGGTTATCCACCATCTTAGATTCCTCTAAAAGAGTATGATAGGAGACAGATTTCACTAGAATAACACAAGCAATGGCAATCTGGTGTTTTACCCTTCACAGCATCAAATTGAGAGAGATTTGTAGATAAGAGTCATTTAGAGATTTATTTAGGTGCACACACCTAGGAAGCATAGGCTGATTAAAAAAAAATTCAAATGATTTGAGATCATCCTTTTGGAAGCACATATAAGTAAACTATCTTTAAGAAATCATCATGATAATGTGAGTTGCAGCTTAGTCTTTTCAGAATGGAAATGAACAAGGTATCACAATGACACCTAATGACATAAGGACACAAAATAAAAGTTAAATGAATTAAAGTCCTTTTAAAATTTGGGGGAAATAGCAATGATATGGGAGTAAAACAAATCATAATAATACATATATGTAATGGAAAGAAACATCCAACAAGATTATGTAACATTCTAAGCACTTCTCCCTCCCCACCTTCCCTTGACTTATTGACAAGAATCTTGACAAGCCTTTGCTTTTAAATCAGGAACTGACAAACCCAGTGAGAATGATCTTTCTTGGAAATCCTTTATGGGTAGAAAATATTTGACTGCAATCCTTCAGGGCCTGGCCAAGGTTGAGGAGCAGCTCTCACTTAACGCAGCCTCAGTCGGTGGCACCTGCGAGTATTGGCAGAAATGGATTTTGACCATTAGAAAAAAATGTTTGATATTGATGGTAATACTTTCACAGCAAGGCTACAGGGGTTGAGAAAGACACAGAAAAAAACCTCACACTGCCAGAGGTGTGATCAATAACATTTTCCTACTTAAAATTTACTTTACCCTGTGAAAAGTGGTCTCAGGACAGATTGACTGCTGAGGTTGCTCACAGCAAGTTTTTTGAGCAGACTTGAGCACTGTATGCTTTGAAGAATGTTGGTTTAAGCATGAAACGTAGGTTGGCCTTTCTGTGACACAGATAAGAAGTGTCTTTATGACCTGTTTAGTCATGTCTGTGTGTCTCTTTACAGCCTTTCCCACCATTTCAGCTAATAAATGTTGCAGTTCAGAGGGAGTGACGTGCATCCCAAGTCCTTCATGGACTCCATCCTACTTTCTTCACAGTTGCTGGTGTAGATTAAAAGGTGGTCAAGCACCTCTGAGGAGTGATAGTTTAGCTTCTCTGCTTTCCATCCTTTAGGAATCCTGCTTTTATTCTCTAGGACATAATTATTTATCAATCCATCAGTAGAAAGACTCGAGGATTAATTTAGATGTGATCTCTTTTACATACCAAAAGCAAAGTTGTGGAGCTTTTGTTATTTCACTGTTTGGTCCCAGAGGAAAGTATGATTAAAATGTTTTGGGCTTATTAAAGTTATGATAATAGCATAGCCTCTTTCTTAAAAAAAAAAAAAAAAAGCTCTTTTAAACAAATATTTATCTACCAGCACTGTAATCATAGAAATAGTGCTGCTGATATAATCCTCATTCTAACAGGCTTTGGTTAATTCAATCTTCTTTGCTTTAGAGAAGTTTTCCTTTGATAAGTCACCATCCCTGGAGGGATTTAGAAGACGTGTAGATGTGATGTTTAAGGTTTAGTGGTGGATCTGGCAGTGTTAGGTTAATGGTTGGACTTGATATCTCAGAGTTTTTTCTCCATCTATTATTCTAAGATTCTATTCACATGGACCTGCCAATAAAATGCTATTTTTTCTACTGAAATCCATATTTTTAGGTAGCTTTTAGGTAGATATACAATGAAAAAGAGTTAAGCTAACCTTTCCAACAGAAATTGAAAAAAATGTAAATTACTGTGTTTCAATAAATGACATATTATCTAGACTTAGATTTGTTCTGATTCCTCAAAAAACATACAAGCCTTCACAGTTATTCTTTGTACTCATGGCTGTATAGATGTTAATCTCCTTCAAATATTTACTCACAACCAACTCTACCATTCATGTGTCCAACAGTTTAGGGGGCTAGGGGGAGGGAAAGGGAGAACACCCACAAAATTCTTAGGAAATGAATTGAAGTAAGCAGCTTTTAGAGTTTTTATCCTGATACAACATTCATATTTCTAAAAGGATAATTGAGAGAGGAAAAGAATGAAGTTCCTAGGGCTCTATTGAGAGGTGCTTCTTTGCCCACAGTTATCCTGTTCATCATAATCCCTCAAAGGAAATTTGCCCTTGTAACAAGTATTGGTTCATGTATTATTCTGTGTAATATAAAGAGGGTTCATCTATTCTCTACATCCGAACTCAGCATGCAGTCTCTCTGTTCTAAAGTGCCTGGCTTACTCTGAGCCTGTTTACAGTGCATCTGACATTTTGAACTGCAGAATGTGACAAGCTGACAGTGCCTCTGATTATAAAATCAGCTCATCTGCTGATATTAGGAAAGAGCAAGATGATGTATGAAATCAGTTTTAAATAGATCATACCATGCTCAAAAATATGCACATTTCAATGATTTTAAGAAGAAAGGGTAGACAGTATATGGCTTTAATTTATTTTGTGTATTCATTTGGTTTGGAGACTGTGCTACATTATTATTCAGTCTATGATATACAGTGGGCACTGAAAACAAGCCACTGCTTTAAAAGTTAATACAGTGCCACATTTTCAGAAGTTCACCATCTGCAGTTAGGCCAAAGAGCTCATCCTTGCACCTTAAGTGCCTGAATAGGCTTAACTATGAACTGGCATCAGAGTACCAGCTAGTGCCTCCCATTATGATACCAGTTGCCAAATTGTCAAGAGTTCAATACACCAATACAATATATGCTGCCCAAAATATTTTAAAAATCTGGAGAACATAGCCTAACTAATCAGTTAAATTGCCACTTGTATCAATTACAGACATTGTGAAAGTTATTATTTCCTATTGCCAGTCTTGATATGTGTAAAACGGAAAATGAAAAGTGATATTCAAAGGAGGTGGTGTGTTTCAAATGAAAGTAAGGAGTGAAAATATTTTTGTAATACACTTTACGTTCATTTGTCATGTAGACTGGATTTAGAAATGTTATGATATATCCAGTCTATATATATAAATACTATATTTATTTTTATAGTATTTCAGAGCACTGAGAAGTGTTTCAAGTCTTTCACCTCACATCCAGAAAATGCCTGTAGTAAATGTTTAATATGCTAATACATAATGCTGCCACAATAAAAATGTTCAAGTGCCATTAAGAATCTGGCTAAAATCCATAGTACAAGGAACTTTCAAGCTAGGCTGACCAGTGTTAACTGTTTCAAGCCAACACTATAAATGCATTTATACATTACAATCATATTAAATAAATAAAATTTATTTTTGGGTTGTGCCACCCTTCATAAAGAACCCACTCTAAGCAGAATGTGGTGGGTACTACTTGCAGTCCAACTGCTGTATTTTGCATGCAGTTGTGATTGCTGAGTTACAGCACTGAATATCTAACAAACAGTAAATGTATTGAATAGTGATTGAATTATTTAATATCTGAATTATTTATTATCTGAATCTGTCATACAGGCCTTTGGCATCACATCTTGATTTTTGTGCCTTCATTTTCTCTGGCTGATAAATGTGGTTCTTTCTGTCTCTTATCTCTCTCGAGTTTTCCTTGCTCATGGTTTTAGCTAAACAATAAAACAAGTTAAGTTTCTGGATCTAAGGGCTCTTTTTCTGTTAATTTTATTTTGTTACGGTTTTCTTTCTTTTTAAAGTATAGTGTGTAAGTATATATGAGTGTGTATGTGTATATATATGTTTGAACCATTCTGCTTTCTTGGTTTTTAAATACCATTTTTTTCTCAATTAGTTTTCAGGGACAGACCTCAGAGATAACTTGATAAAATTTGCCTCTGGTCATTGACAAAACTTACTAAGAATGTATGAAAGGATGTAGACAGTCCTGCTTTGGATGAGATGAAAGTAAACTGAACCCAGTTTGTTCTGGACAAAGAAGTGTCTGGATCAAGAGAAGTACACTTTTCAAACAAAAGCAACCCGAGTTTGATTAAAAATATTCTTTTGATCAGGCCATGCCATGTGTTGGTAGTATTGGATATTGGGTTCCAGATCATGTGACAAACATTAATGTCCTTGTTTCCAAATTTTATATCTAAAGTTTCTCTCTTGGAAATGGCAAATTGACTCTCAGCTATGATTAGATACTGTTTAGGTTGCTTTTCTCACCTGCTAAACATAAAAACCAAGTACTTTTCTCTACCTGTGCTGCTCACACGTCAAAAAATAATCCATTAGGTATCAGCAAAGACAATTCTTCATGCTACCTCACTGTTTTTGCCTGGGGACTTATAATCATACAGCAGTGGCTAATTTCCTAATTCACTAAGGTTATTTTCAGTCCTGCTGACAAAGGTGCTGTGACCTGCTGGTTCCTTTTCCTCTTCTCTCAGCCTGTGTTTACTGCAGCAACAGAGAGCACAGCGAAGCCCTTGGCTGTGACTGGGTCTGCAATGCACAGTTACAACATTAATTCTAGTGATTATGAAGCCTGAACAGTTTGCTTCTGAAAGAGGTGTTTCAAATGAAATACAGAGATGGCTGCTATAACATCTGCCTGGAATAGCTCTATGCCAGTTGTAGTATTTAACTCTCTGTACAGCAGGGGGCAAAGTGACTCAAAAGAAAAGGGAACTAATCGAAGCATATTTTGGCCAGAAAACGTAAATTCCCTATAGTGACATGCAGACCTTAATTAATAAAACGTCATGAACATAAAATCCTTGATTCAGTGTAAAACCTGAGCCTAAAGGACAGTCCTGAAAATAAAAAAAAAATTATTTATTTGAGGTTCTCTCTGACTACAGTGATAATACAGTATGTTCTAAAAGAATATCTTCTGTAATATGAATTTATGACCAAAGCTAATTAATAAAACAGACTGTCTCAGTTGGAAGAGACTACAGTGATCATCCAGTCCAACTACCTGATCAGCTGATGAAAAGTTAAAGCATGGTCCAAATACCTCTTAAACTCTGAAGGGCTTGGGACTTCTGCCTCTCTAGGAATCCTGTTCCAGTTTTTGACCAACCCCTTAGTAAAGAAATGCTTCCTAATGTCCAGTCTAAAGAAAACATGAATTATAAAGAATTTTATACCCTTTTGCCATTTTCAAATTAAGTGCAAGCTCTGAGCTGCCAATCTTGTTTTCCAGCATAAGCTATTAAAAAGAAAAGCTTTTAGTAAACACCAGTGTGGAGCTAAATTTTTGAAGGACTTTTTAAAATTCCTTCTGTCTTGCATGTTTAATGGAATGATGCAGCAGAGTGTGAGACCACTTGATTTACTCCATTTTCATTTACAGCATGTGTAGTAAACCTAATTAGAGCTGGCTTTTACTTAGCACCCCAAAGACACATATGCCAAGTGTTTTGGGAAAGTGTTCCTCAGAATCCACATACCAGGATCTAACCTGTACAACAGAATCAATTGCTGTAATAATAAATAAAAGTCAAAAATTCAGTTATTCCTATAGGTGAAAGGCTGGGAAGCTCTAATTGATCATTTAACTTCCCTGATCAGATCTACCTTTAATGCAGAATATCTATGTTGTTTGTGGGTGTTTGTTTATTTGTTTTTCCCATTTCAGCACTTTATTTAATATTATTGTTGGAGGGGGTTTTCCATTAAAAATGCATTCAGCTCTGTGCTGGTAAACATACCCTTTCCTTATGACCCTGGCCATGTCTTTGAGTTGAAAAATCATATCCAAATGAATAAACATTTCAGATTAGCACTTCACTCACATAAAACTAAGTTTTCAAAAAGATCTTGGAGAAAAAAAATTAGTTGAAGATATCATAGTGCTTTTGATTAAAGTGAACATTCTGTGAGCTTTATAGTCACAGAATCTCACATATGGAAATTACAGTTGGTCTTAATCTGCTTTCAGAAGACTGGTGAAAATATTAAAAAGTAATGAACTAACAAGATTGTTTGTTAATGCCACATAAAAGTGCTAATTACGCTTCATTTCCTGCCTACAGCTAAACCCAAGAGATATTGCCTAAGAAACTGTTAAATAAGTTGCCTCACTTGAAATGGGAAAACATCTGCAGTGCTTGATGGATTTTATTTTAAGGAGTTATGTACCACACAGGGTCTTTCGAAGTGTGGCAAATGAAGGAGTACTACCAAGAAACTTGTTTAGTTCACAGAAAGTATATTATTATCATTTTTGTGATTCCTACTACCTCATTGAAGAGGAAAAGGCTTCATTCTTGATTGCTCTTTCCCTGCAAATTCAGTGTGGAGCATAGTATGATGCTGCAATTACGTGTTAATTGTCTTATTAGGGCTTTAATTTTTTAAGACCGTAATGATGGTATTTTTTAACTCTAGAAAGTCTACTTGAAATATACCCCTCCATGTCACACTGGCTGTGAATATTTCTGAAGTGTTTTACTTTGCATCCCTGCTGACATCTGTCTCTTCCTTCTTAAGGACAGGTGCAACATGAAAGAGTCTGCAGAAATGTCATGATGATAATTGAAACCTTGGGGGGGGGAAATTAATTCACCTTTCGCTGTTTTTCTACTATGAATCTGCCCTTTTTTTCCTTTCTGGGATAAAATATGAAATTTAAAAATGTTGCACTCGGTCCTTGTACTGAATGTATAGCAGTTGAAAATTTAGTTAATAGTTAAACCTTTCATCTATAATAATTCAGTCAAAAGTTAATGTTAGCTTTTCTTTATGATACAGCAAAAACTGTATGTTATAACCTGCAGAATTTTTCCTATTCCACTTAAATGATTGTGGTGAGAAAGAAAACTGAATAACATTTATTGTTAGTGATATCACAACAGTTCATCTATGTGATTTTGTTTTAAAATATCTCTAGAAGGAAAAGTTTCACAGTACTGAGGAGGAAAAGTAATAGAAAACACCGGAGTGTTCATAATTAAGTGGGACTTCGGACACATTCCTTTCTGATTCTGACTTTATAATTAAAGAAGCTCCAGGAAAGCTTCATCACACATCTTGCCTACATCTGTTTGAAGAGTGGGTTGCCTTTTGGAGGGTGGAAACATCCCTATTCAGCCTGGGTATCACAGATCTGGAGCATAAAGGCCCTTGAAACCTCCCTAATTCAAACTTTATGGGTGGGCAAGTAGAATGTAATATCTCTTGGCTGATGTGGTGGTGTTACAATTAGTTATTTTCTGCTTAAATATTCAAGGCCAGTTTGTCAGGTCAGATTGTTATTTAGATGCCTTTGTTTCTAACTTGTTACTGAGCTATCAAGAATTACTGTAGAGAGCTGGCTTGCAGCATGGAAAATGCTGCACAACTTCTTGGGGCTGTACTTAAGACTATTCCGAGGGGCACCAGCTGTGGAAGCAGAGTACCAGGAGCAGAGGGGCAAGCAGGAAGGTTCAGCAGTGCCTTGAGATAAGTGGCAAATTCTTCTGCATCTGGAAAAGCCAAATGCAGTGCAAGCACAGTGCAGGCAGCTCACAGGAGATAAAAGGCTTGTGCCAGTAGAACTCTACTAGAAGTCTTCACAATACTCTGGTGTTTAATGCATTATGTGCAAATGTTATCACTGATTAACAAAGAAAACAAATTTAGTCCAGAAACCTTTACAAACACAAGATGAGTTTGTGTTGAGATTGTAGAGGCAGCATTATAGAATTTATGCACTGGTCCAAGCAATGAAAAAGCAAGCAATGTAGTTAGTACTTGGAAAATGTTTTTATCCTGCAATTTGTATATTATGTTCTATTGTTGATCTTTAAAGAATAGCTATTATATAAATATATTTGGCTTTAAAAAATAATTTATGCTTAGACTTAGCCACGATACTGCATAAGCGACCTATTGCTAATAGAAGTTTCTTTTTTTAAGGAATAATCAACACTTAGGCTGTGACATTATGTATTGTCTTCAGCACATTTATAATGGTATGAGTTCCTGATTAGCTATTGAGTGACTATAAGGACTCAAAATATATGGTTGTTTTTACATAGAGGAGGCAATAATGCCTACTATGGGAAGAGCAATAAAACACATTTATTGGCTGCTTGATGAAGACTGCATTGAATAAAAACAGGTATATCCCTCCTAGCTTCACCTCTGCAAATTGTTAACCACACAATTGCTGAGAATGTGAAAAAGGGAAATAAAAAGCTCTTGGATAACCAAAAAAGGAAAAAAGAATGCATAGTTCTTTTTTTCTAAAGTCAGTGCAAAGTGTCTGAAGCAGAAAGTAAAGCCTCCATGGGCCTATTGCCCTAACAAAGCTCATTTGTTAATGATAATGTCCCGTGTTTCTTTTTATTTATCTGTGGATACATAGTAAAATCTGATTTTCAAAGGAGTCAGGTGAAGAAATTCTGAGTTTACAGAATTTGTTTACTTCATTTGTTTATTTATAGCTTCCATTCAGAATGCTATACTGTACTGAGAAATACAGCAGTTCTGGGAGATTTAGCATAACCAAATTTTTATAAAAATCCTTATTAGTTTAGGGAATTGTTGAACTGTAGAATCTTCTATATGCACAACAGTATAAAGTGTGTTATATTTTGTGCTGAACAAAGGCACATAAGGGATATGGCTTTATTGCCATTTTATCATTTGTTTAACTTTTAACCAAATTTATAATAGTTCTTTTAAATCATGACTGTGCAGTAGTAAAATAGAATGGTGATACAATGCATTTCTTATTTCTCCTCTATACTCTTATTTTTTTTCATTTACTATTAACATTATTATATTTGTTACAATAGGAATGTATTTATATTGTACTCAAGAGTCTAGTTGTGTTGCACACTACCTAAGAAATCATCAGAGAATACTTGCTGATCATGGAATAATTGTCTGTAAGCCACCTTGTCTTTCCTACTTGAAATCCTCTTTATTGTGAAATGAAATACAAGTCTGTTATTCAATATATTTTTCTTACAGTGTCTCACAAGCAGCACTTCACTCTGGCACTTATAATATCATTACTGCATGACAATGCAATGGTTACAGTATTTCCTCAAACTGCACTTTTAACCTGGACATAAATTGATAGACATAGTATGTGGCAAATAGACTATATATTGAGCTCATTCACCTTTGACTCTTTCTAAAGAGCAAAGGCTTTCAATCTCAAAAGTGAATGTAAGTAATTTATTTACATTAGTTGTATTGCTGTGACAGTCTTTGCCAGAAGACTGAGATATAATTTTCATACCAAGTATAGTTTGGAAAGGATTGTAAACTTTGAATAGATTTATAAATCTATATTTTAACCTTTTCAATATTCTGCTTTTTGGTTGGTTGCCTGAGCTACCTCTTCTTCCCAGGTTACTGATACTGTTAATAGGAGAGAATAGGAATGGCTAATGAATCAAACTATGGGACACTGAAAAGGTCAGAGCAGTACACTTTACTATTATCTTCCACAGAATATATGAGGCATTAAAATTCTGATGCGGTGGTCTTGTGACAAAGAATATAATGAGAACTATAAATAATAAACAACACAACATGAATCTCTTCTTGTGATAATGATTTTAACAAGCATAAGAGGGAGAAAATCCTTAACCCATTCTCACTGTACTAATAAGACCTCTCCTTGGACGTGTGTTCTAAGAGTCTGTAATTGTAAGAATGAGAAAAGGGATTTTAGGGTATAATTGAATCCAACAAGGAAGGTGAAAATTCAAATCATAGAATTATAGAATCAGCCAGGTTGGACAGGACCTCTGAGATCATCAAGTCCAACCCCTCAGTTTTTTTAATTTTTTTTTTTTTTCCAAATCCAATCTGGCTTTTCCTCCATTCCGTACTCCAGCAAAAATCCAGTCTGGGTTTTTCCCCATTCCATACTCTGGAAAAATCCAGTCCGTGTTTTCCTCCATTCCGTACTCTGACCAAAATCCAGTCTGGGTTTTTCCCCATTCCATACTCCAGTAGAAATCCAGTCCAGGTTTTTCCCCATTCCATACTCCAGCAGAAATCCTGGAGGCATTAACAAAACACTTTTTCTTTGATAATTACCAATGAGATCAAAAACAACTTTCCATACTTGAAATACTGTCTCAGTGGTGGAATCATGGCAGTGCTACCATAATATATGAAAATCAAAAATCAGAAGCTTTTGTTTTTGTAAAATTCTAAGCAATCTACAGGTAGGGGATCAAGGCATGCAAATCAGCTTTATACCACCAGTACTGTCTTCACATCTCCAACTGTATTTTAGACATATCTGAGACCATTACCTTTCTGTAACGGGATTATAACTCTACTTATGTTTCTCACAGACCTGTCACAGAATCCAATAAACAAAACTACACTAATCTAAATCTCTTCTCTCTACAACATTGATGCTCTGGCAGACTGGTTTTGTAGATCTCGTTCCTCCTGCAGCCTCTATTTCGCATTAGAAAGGATTGCTGAGATCACTCGATGTTTTCTTCCTGGGGCTTTGATATCATTCTTAATTATTTCAGGTTTTCACTGTTCTGATCATGAGCTCCCTCATATTAGGTACTCTAGTGTCATTTAAATCTACCTCCTGCAAGGAGCCTGACAGGACTCTGGACTCAGTTCTACATCTCAGTCCCAAAGCACCCTGAACCCAGCTATTTAGGTGGTGTGGGTCTTTGGTGAGGGAAAGGAATGAAGTACAATGTGAGTAGTTTGATGTAATTTCTAAACCCTGATGAAAGGGAAGATATACAGACAATTAGAAAATGAAATATCTGGCTTTCTGAGTGCTGCATGGGTAGCAGAAATTGGGAACTTGCCTGAAAAGCAGCTGAGTATTTGACCTATATATGACCTATAATGATTATCCATGACCTCTCATCTGAAATGACTTCCAAGATTATTCCTGACTGAAACTAGCTCACACAGAACTCTTTTTAGGTTTATGTCGAAATTCCAGCTGGGAACCCTACGTATGCATGTTTTACTTTTTCTTTATAATAGTGGAGCAATTAAAATTTAGAGTATTGCCAAAATAATACATTTTTCAGCAATGAACTTTATATAAAATAGAGAAAGTACCATTTAAAATTTTTCTGTGGGTTTTTTTTTGGTTTTTTTTTTTTTTTTATATATATATATATAATGCAGGTCTCAAAATGCTTTCAAAACCCCCAAACTCTTAACATAATTGTGCTTCCTGTAAGATGAAGTCTGACAAATGAAAGATCTTCTAACAGATGTGGCTTACTGCTCTTAGTACCCTACTTTGAAACAGTGCACGTGTTTCAGTTTCCAAGTGTTGCTAAGAAACAGCGAGAATGGAAAGTGTGATTCTGTGTGATTGGTGTTTTCTAATTAGCAAATAATAAATGCTTTAAAAAGGTTAAAATATCCATATTAGAGTAGCTTCAGAGTTGTGATTGGGTGACAGGTGGCTGCCAGTCAGCAGCTGTCCTGTGTTCACATCAAACTCTCCTGCAATTAGGCCAAGAAGGTCAAAGAAGAGAAACATTGAACTCTTATACTGGGATGACTGAGTCAAGGGTAAGAAGTTTCTAGTTAAATCAATAGCAACTACTTCAGCAGCCAAATAGCTCCAGGCAGCCCTTTAAACTGATAATTGTATTTGTTAGCTGCTTCTTTTTTGCTTTTGCTATGATGTGTATGTCTTCTTTTGGAACTGGAGGGGATCAGGCTGACGAGAGGCAGCATGTAAAGATTTAGGGAAAGCATTTTATACATAATGTACTATCTTTGGCCTATCCATTGTGTAAGGTGTAAGTAAAAGATCGCAGAGGAGGGTTATTGTTACAGTCACTCAGCAGGTGGAGAAACTTTAGAAAGGGTGAGATAAGGAAGTGGTCTACAGAACACCAAATGGTAGGGTTGGAGTCATTTCCTGCCACACTGTTTGGTGTATTGGGCCTACAGTAAGAAAGATTTGATTTTCAACCATTTAACTGTACAGGACTTTTTCCAGTATGTTAGGTGAATACAGGTCATGTTGCAAAACAGTCTGTTTCCAGTCCGACTAGCGTGAAATGACTGGATAGGCTTTCAGTTCCAAAAAAGGCAAATAGAGCTTTATTACAATGAAAATTAGTGTAAAGCAGTCTTGCCAAGACGTCTTTGTCCTTCTAACGAGTTGTGACCTTATTTCAGATGCTGAACACTCTCAAACCTCAGCAACTAAGTAACATTTTTGTTTTTAAGTCTCAAGTCCTGTGTAACCGGCTGCTGTCACTTTTCTTGTCAGAGCGCTTAAGAAAATAATAAAAGATATCATCCAGATGTAAGAACTCTCTCATTTCCTTCCATTTAGTGACTGCAATACACAACCACGTGTGTAAAGTCCTTCCATACAGACAGGAGCCTGGAAGTATCTGAGTCTCTTTGTAGCGTGGCACTTCCCTTTTTGTGACTGCAAATTGTAATCAGCATTTCACCTTTCCCAAACTGGCTTAGGTGTAGAGTTTAACAGAAAAAAATAACTGAAAGTGTACAGATGATTAGTTAAATGAGGAGGAACCAAAACAGTTGTTTTCTGCTCCTTTAGAGAATGTTTATCTGATCTGCAAAGAGATTTTAATGCATTAAAAATTTTCGGTAATATATTTTTCCTTAAATGGTCAAATAAACAACTTGGAAACTGAAGCATAATATACTGCCTATAATTCAAGATGCAAGAAAATATGCTGATGAGGCCCAAACTTAAAATAATGATACAAGTCCACACAGAAGAAACAATTCCAATTCTTTGTTAAATTACATTGTTGTGTTGCTGTCACCTGTGTTTGCTAAAATTCCTTTTCATCATTACTGGTAAAATAACTATTTCCTTATTTGTGAAGGACTATAGGATGTGTCTTTGCCCCTGAGTGTGTATTTATCTTGTCATTTGATATCAAATTGATTTCTTTATATAATTTTGGAAAAAAAATGCATTTATTAGATGTGCTTTTAGCTGCACAACACAGAAATTTTTCCTCAGTTCTGAAGTGCCATTGTAGGTCCAATGTCATTTGAAGGCAGCTGTTTTGCTTTTTTTCTCTATTATATGGAAACAGATTGTTGTTATTTTTGTGCATTTTATTTATTTATGCAAAGAAACAAAACATTCAGTGCAAATCAGCATGTAAAATTTAAACTGCTGGGAAAGAGACATAAAGCAAAGGACAAGAAGCAGCTTATAGATGATCTCCTTGAGTGGTCCAAATTTTGAAATAGTGTTTGAAGATGGTAAATATGTACATGCAAAGCCCGGCATTTGCATCACCATTTAGCAATTGATTAATTACATGCCTGACTGCCAACTGAAAAGCATGAAAACCCTCTCTAACTGCAGTGCTTCTTTCTATGTGTAGCTGGAACTAAAGGTTGCAGATAGTCACAATTTGCAAATTGCTAGATTTGTTTGGAATAGGGGCACTGTTGCCTTCCTGTATTAGCAGTACTGTGCAAATTCATATTAATGAGTTAATAATGTAGTGACAGATATAATTGTTTTTCACCTTGCTGCAGTCAGCCCCAGCCCATTTTCTAAGTGTTCTCTAATTTGGAGGGACTGAGATTCACTAGATCTTATTTAAAGAAATTAGTGCTCAGACTCTGACATCAAGGCCTTTGAATAAGGACGTTGTGTTCTTCTGAAGAAACAATAATTTCCCCTTATCTTTGCCTCTTCCCAGTCGGTGTTCTGCACTTCAGTACATTATTCATAGTTAATAAATAAATTAAAGCATAATAGAAACATAAATATGAACTGGCTCTTAATATTGAAACTGATTAAAGCAAATAAATGAAGTGTAAGATGGATTCCAATCAGTGGAAAACCATACCTTAGTAATGGGATCACAAGGAGGTGCTTTCTGCACTCTTGAGATGGGATTGCTGTTCCACCAAAAATACAAGCAAAATTTTCAGTAGAAGACTTAAATATGACAATATCTGTCCCTTGGAAAGAGGAAAGTTCAGAAGCACTTATTCAAAATCAACCTATTGCTCAGCGAAAAAGATCTTAGAAAGGGCAGAAAAACAAGCATGTCCCAGCAGATGTATTGATGAAGGTGAATTGCTCTTTGAGTTTTACTTTTCCTATTTCACCTCTATTTATTTTCTAAGTGTTTGGGACATCTCCAGGGATGACATGGGTGTTTTGAAACCACTGAATCAAATGCCAAAAATCTCAGGTGTATGAATTGCTTTTTTTCACTGTATCACATCTGCATATAAATCTAATGTATATACATCAAGAATATCAGCATAACTTTCACAAATTAGAAGTCCTGCTCCTTTTTTTCCCCCTCTTGTCTCTTTTCTTCATGAAAGGTCTGTTAACCAATCTGTAGGAAACACTGGGAGAAATTGTAAAGACTTCTAATTATGTGAATGTAAAATAGTCTTGAGGAAAGAAAAAGAAATGCTATATTAGGTAGGTTGGATGAAACTGCTTTGAAATATTTGCTTGTGTCATCAAATTAAATTTTGTCTTATATTTAACATAAGGCTTACAACATTTAAACAAACAATAACTTTATGCAGCAAAAACTAATTATATTTGTTCAGCCTAGCTAAAACATAGATATGTGTTTTGGCTAATTTACAGAGAAGTTTAGAAGTGCCAGTGTAATGTATTTATTATTCACTGTAATGCACAGCTTGTCTGGGCTGTGGTCTAAATTTTAACTTCCAAAGTCTTCTAAAGACAAGAAAAAAATATTGTGGAAATTTTTTTGGTACAAACTAATCCCTTTTGAGCATAAACCCATGAAGGGCTGTTCATAAATGTTGTTCAGATTTAATACAATCATGTAATGGAATCTAAATATGACATGCCATCCGGAGAACAATTACCCATGTAACACAAATTATGAAGTATTAAAACTGTGGTGACTTTTCTACTAGAATAAGGGCTCAGTTATTTCAGGAGGGGGTTCTAAAGTTTTAATAAGGAGTTCAATGACATGTAAATTCTATTAATATTTAGACTTCGCATGTTAGGCTGTGATTTCAGAGCATACACACAAAGCCAGTGCTTGTATCAGACTTCCCAAAAAAGTACAGTTTCTAAGGTCATAAGTCTTTGATGAGCCTCTGGAAGGGTGGCCTGTTTTAGCTCTGTACCACCATCCAACATATTCTTCTGGACTCTTGGTCTTTGAATTTTCTACTCCAAGTATGATTTTTTAATTTATTTTTCCCCAAAGAGGCTTGAGGCTGAGAAACCTGGGCATAAATCATGGAGTAGTTCAGCCTAGGAAACAGGTTCTGTGACCAGTTTGAACAAACATAATCTACATAAGATTTGACTCCTTTGCTCAAAACTTTTATTCAAGGCTATGCCAAATGGCTTCTTGCTCTCCCACATCCCACCATGCCTCAGCCAACCTATGTTTTATGTACCATAGTATGCCACAAATCAATCCTCTCATTTTAGACACATATTTGGGATAATATCTCAGGGGTAGACAGAGATCAAAAAGACCAAATGGAGCATGATCCTGTTTGATGAGTCTTCCTGGATCTGGGCCATACACACAGCCAGGAGAGTATCCTTGCATAAGAGCAGGAGCAATTTGCTGCCATATTTCTTACTTTTTATGTCCTTGTCTGCAAGGACAAGTTGTGGGAGGTGTTATAAAAAGGTAATAAAGAAGGCAGGTTGTCAAGCTGAAACTTTGTCACTGATCCAGCAGAAAAATCTGTTTGAGTTGCAAGAATGATGGTGTGAACACAGCTGTAGAAGCAAGAGTGAAAAAGTTATTTGAATGGATATTTAGTAAACATAAATGCTGTGGATTGGCCTTAATATTTAAAATTTTCTTTTAATAAGATTTTAAATATATTTTCCTCAGCTCACCTTCCAGCTCAAGTCTTTTTTACTGAGCACATTATTTGCAGTATTATAGAATCAAAGCCTCAAAAAAATCTGAAATACCTTTCTTTCTCAATATTATCAGATCATTATAATTCTGATAAGCCAGAGGTAATGGCTTTTCCTTGCAGTAATGTGAGGTCAAACAAATTTTGTGTTGATTGTGGTATATTAAAGAACTGGTATGGGAGAGATTTTGTTTAGGTGTACATGCTGCCCCCAGTCCATCCACTGCGTAAGCCAAACTCACAGCCTCAGTTATGGCTTCTGTGCTTCCCTGGGCTGGATGTATCTGTGTAAGAAGTGCGACAAAACTGACAAAAGTTTAGCTGAGCATTATGAAGCCAATTCCATCACTTTCTGCTTTTTAGCAATGCCCAGTTTGCTGTCCAAATATTTAGATAATTTTAAAACAGACAAATGGAAAATGTTTTACTAAAAGAATATATATTATAGCTGCAGTTTTAAGTATCTAGAAGAAGAAATCTCTGATAATAATTCTTTGAATCTCATAACTAATAAACTTTTTCCTTATATTGTTATTGTATGGGAGAAATCATGAACCACATTTGTCATGTGTTACAATCAGTATAAGCATACTAAAAATATTTAGAACTAAGGAGAATTCTGAGATCAGAGTGAAAAAAGAGGAAAAGGAAAGATGAGCTTGTGGACACTGTTGGGATATAGGGCCTTCTTGAATCTTGGGTCTTGTCCTTTTACACAGGACATCACTTTTATTGTACCACAACAGGAACCCACTTGATAGCACTTTGAGTTAGGGATGTTGGCTGAGAGCACCAAATGATTGCTTTTGTAAGAAGTGTGAAGTGATAGAAATCCTAATGTGATATTTGCCTTCACTAATTAATACTATCGTTATAATGCTTTATTTCATGTATTGCAGAGCAGACTTTTCTCTGTGGTTTCTATAATTAAGTTTCTGACAGTCCATAGAAACCCAATAAATTTCTTTAGAAATAAAAGCCTGGCAAGCTTAATAACAGCTGTGTAGTTCTTCTTTAATATTCCTTCTGAATTTGCTCAAAGTGTAGAGCAGGTCATGAGAGAGTTCAATTTACAGATTATTCTTCTGGATGGAATGGAAAGTTGTGAGCCAATGAAAATAAAATCCAAGATAAAACATTTTTCTGTCTTTAAATTAAAGTACAGTTCTGTGATAGAGAAAAGTTAAAATTCATAGAACTCATTAGTACAATAATTTACTTAATCAGAACAGCACAGTTGAAGGTGGAAATGTGTATTTCCAGAAATGTTCAGACATTCTTTAGTAAGTAAAGTTAATGCTATCATTAGTGGTACATCTCAACAAAAGTTCTATCATTTTTCTCCCCATAGATAAACATTCCTCTGGGAGAGGAATATTGCTGCAGTCATTCTGCTTACAGTTAATGAGATGTGGGCTCAATTTGTTAGAGTTTATGATAATAAAGCTTATAATTTACTGACAAACTGGCTTGCTTTCAAAACAGTCTCTTATTGCTGTGACATTTTTTATTTTCATCAGAAACTCTGATATGCAATTTTGGTGTTGATGGCAACAGATGTGTACCTTCATAGTTGGGCAGAAAACCATAAAAAAGGGTGAAAAAGTAATTCCAAAGTTTGAGAAATGTAGGACTGGGATGAAGGATGTGGCTTGCTTTCCTGTGCTCTTAAAAGCTAGATGCAAATTAGCAAACTCTGTTGCTCCTGACAGCTGAAAGCGTCATTAGTAAAATGTGATTAGTTTATTAGGTTGATTACGTCCCTCATAACATGACATAGATATGATTGTTTTCAAGATTTTTGTAAAATTTGTTGAATTCTCCCCATAATTCCCTCAAATGTTACAAGTCTTGTCTTATGATGGGAACTACTTGCTATTAGATGAATGAGGGCTGAATTTACATCAGTTAAAAGTTATCCAAAAGTATGATGTTATCCAAAACTTCTTTGTTGAATCTGTGAAATATCTGGACATAGAGTTCTATTTCTTCAGCTTCATTTGTTTTGCTTTTTTAAATTTTCTTTTCAAAGATTACTTCTAAAATTTTAGAAGTTGCTGCACAGCTTCTGAAGAATAATTCAATTTACTGAAATCAAATCTGTGGTTGGAACAAGAGCTGCACTTTGACACGTTGCTTTTCACTACGTTAATTCCAGTTTTATATTGCTGGGACTCACATTCCAGTGCTTGGTCAGAAGTGCAAACTTCCCATTCCCGTTGGACCTTTGCTGTTATGACTTAGGTATCATTTTTTCACATGCTAACATTATAACATAAGATAATGAAAAACAAAATATGACAATTGAAAGGAAGGGTGCATTGTGATTTTGTATTGGGAAAATTGTCCCAAACCCATGTTATAATTATACAGGAAATAACATTCTAAGGCTTTCTTAAGGCTTAGCTCGTCCTATGAATAGAGAAGGTGAAAACAGGGCAAACACCTCAGTGCTGCCCATAATCTGTGAGTGAGGAGTCTGATCACAATCTCTCAGCGACAGGAGAGGGGCTTTCTTACTCTCCTGGTGACTATTTTTCTTCTAAGCCTGGGTCTTTTGACCACCTCTAGACTTTCTACTTTCTTGCTTTTGATAATGTCAGACTACCAGGTAAACTCAGTAATTTACTTTCCTGTGAAAACTCTGTCTCTGTGTAGCTGTGTTCTGCAAGGTGCTCTCAGTTTTTAATTATTGTTTAGTTTAGCAGCAATGAGAGGGTTCATTGTAAAGGAAATTGTAAATATTTTGATTTATAGAGTTTTCTAAGTTAGGTTTTAATAATCATCAATTAAATTTATGTATTTTGTATATATTATAAGTAAAAAAAGTACGTGGCGAATTTTAAACAATCTTTCGGTTTATGAATTTAGTTTACAGAAGACTGCCTAAGGTGAAGTCTTTATTATGATAATAATAAAGTAAGCACAGTTTTAAATAGCTGATACAGCTATCACACCCCTCCCTTGCTGAGTTTTTCTGTGAGCATACCATGTTCATGCGTGAAAAGGACTTAATGAAAGGATATAATGAAACTTTTTACATGTAATTACAAACTTTGCGCCCTCTAGGACAAACATCTCCCAATTATCTCATTTTGTGCTTCATCCATTATGCAAGTCTGTCAAAAAGTATTCTCTTTTTCAAGGGCACTTGATTAACATTGACCAGTTTTTCTTCAGTTTCTGCTCAAATTAGTGTAGTGAGATCAACACCACAATTATTCGCAGTGGGTTGAGTCTGTCATTTAATTAAAATAAAATAAAGCTGTCCGTGAAAAGCAACTTGTTTTCTCTTATTTGTCCAAGTAGAACTGATTTTTTGAGGCTTAATTTATGCAGGAATAATTTTCTTCCCCTTCCTGACAAGATAAAACATTTTCTTGTTAATATATCTTACTCATTTTAAATGACTAAAGCGATGGTGATCTTGTTGAGAAACCTTTGCATGAGGGAGGGAATTTCTTGATGTGACCTGGTGGTAAAAGCTTGAAATTGCCCCCAAGTGTTTGTGATACCAGCCTGCAGTGCCTAATTATTTCTTTAATTACAGTGTTCCTAATTATATTCCACATTTGTATACACACCAAAAAGGATCAAAAAATAAAAAAAGAAGCATTCTTTAATTAAAATTTCAATTTCCTGCCTGTTATTAAAGTATTAGCATTTTTTAGAGAGAGATATTGTGTTCAGCTGCCCAAAGCAGTGGTCAGAAAATGTGCATCTCAACTGAGGTCTTTTCAAATTTTGTTAAACATATACATAACAAACAGCACGTAAGGTTCATAGATTAGTATTCCTTGGGGGCATTTAAGACACAGTTGGTATGATTTTTCTGCAAGGAAAAATCAGCGTTTTAATCAGTAATTTAAAAGTACAAATGCAGATGAACAATGAGAGGGTTGTTATATGAATGAAAATAATTCTGAATGGTCATTTTCTTTAGGTTGAGTGTATAACTGATACATTTTTAATTATAACACCATGGAGCTTTTACAGTACTTCTTTCAAGCAAGGGAAGTCTCCAAGGCAAGACTTGGTATTTCTTTGTGTCAAGATGATATAACTTTGCCTCAGGCACAGCCACAGGCTGAAAACACTTAGAATGGATAAAAAAGGAGACAGATGGACATCTGTAAATTCATTACCATTACAAGTCTGAGCATGGTTCTTTATTAGAAACTGGTGAGAAAAAATACATGAGAATACAATTGTGATAATGCCATAGGATTTAAAATATTGGCACGAGAAGTGAGGTATAATGATTTTTAAAAGTTTCTGGCATTACAGAGTTAGTAGTTTTGTATACCACATATCTGCAGACATGACCCCAACACCCCTTGGGGCTTTAACAGGAAAGAAAAAAAAATAATTTTTTTTCTTTCAAAATAAAGACTGAATTTAATACATCCATTCAAATAGGTCTATTGTGTTATGGTTCATATTCTATAAATAAGTGTTTTCAGTATTTAATGTGTGACAAGCATTTAAAATTTCTGGTAATTTGCTAAAAAAAAGTTAGAGATGCATTCTTAGAGTCAGCCTTGTGTTAAATTATGGTTAAATTATATGATTCTTGTAAAATCTAAGCAGTTTTCTCAGTGAAGGCAGCCTATCTACCAACATATTGTTGCTTAGATAACCTGTTAATCTTGTGAATCAACAGTTCTCAGAATACCATCATATTTTTCTTCAGAGACAGACTTGTGTTCTTTTAGTACACAGATTCTTACTGATATAGTCCCAAAATGGTTCCACATTGTCTCAATATATTCTTGTTAAAGCACACACTCATACTTTGGCATTACCAGATTTCTTGGGGACTGTGGAAATTCAAGTTATGTATCAATAGTCAAAGAATACACAGGTATATATGTCTATGTACAGTTCATTTCTACCTACTTGCTGTTAACATTTTAGCATCTGTCTAGTTACTGCGATGTTGACGGTTGTGATCTAACTTGTGTATTTAAAATTGTTTGAGTCTCTCCAGGCTACAAAACTGTACAGCTGCACAGCTCCTCTCCTGCTCCAAGAGTTGCTGCTGGCAGATACAGCTGGTTGAATAAGATAGTGGAAGAGGAGTTAAAGAAAAGTCATGGGACTTCTCCTTGGGGAATGTGCAAGTTGCCCACAAAGGAAGAAATTAATCTTCCTTGTGTCTGTTTAGCTTCTTGACAGTCAGCTTTTATGGGCAATTGATAAAATGCTCTAAGAGAATGTCATCTCTGCTTAGGGAAGTACCTGAAGATGGGCAAAAGCAGGGACTATTCATTTTGGTTATGCATTCCATGTCTCTCCCCTCTCTTATGGCCCAATGGCAGGTGCATACAGTGCATTAATGGTTGATTTTGAAACCTGAGAGAAAAAAAGCATTTTTTTTCTATAACAATTTTGAGAGATTGTCTAAGATGAAAGTTTAATGTTCAGGTTTTTGCATGTGAGTGTGGCCTAGAATGCTCAGTTTGAATAACTGTTTCTGAAAGTAATACCCATAATAGTCAGAGGAGGGGCAGAAGCCCAATTGTGCTTTGAAATGACAGAAATAGATCTTTCCGTGAGTGCTTATTGTCAGTTATCTACAATTTAGGCAAAAGTCAAATTGTCAGCAAGATAAATGTGTTACATTGATTCAAATAAGGCTCAAAATGATTGTGTTAGTTTACTGCAGACTTGTAAATTACCTATAGGCTGCTGGAAAATTCACTCAGAAGAAACACCCCTTCTGAGCAAGACTGTAACAAATTCCAACACACTTCTTAAATTTACTTTGACAAAGTACGTCATCACAAATGTCTGATTACTGGATCCAAGGCATGACCAGTCACCTATTACTGATCACCTTCTCATACCTCCTAGATGATACATAAGTCAAAGTTTTCTGTAGTGTCATGAGAGTAACTTGTGTTGCTAAGATTCTGCCGGAGCTTCACAGCTGCTCTATCATATTTAGGTAAGCTGGTTGTACTCAGAAGGTGGAAAATATGCTAGGCCAGATTCTGATTGCAGTCTGCAAGAAATCAGATGATGTTGGAAGGTGGTGTGCTTTGACGGCTCAACAGCTTTGCAGCTGTTATTGGTTTGGAGTAATTTTTAAGGAGTATGAAGTGTGGCATCACTGGGGCTTTACTAGGACTGCACGCTAGAGGGAAGTAGCAACCAACATAGAACATGTCAAAAACTTGGGGATCTTCCTGGCAGTATGGCAAGTGAACTTTGGATTGTCACAGCTACTTGAATTCAAAATGGAAGGAATGTATAAGTTCTAATGTGACAATCTATTCTATGTTTTCTTTAGATTTTAATCTGTATTTAATGAATTTTAAGTGGCACTATGAATGCTCTAAACTTTATCCACTTCTCTAAATGGTCAGAAGGTGTTTATGGAATATAGGGTGGCTTTAGAGTAATTGTAGTGACTCTAAAAGGGGAAGGAGCCAGGGCGCTATCAGCGCTCATAAAATAATACTTCCCTTAGTCTTCTGTGGCTTTATGTGTCAGTTTTGCAATTTGAAAGCCCAATTAAGTGGATATAGAGGACAAAGGACTTTGTTTAGAAATTGGGTCCTCCAGGAATTGGGACTAAGGCACGTTTGTCAGGTGTCTCCAGGGCTCCCTTGTTTTAAATGCTAAGAGGACAGACACCAGAGCTGTGCTACCTCATTTGGCAACGGCAATTTCATCCGCTCTAAGCAGAACCAATTTTTATTCTCAGCTTTCCTGTTCATGTAAGTGGTGTGTTACATCAAGGAATTGATCCAGCTTGTAAAAGGCTTCCCAGTTTCTTGCTGAAAGAGTTCCTATATTCAGTCCCTCCTTGGTCCCATAAGACAGATGTGCCAGCATAGTATGAGGGGCAGCACCAGGGCAGGAATGAGCAGTGAGGGGTACGGGTGTTTAAGCCTGCAGGTACACTAAAGGAGTCAAATCTGGCAGATCACAGGACAGCAGAGGGAGAGGAGACAGGAGTGAGTGGCTGGGAAAGGCAGAGAGGGCTGGGGGACAGTGGATTTTGGCAGCACAGAGCCCAGGGACAGAGGGAGTCAGGGACACACTGTCTGAGAACTGTATCAGTAATGAAGGAGAGCAGAATACAGCATGCAGAGGAGGCAGCACAGGGTAGAAAAAAATAAATAAGGTTAGAGAATTGCCCTCATGATAAGAACGGTTAATCAGTAGGACATTTTCTGGTCTGAAAGCTTCATGTGATTTACCTGAGATAAAAGCCTTGAAGTGTAGCAGCTGAGGAGGATATGCTCGGAGAATTCACAAAGAGGTTGGAGAAACTATTAGTTTGAACCCTGACAGGGCCTTTTCATCATTTTCATTCTTGCCATAAGACACACTGAGGTAGTATATGCACTTAGGAAACTAATTACTATAAGCCTAGCAGGCCAGACCTAGATTACTTACTGAAAACAAATCTTCTGAAGGATCAAAGTATTAAGAGATTTCAAAATGCCAGTGAGTTATGATGCTTGTCAGTTTTCAATATCAAGTAATGATAAAACCAAGTGGCTGCAACAAATTATTTTGTGTCCAGTTGAATAGATAATGATGACTATCCATCCCAAACGTGCTGCTGTTTAAAGTTTAGGTGCTGCACTAATAAACTGAAGCTGTATCAAGGAAGATGCCAAGCACAATTTTGATTGTGCTGTGTGATAATTCACCTCAGTAGTCACTTTCTTTTTTAAGGAAGTGAAATTACTTGAAAAGTATGAATTCAGCTTTTCCAGCATGAAAACCCTAATGCAGTATGGATTTGGAGACCATATAAAAAATACTGGTTTTGTTGGAGAGCTGTTTTTCTCCTGATTAAACCTTCTTAGAATGGCCAAGTGACAGCTAAATCATGCTGTTCTGGGAAAGTGAGAAGATTTATTCAATTTGAAGCTCTTTACAAGCAACAGGGCGGGTTTAGTTATTCCCCGAAAGTGCAGGAAATTAGGTTGTTCTGTGTGCAAATGGAAAAGGTGGTCCCACCCATTTTTGATGACTCTGTGGTTGCTATGAAAGGGGAAATTGTAGTCTCACTGCTTCCTCAACACTATAAAACACCTTTACAGATGTCATTGTTGGATTGGGTCATCTTTGAGCCTGGTGAAGAAGACTGAGGGGCTTGGGGGTTTTAGGGGTGTTGGTGTTTTTTCCTTTTCATTTTTCTTAGCCTATTTCCTTTTGCTGAAATGGCAAGTAGTTGCTAACACATGAATATCCAGCATCTTATAGGTAAAGATGATAACCTTATTGTGTACATATTAGCCACAGTTCCTTTGAGAAGGAGGTGTTCTCAAAGTCATTGATGAAGAGGGAATTTGAAATGATGTGTTTCCAGTGAAAGCCTTTTCTCTTGGAGAGTAATTTCAGGCTTTGGGCAGTGGGGTTATTAGACTTACTTTTTTTCTGCAGTCATATTTTCCTCTGTATTATACTACAGTATAAAAAAATAAGGAAAAGAAAAAAGAAAGTGGTCTTGCACCATAGCAAGTGAACTGTGGAAACATAAAAGATGCAGGAAATTTGTATCTTCTTGTTTCTGAGATTGCTTAAGGGGAATGGGGATTTGTGTATTATTTTTATAATGGATCAAAACAGCAACAGCAAATTCCCTTCAGTCTTATTGATTTAAATTTGGTAGCCAAGGGAAACAACCAGAATCAGTAAATAGAACCTGTTCTTTTGTTTGCTTTAATGAGTAACTTGAAGCTCACTTGATATACATGATTGTGGGGTTTGGCATGTGTAATTTATAATTATAGTGCAACTCTTCACAGCTTGGCATCTTTCAATTTTCTAGTTTCAGACCTCTGCCTGCAAGTGTTATACTATGTACCTATTTGCAGAAGGATTAGAGTACATGTTAAGACAGTTTCTAGACAGCCCAGATAGACACCAGGATAAACAGAGCAGATATGCAGAACCATAAGCAGTGAAACCTTCCTGTTTTGCCTTTTGAGTCTGGCGGGTCCATGTGTGTGAGGAGTCAGACATTCTGGCTCCTCTCTGGAGTAATTTCTGATACAGAAAGTGTCTGCTGGAGGAGCAACTGAACAATATGGTGTTTAAAAATGTATAAAATCACAATTTGTTTGGGAAAGCTAATCATGACATGAATTGCTGTACTAAATGTGGTCCATCTTAGAATTTGCCTTTTGATAGTGGCTTATGGCAGACACTTTGGAAACGGCAAAGCAGATACATGTAAAATGATGGTTTTATATCCTTTTTCTTCCCTGAGGTCAGATTTTAAACTGCCCCACTTAGATATCAACTTAACCCCTAGAGGATGAGATAAAACTTTCTATTTTAGTGTTCTTTTCTATCATTGTAATTCATTCCTTACTATACATGTATAAATGTCCAGTCCCAACTGATACAGGATAGATTCCTATATGCACATCTTTGCATATCTAGTACCGAGTGGCAGGGAGCTTCATAGTATAATTGTGCACAGTGAAAGCATTTATTCAGTGTTTTCAATTCCACCATCTTTCATTTTCATTAGCTTTCCTTTTACTCTTGCTTTATGATGTGTGTGGAATGGTAATGTCATATCTATCTTTCCTGTCATTTTAGTTTGGAATATGTCCTTTTCATGTCCTTTGTTATTTGTCTCTTTTCCAAGATAAACTGTCTAAGTCTTACAGTCTGTCTTTGTGTGAGAGTTTCTCTATGCTTGTATTGCTTTTATTGTCCTTCTTTAGTGCAGCATACAGCATTCCAGAGGAGGCTGGATTAGAATGTATTGCACATCTTCTTCCACTCATACCTAATGCATCTTAATGCGATAATAGTGCGAAAGACTCTCACTGAGCTCCCTCTGTTACAATAGCCAGGTCCAAACCTATAAGGAGTGCAAATAGTTTAAATTCTTTCCTTCCCTTTGCACTTCTTTGACCGTTGCCTATTCATCCAGTGGGGCAAAATTCCCCCAGAATTCTTCACAGCTTTCCCTGGACTGGATCTGTTATTTGCAAGTACTGGTGCTTTGTTGTCCATCCACACTGCCATTAATAAATATAATAAACTTTGGATTGAATACGAAACCTTGGGGCATTTTACTAGTCAATACATTATACTTGTCACAAATGATTAGCTTGTGAAACTGTGATGCTTTTGGATCATTAATCCTTTTTAATATTTACCTTGTTACTGTATTTTATGGACAAGAAACGACATTTCTGGTGCTATGCACATATTTTACTAAATACAGGGAGAAAACTCGAGAACAAAAACTACTTACTAATCCTTTTTTTGTTAAATCCTTTTTAACTTGGAGCAATGTTGTTAGTTTCATCACAACAAAATAAATTGGTTTTTTGCACACTGCAGCCAGAGTGAAAATTTCACTCAAACATGGCAAACATTCAAACTGAAATCATGTTTTATGACTGCACATTAGTACTGCTGCTCCCCTTTCCCTATAAAATCCTGCTGATGGTATTAGATAACTCTAGCTTTAGTGCAAGCTCTGAGCTTAGTGTTTTTCCTTTATTCTATTTGGAAGGTTAAGCCCAAATATGAGCCCAGAGGACACTGTTCATCGCTGTTGGAATCTAATGAGTTCTAGCTAGGTTATGGGTCTCTTAAATGAGCAAACAGCTCCACAGCCTAACAATGCCACCTGTTTTTAAGATAAATTCTGCTGAATTCTGAATTCCCCTGAAACTGGCACCTATACGCACACCTCATTCCTGACAGATGGAAACTGAGGGCTCCGGCTCTCTAAAAATGCACTAAAGCAAAGACTGTTTCCATACAAACTGCCATAATGTCTTTCCATCTCCAGGAAGGACTTGTGGCTTTCTTCCCCTTTAAAATTTAACTCCAACCCTTAGGTGGCACAAGGAATGACAGGTGAGGCCTCATATGTAATGAAAATTCCTGCGTTTCTTTTCTGAAGAAAAAGACAATCCTCCTCCCTGATGGTATCCCTACATATCCCCTCAGGAGAGACCCAACAGCCTTTTCATTGCCTTGACTAAAGTCACCCATCTTAACTCTATTAGACTATTATTTGCATCCACAAGTGCTTATTGTTGTAAACTCACTGATATTTCCAAATGTAAGTTCCTGGCAACCACATCTGGAAAAAGAGTGTGTAGGCGAAAGGAAGTGTGGAATGCTCTTGGTAAGATAAAGGTGCCATTTAAAGAAATGCCGTATGAGGGACCTTGTCTGTCTGTTCTTCTAAGGCAGTGAAAATAAATAAACCTTTATTCTAATTGGAATGCAGCAGATTGGTGTGCCTGGATTATCTTTTCTATAATCAAGAGAAGAGGTGACCTGGTAAAGAGGGTTTGAAGGTAAAGAAGAAATGTTTTTAATTCTCCTTGATGGACTTCACAGTCTCTTTAGCAAAGAGTGACAAAGCTTAACCCCAGACACCCACCCTCCCTCCCTTTCCGATCCCTGCTGCGTGAAGTGAACCCAACAGTTCTCTCCCAGCCTTTTGCCTCACTAAGGAGGCTGCTTCTGAGTCTGGAGCCTGGTTGACATCTGAAGAGCTCCACTGGCCAGGTGGGGCTGTGGTGCCGTGTATGGGCTGGTCAGGACACATGTGTGTCCTAAGGCTTCATGGCTTTTCTGCCCTTTTTGGTTTGTACTGAAATGCAAAACACACATGAATAGAAACCCACATGAACACAGACTCTTGTTAACAGCCTCCTTGTCACCTGCTGTATCTTTTGCAAAGCAACTGGTTATTTCACTTAACTATTCTTTAATGATTGTTTCAAATATAGCAGTGTCTGAACTCTTGATATACTATTAGTATAAGATTCCCAATAATTTTTTTCTTCTCAGAAAAACTAGAGGAGTTTTCCTGTGTCTTTATTTTTCTATCACTTAAATTTCATACCAAGAACTGGACTTAAAAACCCATGTAGATGATTGATATCCTTTAGATATTATCAGGTGTCATTTTCTAACCAGTTTGAATTAGGCTTTAGTACTCCTGCACCTATCCTTCTTACCAATCATGCAACTTTAAAGTCCTTGCTTCTAATGATACCTTTCTCGAGTTTTTCTTTCCTCTTTTGGGATAGATAAAATTGGTGCTGCAAAGCAGAATTTTACACCTGTTGGCCACTCATTACATTTCCCTTTTTAAGGCCAGTGAATATTCCACACCTGCTTAGTTTCTTTCTCATTAATAAGATAATGGTGCATAGTGTTGTGGCTCTCCCATCCCACAAAAAACACTGTTTTGAAGTGGATCATCAACTGCAGTGAGCTCCATTCTGAATGGAAATTACTTTCCAGGTGTTTAAATTCATTATCTGACTGCAGCAGAAACAAAGATAGAGGTAGTTGGATTGTACATAATGTAAAACCCAATAAACTGTGGAGTAATTAGACAATTTCATTCCTATGATTGGGATTCATAAGGATTTAAGTGTAATCAAGACAGAACCAGAGCAAGAAATTAATAAGCACATAAGAAGTGAATAAAGGAATGCTGAATGATGTTTAAGATAAAAGAAGACAATAAAGATTTTAAAGGTGCCAGAAGGATACTGTTTCTCCAAGGTGTCTTAGCCAAAGTCTTTTGTGCCAAAAAATAGTACATGGATGACTACTTCTAGAACAGGGAAGGTCATTCTGATCTGCAGAACAAAACCAGATCCAAGTATTTAGCCTTAACTATTCCATGTACTTAACAGCAAATTAACTTATGTTTATTACTGCTTTTCCTAGTTGAGTAATTTGGGGGATTAAGCTTTTTTAAAGGACTTTACAATATTTGGATGAAAAGTGTTGTGTTTCTTGGTGGTTTTTTTTGGGCTGATTTTTTTTTCATTTGTTTGTTTGTTTTTTTAGGAACTATACAGCCATTTTAGAGTTTATGAAGCATCCAGATGATACTTCCTTCTGTTTGGTCAGCCACAGCAGCAAGTGCATTAAATTATGGGTTAAAAAAGTTACTATGGGTTAAAAAATTATGGGTATAAAATGGTCCTAGCTCAGCTATCCCCAGTTTCTATCAAAATCTATGTGATTTCATAAATACTTTGTATTAAGTAGGACCAGATCCAAAGGGTTGAAATAATGAAAATAATAAGGATTACCTGCAGCCTGGGAGTGCTTATGAGCAGTAAGTAACAGTAATGACAATATCCCCTTAGGCAGGTGAAAATGGAATTGTAACTGGTGTGATGAGAGTTCTGTATTGCTAATAAATTCATGTCAAGGTGCACTCGTCTCTGACTATGTAATGCAATTTATATGTATATTTTTATTTATTAGTCACTTCAGATACAATTTGTCTTTCTCAAAAGCAAAGGAAAATTTAAACAAAAGTTTGTAAGAAGTGATCAGAGAAGAGAGAATCTTGAAGAAAGAAGATAGAAAGCTATCTCTTGGTAAGAGTATTCAGCAAGAGATTTTTTTTTTTTTAAATACTACATACATGACATTCAGTTGGTGATTCAGTTGATGATTCAGTTGGTGCAAGTTGAGTGGTTATAGTGCTATGGCAGTGTTGGGTTTTGATCAGATGGCACTGGAATCCTACATCACTGCTTGGTGCTCTGCATTCATGTTTTACTAATACTAGAGTTATTGGGATATTTTGCTGACAGAGATGGTATGAAGTGGTGCTTCAATTCCTCCTTCTCCCTCTTTTCTCCTTTTCCCTCGCTCTCATTTGGAATCCCCTTGGTAAACTGAATCTGCAGAAGGGTGACCAGTCAATTCAACGTGTCTGATGAGTGCAGAGAGCTCTGCAGTAACACTGGGGCATCTTTACATTCTGTAATAGAAAAGTGTCAGGATCTGGATCAGAAAAATCCTTTCTCTTGACTCACACTGATGTTCCCTTTTAAAATATGACCTGTGCAACTGCAGCCTTCTTCTACTTCTTAAGTTCTCCAAGGCAAGAGGAAATATGTAAACCCAGAGGGTAGGTACATATGATTTTTGTTCTACTGCACATTTAGGCCCACATAGATGAATTTACAGTGTTATCTGTGCAGTTGTATTCCTGGACTGGTTTCAATAAGCATAGCTCTAGGTAATCAATACAACAATCAGTATTTTTATCAGCTGAGAGTTTGTTTTGTAAACCAAGTGGTATTGAGCTCGGGAATATACAACAGCTGTGAATCCATTTTTAATTATACAAATATATGCATTAGTGCAAATATATGCACTAAAAGTTGTTATCCTTACAGTATTTAATATTGTAAATATATTTCACAATTTATTTATTATTTTTTTGTGTTAAAAAGAAACAATGCTTTCAGAGTCTGTCCAGGGTACAGTGTTTCAGTGTCTTTCTATAAGTCCTACTGCACCTCTTCTTTGAAACATGGACAAAAATGCCAAAAAAATCATAAAGCATAACCATTTCCCATCAGAATGGGCCAGGTGGGATTACAAGCAGAGCACCTGCAGCAAATGCATTGCATCTGGTATATCAGGGAAAGCACTTTTTGTCTTTTCCAAGGGAAAGCCATACTTAAAATTCAGCAACAGCCTCTCCTGAAATCTGTACTAACAGAACTGTTGCACTGTGTTTAACAGCTCAGCTGAGCTTGTAGAACTTCAGGTCCATCTAAGCAGGTGCTGTGGGAATCCCCAAACCTGGGCACTGCAGAACAGACCAAATGCAACACCTCCAGCTCAGCCCCCCGAGCAGGGGCACAGGAGTTCTGCTTGTGTCTGACCGCTGACTCTGCCCTGTGGTTTTACTTCATCTGAGTACGAGGGGCTTGTTCTGCTTTGGGCTGCCCTGTTAAAGTCTGGCCTTTGCTCACACTGCAAAGCTCTAAAAACAAGGCTCAGTTAAGAGAACTGTTGACAGCTGTTATTTTAATGTCTTCACTGTGACTCTTATCTGCTACCATGACATCCTCATCATGTATTCATTGTCTACAGATTTCTAAGTTTGTAGAAAAGTCTTTGTCATATCAGAGCATTTGCAGATATTAAAGGGGTCTCTAGCCACACCCAGGAGCCTGCTGGGAGCAGTGAGTATTCTGTATTTTCTGCTTTCATAGGGGGAAAAATAACTCATCCATACCACTAGCAGTAAGCATTGTTGCTGTATCATACAATTGGTGAGATAAGATAATTATTAAGCATCAGCAGACTGCATGCAAAATTAGTTGTAGCTCACAGAAGGAAAGAGTATTCAGGAAACTATCTAGAGTATTAATTTGCAGCCAATCCTGTCACAATGGTGGAGAGACAGAAAATGCTAATGAAGTATGAATATGTCAAAAATATGTAAAAAGAAAAAATGATCAATTGAACACAGTAAATACTCAAAAAAACAAACATTCTAGACTGACATATTCAATTGTCACATCACTGTAAAGCAGTTCTGTTTCTGAGTGAGTGTGTGGACATACGAAAGTCAATAGATGAAATCTGGAAGTGAGTTCTTTTGAAATCATCCATTCCCTCAAAATTTCCAGGACTTTCTGATTATAAGATTCAATTTTTTTACATCAGTTTAATTAAAAATCAGTCCTGAAATCTTTTTATGAGGTTGTACTGCGTGTATAGAGGATGCTTGCTTGTGGATATACTTCCCACACATTGCAAGATGAACAATAAATGGGCCTCTCAACAGGTGCTGAATTTTGGCATGTTAACACCAATCATACAAGATGTACTATAACATTAGAAGCGCCTGCTAAGCCAGGAATTTGTGTAAAACCAGGCAGTATTCAGTCCAAGCAGAAACCTCTGCTACTTAAAACTATATTTTTTGTTGTTTGGGGTTTTGGTTTTTTTTTCTTATTTGTTTGTTTTTTAATAGAATAAAAAGTTTTTGGTTTTGTACTTTCAATAGGCAGGATATTTTGATTTACATTACAAAGGTTAAAATTGTGTAAAGCAGGTGCTTTTTGAACCATCTGAACCGCTTTGTTGTTAAAGAATTTTACGTGAAAGTAAAACAAATAATCCATTGACTGGGAAACCTGTTTGTTCTTTCTATTCCAATGGGAATCTGGTGCCACATGGGAATTCTTCATTTCCATTAATTATCATATTTGAGAACCTTTTGTAGCTCAGCACAGAGATGCTTTCCTGGATTTTTAGCAAGAAGAAATTGTTAGATACCAGGAACACACAAATATTTTGTTTGATCTTGGAATTTTCTCAAGGATAGGATTTTCTATAACTGTGCAAGTGGACTATTACAATTAATTAGATGGCCATTACCTTATGTTTAAATGTGGTCTTTGGATAGTGTAATGTTTATACAAACTTTATTCTGCATGATGCACTGACTTACTACTCTGCATAATGAACAGAGAAAACATTTTGAGATATTTGATGAGATTTTTGGCCTCACCTCTTTGGCCTTTCTTTTTTGCACCATTTCAGTTCACTTTTAAATAGCACATTGTAGAATGCAACACTTTAAGCTAAGCCACTTGACAAACTAGTTAAATGTCTGTAATGGGTTAGCTTTTAAGTGTATTTGAGAAATTTAGCTTGAGTTATGTTGACGTGTAATATTGAATATGTAACAGAGGTGAGTAAAAATCCATATGGTATAATTAAATGTATAAAGTGTGGATGCTTGTGGAAGGGAGAAGCACAAGAGAAGAACAGTTTTGAAATATCCTCTGATTTGTGATTTTGGTTACAACAAACATATTGTCTAAAAACATTTTGTATAAAGGCCAATAAAAATGGAGACAGGTGATTTTTGTTCTGTTTAGCATGCTTAGTCTGGGAAATGTTGCAATTCTCTTACTTGTTCTTTGGTAAATTAAACTTATTGTGTCTTGCCACTTGACAGTGTTCTCTGGTTGTAAAATACTCCTCCTCCTACTTCTTCAGCAGATGGAATGAGAATATGGAAAAGAACTGCTAGAGTATGATATGTCCTGTGGAAAGTGAGACAATGATATTTGAGACTCACATGCTTATGCAGGTGCGCAGGTGTACCCTAAGGTACAGCAAAAAGCAGTTCCCCAGTATTTTCCTATGGATTGGGGATGCATAACACAACTCATTCTTGAAAATGTGTGTCTAACAACACTACATGCCTCATGCATCAGGATGGGGAAAGAGAAGAACCCGGTGCTATAGTGTGTTTGAAAATAAATGATTTATAAGAAGGACTGAGAAGAAATTATTTTCTCCAGTTTTTTAGCATAAATCATTCTGCTGAATTTAGCTTAGTGATACTGGCACAATTTCATTTTCTCTTTCAGCTGCTGTGTAGCCCTTTCTGAATTTTATTCAGATGAACCATTTTCAAGTATTGTTTTGAGAGAGATCATAATCTAACAGAAGGAGAAATAAAGGCAGCTGGCTAGATTCTTCTTCAAATAACCATGGCCAAGAAAGTCATTAAAGCAAATTAAAAACCAAACATGGTTTTCTCACTTCTTTACTAAATGCCACAGTTATTCTTCTCTGAAAATGGACAAACACAATCTCAGTCAAGCTGTCATTATGAAGAGGAATGGACAAGTTATAATTTGAATGCTAATCAAATTCTTATTTATCAGTCTCAGCTGTGCTGGTTTGGTAGGCATATGCCAACAAATTTAACAAACATTTTGTCTTCCAGAGAGCAAAGTCTATGTTTGCTTGTCTTCTACATAAGTGAATTTTAATACACACTATTAATGAAAGACAAAATAAAATACAGTGAAGGGAAAAGACTGGTCTTGCTGAGGGCACATTTTGTGGCACGATATTGACAGAATGGCTGTGTAACATCTGAAGGGAAAAGATTTGATGGTAAAACTAGTCTGTGATGGAGAGGGTTGCAGTTTTTTGACATTTGCCTGAGGTACCTTATGACAGGAAAAGAATGATCACAACGATGAGTAAGACAAAAGTTTAGTAAATTCCTTCAAGATGCATAAAAATGCTTTGAAATCAGAGTGTTTTATTGATTTACTTTCTGTAGTGTCACTACAAATACTATCTGAAGATCTGAAACCACTGGACAGTTATTTGATATTATGTCTAGTACTCTCTCTTGAGATTCCCATGTCTGTCTTGTTTTCCAGTGAAGTTCCTGTAAAACAGAGTCTTTAGCTTTTGCTGTACTTTAATTCAATTTGTTACCTCATGGAAGATTGTTTTGACTTTCTTCAGGATAAATGTAGTTGTGATATGTCATTTGGAAGGGCACATGTCTTGCAATGTGTGAGTTTGATAACAAATAATGGAGAAAAACACAAGGGAAGGGGGCAAGTGGGGTGGCGAGGACAGAGGTGGGACTGTCTTTAGCTCTATGATGTGGTAATGCTGCCTGTTCCCTGGTCCTGCTGCTCTGGCAAGAGTGGGTTGCTTAGGTCTGTTCAGACTCAAAGCCTTAATTATGGCTTAGCAAAGCAGAGCACACTGGCAACTGATGTGATTTGGCAGCTGATTTGTGATATGTCACACGAATCAGAACTGTTTCCCCATCTCTTCTAGTGCTGTGCCGCAGCCAGAGTGGGATGATCCAAGTCCTGGGCTATAGCTTTCTGCTCTGTACAGTTCTGTGGTGCTGTTCAGCACTCCCAGCCCTTGGGCACACAAGGTTCTGTGTGTATTGCATAATAAACACAGATTAACAACACCTTGTGTTTGGATTACTTTGTGTCCTTTGAACATAACCCTCGCTGTGAGTGAGATCCCAGATAACCACAGGCCACTCGTACCCATGAACAGCTGAAGCACTCTTGCCTGCATCTTTTAGGTGTTTACATTTTGGCTCAGAGAGGAAACATCCAGGAGGTTGTACAGCAGACTAATAGACTATTACAGACATACTGATGAGGTGCTGATGTACAGCAAAACCATGTCTGCAAGATCTTCCCTGTGAGGGTGGTGAGGCACTGGCACAGATTGATCAGAGAACCTGTGCCTGTCCCATTCCTAGAAGGTTTCAAGTCCAGGTTAGATGGGGCTTGGAGCAAACTGGTCTAGTGAAAGGTGTTCCTGCCTATGGCAGAGGAATTGAATTGAGATGATCTTGAGGCCCCTCACAACCATTCTATGATTCTGTGATAGCTTTTAGCAAATTTATTAAACAAATCTTCTAGTGACTATTTTGCTATCTCAGATCTTGATGAGGATAGATTGCCTTTTATCTTTGTCTTTCAAGAAATAACCTTGCCCTAAGACTTCTCCAGATTGAAAGCATGGATTTTAAGTGGTGATTTCAGGATATGGCATGTGTACAGGAGGCATTACTAGACCAGTTTTTGCCATTCTGGTCTAGCTTCAGAGATTTTATGGGTCACCAATACTGGATATTTAGGAGAAGAGAAAGCATTGATTTTGTACAGTAGTTGATGTTTGCCTCGCTTTTGAAGCTTTAGCCTAACTCAAGTACAATGGGTGAAGGAATGTAATGCCTTTGGTTCTTGTAGGAATTAATGTTTTAAAGTTCAGTTTCTTATGCAATATCCCCCTTGACATGCATGTAGAGATCAGAATGATTTACAATCACTGTTGGACTTTAGAATGATTCCCAGAAGTCTAAGCCCAGTAGTACTTCAATAAGCCACTGTAATAAGATATTTTATTATTATGGCTTTGAATGTCCTGCAGTGCACGGTAATTCAGATATAAAATAATTAAAGGCAATTAAAGACCATTATAGTAAGGATTACTTTGTGCTAATGACAGACTGTTTGACTCAAGGAAAAATACTTCTAAAGTCATTCAGGGAACATGATATCTAGTCAAGGTGGGAAAAGGAGAACATATCTGAGTGGGAAGAAGTCTAAAAAGATGAGGACTTTCTTTTATCATGCTCTCCTTTTCTCTAAGTATCTCCCTAAATTACAATATATCTTATAATTAATTAAACATTATTCATTAAAGATGTTAATTGAACCACAGCAATAATGTATGACCTCATGAAAGTGTATTTCTCAACACATAAGATGAAAAGATACGTTCTGTGTTTTACTGGTGATTTTTGGTAGCAGTGTTTTATTAAATGCAATAAAATCAGTAATGCTAATTTTACAACTGTGCCAGCAAAACTTTTTTAGTAAAATATATATTTCATTTACTTTGAAATACAATTCAGCAACACTCAAGAGTTTGTCAGGAGAGAAGGTGTTAATCTTAGAGTGCTTGAAAAGTTAAATGTATATCACACCTATTCCAAGTCATGAACACTTGGGATTACCACAGCCACTCCTAATTTGTACTATATTTGAAAAAAATACATTATACTGATGATGTGACATCTTCACTTGTGTAGAAGAAACAAATCACTGAAATTTTGAAATTCTAAAGTACCCTCTGAGCTGTGCTACCATTTTCTCCAAATGAAGAGTAGGACACAAGAGCTGGCTAAACATGTGAGGCATGTTATAAATTGAGTGAACTCGTCATTTAGTTTATGGACAGCTGAATAAGACTTCCTACCAAGCTACAGAAAAACTACATGTCTAATAGTAGTAGAACATGTCTACTAGAATTGCATAACTGTTGTTTCTTCCCCAAGAGCCAAAAAAGGTACAGATTATGTCCAGTACCTAGAAGCTTGCTTTTGGTCCACTTCAAATTCTTATCATTCTTACTTCTGGTCACTGCTATTAACTCATTCTTGATTCCTTGGTTGTAGAGAAGCCTGCATAGAAAAAGAACACGAACAAATGAAAAATGGGTAAGCGTTTCCTCATGTACAACTGTGTATGTAAAATATTCCTCATCAGGAAATTGTCCTTCTGAGATCCACCACTCTGTCTCTCACAGCAGATTACACTGCAAGAAGCCACTCATAAAGTTCTCCAAATAAGTGATTTTATCTTTTATAGGTAAACATGAAAATAAGCGGTTTTGCAAATATCCAGCAGGAGAGTTGTACAAATGTTAGTACATCCAACTGCTTTAATATATCACCGTTGAAAAGAATTCAGTTTTACTAAGCTGAACACAAATAATATTGCCAGAACCTCACCCTACAGTGGTGCTGGAGGAAAATAAGATTTTAAGACGTATAAATTGGAAATTAAGTAAAAAAAAAATGTTAGTCCATGAAGAATGCAAATGCTAACACAGTTTTTATGCAAGACATAAAGACAGGCATCATTTAAATATTACTCTTTATTTGAAAATAAGCGGGTTTGAGTGTGATTTCTTTCTAGCAGCCTTAAAATACAGTGATTACTTCTCCTTTGAGAAATTTTTATAATAAAAATGATAAAAGTTAATCCCTGCAAATGGGCTGTAGTTGCAAATTTTAGCAATACTTGTGAAGAGGACCCAAGTATGGAATTTTCTCTGGAATCTTTTTACAATCTCCAAAGTAAGAACTCTAATTTCCAGCACTATGTGTGATATAAATGGCTGACTCCTATGCAATAAAATCCTTTCTGTATCCATATTTTCTAAGCTACAAGACCATGACAGAGAGTGGTAAATTCATAAACTTCCAGAAACTATATTGTTTAGAGCATAGTGTTGTGAGTCATCTCGTGCAAGAAATGTTACTAAAGTTGAAAACATAAGCAAGAAAATTGTGTGCAGAAAAAATTTAAAGCAGTTGAGAATATTTCCAAAACTTCTTAATGATGATTCATTTATCTAATTTTGGGGACTACTGCTGAAGTTGTATCTGCTGCAAAGTCCTGTCCATCCTAATATCTGTTCAGGATTTAACATGATCTCCTAGAAGGGAAGAAAATAACCACTGTTTGAGGATCTAAACATAATAAAACTTACACTGAGGTGAAAAGAATCAGTTTTTCTAGTTTTATAGATGAAGTGAAGCATTATCTTATTGAGCTAAAAGGCAATACATGTAAGCCATTTGAATTGCCACTGTGTCAACGACAAAAGCTCTGTCCTTAGATCATGATACCAGTATCCAATTCCTACAGTAATTCTTCAGGCAATCACTGTTCTCAGAAAAACCTTCCCTTATTTTGTTAAGAGTCATAAGTCTGGAAGCTGATTTTTTTCCCTTTAGCTGAAGAAATGCTTCATTCATTGTTATTCCTGGCAAGAGAATGAGTGCTCATCACTATAATCTCAGCTAAGAGGAAGTTGAAGAAGGTGTAGGAATCTCTTTAGAGATCTGGTAAATTTTAAAGCTTCAAGTGGATTTTGATTTCCTTAACTTTGCTTATATGCAAAAGAAATTGTTTTTCTTTACTTTTTATTGGTTACTAATAAAGGGAAAAATCTCTTTTAAAATAGCAGATTTTTTAAAATTATTAACCAGGCATCATTCTGTTGCATTTATTTAGTTAATTTGATACTTAGTTGTATTAACATCTTTTCTGTATTAGGTTGCTTTACAGTGTTAGAAGCAAGGCTAAATAAGCTTTGAAAAACCTATTCTTAAATTGATAACTGCAGGGTCTCTAGTGAAACTCTCCAGGTTCTTCTGGCTTACACTTGATTTGCTTTAATAAGGGTTATGGGGAATGAAAAACTATTGAAACTCCATTTTAAAATGCCTGGTAACAGACAGGTGGAAAAGACTTAGAATTACTATTTTTCATTACTGAGGGCCCCTTAGGACTGCACTGGAAAGAATCCTGTCTGCCCCAGATAAGAGTCTCCCAGCAGTTTAATGTGCCAATCAGTTGCGCTCAGCAGCCCGGAATCATCATATTGCAGCTATTCAATAGTTCCAGACCATATGCTCAGAAGGATGGGAAATGTGATATGTGTCACACTTCCAAAGAATGATGATGAAGAGCATTAATATTCTGATGAAGAAGGAAAAGAAAAAGAGAGAGAGAGAGAGAAATCTCGAGGAAGCAAACCCACACCTTTGTTACCGAGCCTGACAGATATGTACTAACTCTTCCATTTCAAATATATAATTATAAGTTTGAGTTACCATGTGGCTGACATAACATTGAATTACTTGGTCTCTTCCTCTGCCAATATGTTCTCTCTTTTGATTTTTAAGGCAGAAAAGAGTTAAATCAGGATCCAAATATCTACAAAAGAAGCAATGAGCATTTTATCCAGCTGGCAGCCTGGAAAGTATTTGTGTGCATTTGGGGTCTAATTACTGTACAACAACTGAGTGATGGACCAAGTACAGCTTCATTCATATTAAATTACGCACTCGTAACTTGAACAAGGAATGATAACAAAGGCTCTGAGCAAATGGGAGAAATGCAAGAAAATGCATTTTCATATACATTTTACCCTTTCTAAAACAATCACAGCGATATCATCGTGTGACATACAGTATGATGGGGCATGGCCAAATGAAAAGCAGGTCATAAGGAGCTCATCTTCTAGCTAGCCATTTCTGGGTGCCTTACCCAATGATCTTTAATGCAGAAAACTGTAGAGCAAATTAGGAGTTGGTATATGCAGCTGAAATTCCAGTGATATCTGTGTGTACCATGGACAATCTCCACATCTCTCCAATTGTTTTTAAATTCTACTAGGCTGTGTATTGGAGGAACAGAAACATAATAGGGGAAGAATTCAAGATTCATTGTTTAAAACAGCTGAACAAAACCTCAAGAAATGGCTGTGCAAATGAGATCCTTTAATCAATGAAAAAGAACGTGCCCTTTGAGGAGACAGAGAATTCTAAGTAACCCAAAGAATAATTTTTGGTTGAAGCTATTCATACCAATGTCTTAAAGGATATGTACGTATTTAATGATCTTCTTTGATATCGTCACAGCAATAATTTTCAATAATATAGACATAGGGGCACTAAATTTGCCAGGATTGTGAGCCATAATGGCTTGTACAGTGTGCTTTTCTAGAGTGCACTGAAATCAAATTCACAGATTCAGACATCTTGTAAGAACTGAGTTGTCTGCAGGCTGAATAAAGATTTTAGTTTGGGAGGATGCTCTCATTTTCCTTTGTCATTGTAACAAAAGTCACTGATTAACAATGCATTCAATTGTTATGAGATGAACTACGGGATTTTTCACATTTATTCTTTTTAATGTCATCTCTTTGACTTTCTGATTACTCATGAATTTCCCTTAGTACTTTTCTGTATTCCCAAATAAAATTTGATGTTATGTATTTTGTGTCAGTCCATATGAGGTTAAGTTTCAGCCTAGTGGAACTCAGTGAATATTGGTTTTGCTTGTATAGAGAGGAGTACAGATATTATTTTTTAAATATAACAGGTCAAAATGAGGTAGATTCTTTCAAAGTAGTGCCTCCTTCTGATTCATGATCGTTAGGATTTGGTTATGATTCATAAAGAAGATACCCAATTGCTGATTTTAGATCAAAAACTTGTACCAAAAACCTTGTACCAAACCCTAAAAAAATAAACTTCATGTGTTTTGGCTTTGGTTTTCTTCTTCTGAACTGTATTTTACTGTTTAAGAGGAACAGTCAAGTCTGTCCATTCTGTTCCTTAAGATTTACAATACAGTTGTCAGACCTGTAAAAGTTAACTAAAGTTAAAAGATCACTGAAGTTAACTTTAGTGATCAACTAGATATAGTGGGATTATTTTTGTGGATTATTACAAGTGTAATTGTTTTGTATTACCCTGGCAGGTAAAAGGCACTGTAACCTTTTTCAGGGAACACTACATGTCCAGGAGAGTATGTTACTGCCATCAGTGTCACTGAGGAAACATTTTGTCTCTCCCACTTCATGTTTTTGTCTTGGCCTTTATTATTATTATTATGAGAATATATTTTCAATTTATATGGGGTGAACATGTCTGTAATTAGACAGGTACAGAAATCAAGCAACAGTCTTCTACTTGAGACAGTTTAGGGAAAAAAAAACATGACAAAGTAGTTTTAGTGTCTTTAGCTTGTTCGACAGTGTTTTACCCCCAAGTACATATTTGTTTTTCTTACCACAGCTAGTATGAATTTCTGACTTAAAGTGAATTTTTAGGGTGCAGTTCTTAGAATCTGTTCAGCATGTTGGTGAACCTTCCTCACGGTGTCATTTGGAGGGTACAGTGTGTGCTGCTTTGTGCTCACTTCCACAGAATCAGTTGGGTTGGGGTTTGGGTTTGGGTTTGGGTTTGACAGAGCCGTGACATAGGTCAAAATGCTTGGTCTCTAGTCTGTGTGACTTAACACATAGACCATGCAACTAGTAATAAATGTTCTTGCCTTCCTTGACACTTTTTCTTTGCAACCAAACCGTTGTACTTGCTGTAGTTAGTTCTTTAAGACAAGTACGAAGCTGGCTAATAATAAGTGAAAAATGGGTAGGTAGTTTATTTTCTGGCAGTTTATTTCTGGAACAATGATTAAAGGCATTGAGTTCCATATCTGATCAATATAAAAAGAAGTCTGGCTGTTGCTGGACCTGGCAAACATTTTCATCAGATTTGGCTTCAATCTTTAGTGAGACATGTTTACAGAAATAATTTCTAAATGCTTCTCTTATCAAAAGGAAATTTTTATTATTTTTGATAAAAAATGCCTATCTCCTAAGCTGCATTATTTAAAACTGAAATAGAAAACTGTTTTCTTTCAATTCCTTTGAAAATTCCCTAAGAACCTTCCCTTGAATAAAATATATTCTCTTTGATTCAAACAGGCCTGCTTTCCACACTTAATTAAGTATCATTGTAACACTACAGGTTTTAATTCTATTTCCATTATCACCTTAACTCTAATCTTACCAGAGCTTCCTCTGTGACTGATTGCTTTATTCAGAATGTGGCTTTCCCTTAAACAAAAAATCTGAACCAGAATTTTTTAATTTATGGCACACTTCTTAAAAAGCCAGCTGCATCCCATAGCCCCAGGTAACAGTCACTGAGCAGGGGTGCAGGTACCAGACACACACAGAGCCACGTGTGGGATCCCATGTGGGCTTGCATCCATGCCTTCCTGTTCATCTGAGCCAGAACTATTACTAAATTCTGGGGCCAAGAGCAGCAGAAGGACCTGTAGCCCCTCTGAGAGAAGCTCTGCACTGCACAGCTGCACAGAAACCACAGACAAGGGGCTGCATGTGGAAGGCAGGGAAAGAGCAGTTCAAGGGACCTGTTCTATTCCAATCAAAATTTCCAGATGTCAATGTTTGTTCCCCTTTGGTTTGAAATCAATTTGTTTGTTTGTATCTCAAAATTACAACATTCTGCCTTCCTTGCCTCTCAGCTCCCATTTCTCCTTGCTGCCCGTATCTCATTGCATTAGTCCATCTTCCTGAGTGCTTTCTCTCACTTTTGACTTTGCAGGGAATGTGGCCTGGCAAAAGACCAGTCATGCCTTTCTGCCAGTTCCTCCTTCAGCTTTATTTCACCAGAGTCAGAAGTAAGTGTGATTATAGTAAGTGCAGTTATTGATATATTTTCTTCATTTTGAGATTGGACCATCTAATTTGGCAGCTTTTGAAGTGCCTTGCCTAGCTCAGATGGTAAACGCTTTGTGGAAGGGATGAGGTTTCTGTTTGAAGTGCCAATGAAATAACAAATAAATGAATAAAATTCAAACTGTTCTCATTTCAAGGTGGCTCATTACTTAGCCGTAGAACTGAAAGACTGAAACGGGAGATATTAGAACTTTTTTTCTTGTTTTGGTATGACTCAATCAGCCTAGGTTAAGGTTACTTTGTGAGTGTGAAGTGAGATATTAGAACAATTGGTGGACTATGTTGCCATTTTTTGTCTTCATAAAAAGAAGTGGGATCATTCTTCTATTTATGACATTTTACTTTTTCTTCCTATATGCAGACAGCAGGGACTGTGACAAACACTGTGACCAGAACACTAACACTCAGTGTTATGGATTCCTTAGTAATTCCAGTTTGGGAATGAGAGCTATCAAAGTAGCAGTTTAGTCCCTGTATTCAAAAGGCACAGAATTTCCCATTTGCCCACTGAGGGATGCAACTGTGATGTTCTAGGAAAAACACCCCTTTGCTTTTTAGTAATTTTGTGCTTACTCTTTATTCTTTGATTATAGAACAACATTGATTTAGATTAGATTTAGGAGGGAAACAAGGCTTCAGAGAAAGCTCTCTATGATAGGTATCAACAGAGTGCTAAATATATGAATGCTTTCCATAAGATGCAATGAAAAGCTGCACTACTCTTCACCTCCCACTTCTTCTGGCTGCTTACATGCTTTCTTCCTTCAGAAGATAAGCAAGATGGTTCTTAGTCTGAACTGCTCATTCACTTAAATAGTTTGATCAGTGGTGGATCAAACAGTACTAGGGACACATAAGATCTGCATCCCTTTGCCAGCCTTTCAGCCATTTCTTCAGCTACTTGACAAAACAAGATAGGCAGCTGTTTGCAATATCTGGCGAGGTGGATAATGGAATAGCTCTCTTTAGACCCTGCAAAACAGGTGTCTCAAATGTTCACGCTATTTTGTGGGATAGCCTGTGCACGTGTGCAGAAGGGGAAGTGAAGACATTATCAAAGGTAAATTTGTTTTAGCATATTTGGTATTGCTTCAAAAACATTTTTCTATCGCAAGTAAATTGCATATGGATGAGGGGTTCTATTATGATGTTTATGGTTTATATTGTGGTGTATACATTCTTCCTTCACTCTGCTCAACACTGCACCTGATAGGAGTGTATTAAGCAGAGTGACTTTTTTGTCTTTTATTTGTTTCTAGATAACATTGTGTCTATATGTTTGATATGAAAGTCAGAATGAATGGATGTGCTCTGTTCTTGGAACAAAAGATAAAGAGATTTGTCTCCCCAGGCTGAGATTGAGTTCCTCAGTCCTGGAGCACCCTGAAAGTACTTTGCCTCCTGCATAGAGAAGACAAGTTTAACCCTCAAGAAAATCCCACAGTGGAAGAGGAGCAAACTTGTCACTAGGCTTCATCCTGACCTTATGGCCATTAAATGCCCTGAGTCCAAGGCACAGGTACTGATAGTAAGTACTGTGTGGAACTTCAGGGTTAGCTGAATATCCATCAGAAGAGACTTAAGATATAAAAGTTTTGCATGTTTCTCTGAGTCAGTGTTAGCGAGGAAGGACAGTGAGACATTTTGGACAGCTGGAGTGCAAAAGCTGCACTCCAGTGCAAGAGAAGTTTTATTTTGACCAGATCACTAATCGGTGATATGGAGTTGTTCAGTCAATCTTTCCTAATTTGGTCTGTGCTTAAATATGTCCTTTGACATCACTCGTGCTGTCTGCTGACATCAGAACTGGAGTACTTGGTTACAGGCACATTCTTCACTGTAACACCACCTGTACATGTAAACAAGCATTCCTTTCAGTAAAGATAATTTGAGGTGCTTGTTTTGCTTTGGTTGGTTACATTTGGGGTTGTTTGTTTGTTTGTAATGCTTTTAGTGTGGGTTTGTTTGTTGTTTTTTTTCTTTTTTCACAAATTCTGACCTATAGAATTTTATTATTTTTTTGAAAGAGGAGCAGTGGTGAAACAGGTATGGTTGCCTTGTATAATAGAAAAAGATGCCTATTGTACAGCAGCTCTGTCAGATTAATTCAGTCCAAGCTCCAGCTGAAAGGAAGAACTTTAAATAAATGTCTCAGGTGCTGTTGATTTTGTTGAGAGGAAACAAATGAGGGTCTGCAATATTTCCTTACAATTCAAAAAATTATAAGTCTAAACATTATTATCTGTCTTGAAATTATTAAGTATCTCGTTATGCATTTACCCTGTAGTGTATTTGTAAAAGCACTTTATATAAATCATGTAAATACAATGTCATGATAAAATATGATTTCAAAGATAAACTGGCCTTAAATGTTAATAGTTTAGGTAAGCCTAGTCAGTCAAACACTGTCTTTAAGGCAATGTTGCTCTTTTTATGAAGCTCAAGGCAGAGCTCTAGGAGAAGAAATGCATTTAAGAACATAATAACATGTATAAAACCATCAAACACATACCTTACATTATAAAACAGCATAAAACCCAAAAGGTATTTTTAAATCCTCTTGCTCAGGGATTTCTGAATGTAATTCCATACATTCTCATCAGGATAAAAATATACTCTGTGGATTACTCTAATTAAGACATATTAGATACAGCTTAAATCTATTTTGCAAAGACATTTAATTTTAATAAATATCAACATTAAGTTTCCAGATAGGTTTTTTGTCTAGAATCTAATAAATCCAGCTTGATAAGCTTGGTTCAGCAGCCTGGTAATTTTCTTTTTTTATGTCCTTTATTTTCCTGTAAGTTCTGTTTTTGAAATATTCAGGTAGCAGACTAGAGGAGATAAGGGCCAAATATTGAACAGCTGTAGGGAAATTAGAAAAAATCAGTAAAAGTGGCCAAGATATCATAATTTAGATGCCCCACTGCAGCAGGAAATGTTCTTTACTTCAGTTTAATGCTGACGCTTTTGTTATGAATACTTATTCCTTCGTTGGGGAAGGCTCAGTACATAATATTACTTTTATTTTTTTAGGCTGCTTGAACAGGAGCAGCACAATTAGTGATGATTGCTGAACCCCAGCACCTGTGTCTGACCTCAGGCACCAGAAGTTAATTGCTCAGGGCTGTGCACAAGTGAGGCAGAGCTGCTGGGTGAAGCAGTTGCTCCGAGTGAGCCAACATCCAACATCCACCCTGCCAGTGCTCCGGGAGTTGGGATTCCTGTGGCTGTGCCAGCCAAGTGACCCTTGGTGGCTGGGGCAGGTCCAGCTCTCGTGCCCTGAGTCTGCTCCTTGGGATAACAGCAGCTCGGTGAGTGGGGGCAATGGGGGGAGGGGGGGTCCAAAACTAAACCACTGCTGTTGAGGTGCTCTCAGAACTGTTTGTGCTCTTTGGTCCCACCCCAGCCAGAAGGTTTCTGTTCTGAAAGCGAAGTTAAACCCTTTCTATCTTCAGTGATTGATGTTTCATGTGGACAGAGAAAACTGCTTTTTGCAGATTTGAGGTGCTGGAATTTAGGTTTTGTGAAAAAATTAGTTTTCTGGCTTGTTTTATTGAATTTCTAATTCCATTTAAACTAGGAGTGAGAGATATTTTTGGGGCACTTTCTTGTGATGGCTTTGCTTCTAAGGTTAAGAAATGCATTAGAAATGTAGATCAATTAGAAAGAACTATCTTGAGGGAGTGGATTTGATTCTACAGGTGAGTAAATAAAATGGAGGAAATTACAGCTTGTCTTTCTTGCCTGTGTTTAAAGTTGTTCTGTAACAGAAATTCATCCCTTCCTGGTCTATGTGTGTTTTCCTTCTCATCTTATTTTTCTAAGGCAATGTAATCTGAATGGTTCAGCATATTTAAGCTTTCAGTTAATACATTTTAAGCTTTGAGATTCAAGTTACCCCTAATCTAGAAGCCAAAACCTTACAATGACCTGCTGGAGTGCAGCAATAGTATAACTTACTATAACATATTTCTATAGAGAAACAAAAACTTTCACCTGCCATCTACTGGAAAAAATCTGAAAAACTATAACATGTGAACCTCCTAACTAGGGACTACACCTGTTTTCTGCCTGCTAGTAATATAGTAATTTTTAGTGCTAGTTCTATATAAAAGGATTTTAGTTACATTGCTGAATTCCTTACTGTGTATGACACAGGAAGAAGAATTTTTTTGGTCTTTTTTTTTGGTCTCTTCTTGCTGCAGTATCAGTAGGGTAAAAGATTTTGTCATCTTGTCAACATTTAAGTTGTTGACTGCAAAATAATTTAAGACAGGAAAAGTTTGGTTATAACAAAATAACCTTAGCATCAATATACTAAAGAGAAATAATTCTGGTTTTGGTGGATTTATTTTGATGCTATTTATGTGTGTGGAGAGAAATAAAATTTTTCTATTCATTTTCTGTTGCTAACTTCATTTTAGGTGAAAAATTGCACTTAAAACTGGCAAATTTTTACTGCTGCTTCTGTGTAGTAAAGTTCTAAGTGTGCATTTCAGTAAGAAACAAGTAGCTACCAGCTTTTATTTGTGACAGTCCCACAGCAGGCACAACAGATCTGTGTGCATTTGAGCTGGGTTCTCTTTGGGTACTTTTGCTAATAAATGTTACAGTTAAAGAAGCAATTCTACTTTCCTGTTGGACAAGTGTAAACAAGTAATAAAGTGGTGAGATTAACTTTCATGTTTTTGCTTGAATTGGTAGCTCTGACAACTTTGAAAATAAAAGTCCTTTTAGTACAAACTGAATAAATATGGTCTGAATATCTTGGAGATAACAAATGTGAATCAACTGTAATTTTTGCACTCATTTCAGTATGCCAGCCACTTCATAGTATGAAATAACTACAGTGGTAGCTTTTAATTAGGATTTATCTATAATCAGGGTTAATAAGCAACATGGAATTTATGGTGTGTTAACTACCCACATTAATTTGCTATGTGAAAATATCTGAAGCTGATTAGTTATCTCTTATAAAGACTTTCCTTTTAGGCACTAGGATTGTCCACATGGGAGCTCAGAGGGAATACCAAATTCATGGGAGATACACACTTAAGCTACCAAATAGCCTTTAGAAAAGCAATTCTCCCTTGAAGCTTTGAGCCTTCAGAACATGTTTCTACTGAGCTATTCCATCTCCTCTGAGAGATGGAAATGTCCACAGTCTCTATTGATCTGAATGTTTGTGTAAAGGTTTTATTCTTTAAGGTGGTGGAAGTTGAATATTAAAAAGTTGGGGATTTTTTTCCCTGCTCCTAAAGTATTGTTCTAATACCCAAGGGATTCATTTTGGAGGATATAATAGATCTTAAGCTTGTTAGTCTGCACTATTTATTAAACCATTTTCAAGTTGTTCAACAAATAAATGATGATGTTTTTAAATGCCATCAGGAGTCAATGAAATCTTTCAGACTCAGGAAATTATATAACTTCTAAACATGCTTTGTTCTGATTTCTCCAAAATAGAATTGAGGTATCTGTGCACCTTTTGAAGATGCAGGTTAATTATCCAGGATTAGCCCCAGTTATATTATGAATAGTTTAACTTTTCTTGCAGTGTAATTCATTATTTCAAATAGCCTCACATCAATCATTGCAAACCATTAACAGGAAAACAAACATAAAAACCCCTAAAGCCTGCAAACAAAAACGAGGGATAGGAAACGTAACACCATATTAATCCAGCAGATTTATAGAGGCAAACAACACCTGAGTTAGGAAAAAGGTTTTTGTTTGTATCTCTCCCAAAACAAGGAAAACTTAATGGAAATGGAAGTTTGTAGAATCTATTCTTCTCCTCCTTCAACCTAATATAGTCTGTAACATTGATACAGGAAATTATTAATCTAAATATTTGGCTTTTTCAAAGATTAATGTCTTGTATCTGAAAGGGATTATCCATCTAATTTTATTTTAATTGGCTTTAATCATCAGGATCACTTCAGGTTGCAAGTGAACTGTATTGTGTAAGAGTTTCTTCCTCACAGTGAACTCACATATTTAAGAAATGTTTCAAGGAGACTTGCTGCTGCTTAAACTGTTGTTACACTTCTGTTTCCTCCTTCAGGCCCATTAAACAGCCATTAATTTGTGACACTGATTCACAGCCAATATCTTGCAATGGATTTTTCTCATTAAATATAGTAGCTTTAAAAATGAAACATGGAAATGCTATAATGTGTTTTTCGCTAAACTCTTTTGTTGTCTGTCTGAGCATGTTGGTGTTATGCATTTAAATAATTAATTTTCTTTTTCAAGATCTAGTGATGATATTCTTTGGAGCCGATATTTCCACAGGAAAATTCAATTATTTTTGTAGCTCTGGAAGGTGTGGGGTGCATAATAACTTTGATAATTAGCCTAGTGTTTGGCAGTATATTGAAAGTGATGTTTAAGGATTACAATTCAATTGTTTTTCTTTGAAGTCTGTATTTGCAATCTTATAGCTGATTGGCATTTTTTGGTTTAGCAGGTTTTTGTTTCACTAGAGATCCTGAAGGATCTTAAATATAAGGCCAGTTTTCCTTAATTGGACAAAATATGATATATTCCTGATTTTGCTCAAATAATTAATGCATGCGCCTAGTGTATATGCTAAATAGCGTAATTATAATATTAAATAAATATTTAGCACTGAACATAGGACTAAAAACTAGGTTTTACCTTTATGTAGATATCTGCTGGATCTGGGAGTAAAGATGATTAAATATATCAATGAGGGATTTATTATCTAAAACTACTAGGGCTGTGAAGAAAGGGGAATATTAAGAGCAGCTGCTGTTTCAAACCAGTATTAGGCGTAAAGATATGTTTGGGGAGCTGGGGTTAAGTGTGAAATATAAGAAAATTTGCTAATATATTGTTAAGTAATGGGATTGTCATATTTCTTCATGACATACTGTATTCTACTACTGAAATAATGGAAAATAGAGAGGCCTTGTCATCTAAATAGGGTGCAACATTTCCTTTGAATGTACAATAGTAGGATCTTGGTAAAACCAACAGTCTGGCATTTCCTGAAATGTCTTATGGTTATAATGGACAAGAGTGAATGTCCTTCAACAGTCACTGTAACTGATTACTGTGTCAGAGTGTTTCTGTTAACAGAAATAAGTTGTGCCATGCTGATACCTCCTCAGTTATTTGAGGAAGGTGCTCTCCCTCCTCTCCCTAATCTCAAGCATGCTCTATCCCCACCTGTTTTCAAAAGCTTGAGAAAAGTCCTAGTTCAGAAGCATCACAATTTCTTTTCTGTTCCTGGCTCTTTTCTATTCTTTGGACAATGCTCTCAGAAACATGGTGTGATTCTTGAGCCTGTCCTGTACAGGGCCAGGAGTTGGACTTTGATGATCCTAGTCCCTTTCAACTTAGGATATTCTATGATTCTATGGTTCTATAATCTTAAAAGTCTCATTATATAAAATAACTATCAGTGGAATCTCAGCAGGGAAGGGCATTAATAGGGCTCCCTGGAAGGAGCCCTCCAAGATATTGTTAAACTTCTTGATAGTTGATCCACCTCTCATCTTTGCCATATGATTTTCTGTCTGTGTCTGTAAATAAAAATCCTCAGGAGAGGCTGTTGACGATGACTGCGAGGAATAAGAGGCAGAATGTGCTTAAGCTTTGTTGTTTCTCCTGAATTTTGTAATATGAACTGATTTTTGGAAGAAGCAATAATAAATGGATGTTCATCTTGGAAGTGAATATCCAAGTAGGAGGCCAAAGGTTCTCTGTAGCACCTTGTAGATCAGAGTTTCAGTTGGATGTATTTTACTTCAGCCATTCTTTAAGATTAGGTTAACCTGCAGAGATTTTAGCTGATGTGTAACATGAATTTAATATCTTGGTGAATTGTAATTCCTCTATATTTGTACTGGATTCTTTGCAGAAGAGAGCAAGAGAAGTTTAATTGTTCTGCTGAGTTGCCTGCAAGACACAGTTAATGGCTAAGCAAACATTTTATTTTTACATCTGTTCATACCTTTCTTGAGATAATCATTTCCATAGATTTTTCCCAAATGTCATCTTTCTAGGAGGAAAAGATAACTTTTTACCTTAATCACCCCTCAATCTTTAGAAAACTCCTTTGGAGAAACATTCACAGTACTCTTCATTCACAGAAATTAATGACCTAACACTTCAATTCTCAATGGTGCTCTTGGGCATAGGAAACCATTTATGTATTTACTTTCATGTTCAAGTAAAATAACTCATTTTTAGCCTCACTGGGACAGTCTAAATACTCCTTATTTCATTAGAAAATGACTGTTCTCAACATGTTAAGGAACATGTTACTGACAATTATAGATAGCATATATCCCCTTCAGTGAGAGAATAGTAAATGTAATTAAAAACACATTATAAAAAATGATGTCAGAAATAATACTTGTTTGCTTTTTCTAGCTGTTTGCTATTATACTCTGTTTGGCAATTTAGCATTTTCTTATTCTTATTTCTAAAATGTATCATTTTTTTTTCCTAAAGAAAAAAACCCCATGTTTTGTTCTTATTTGTCCTTTGAAATTTTTCTTTGAGATTTCTTATTTGCATGAATAAGGCAGAGATTCAATTCCAAAAATTACAGATGTTAATATCTTTTTGCTCGGCAAAAAACCCCAAACAACCCAAAACATAGAAAACAGAAGCCAGAAGCTTGACCAATGCTTTTATTCAATATTGTTACAGAACTGCTGAAGTTAAAAATGGCATCTGACATATCCAATAATAGCACATGTTCTGATTAGTCACTTATCTGAATGCTTCTTTTGGTTTTGCTCTCAAATAAGTGAGTGGAATTGAAGAATTTTTTTTTCTCTTTTTTACTGAGGAAAATAGAACAAATAAACAGAAGCTTGTGATTTTCCCACTGGAATCTTAGTTCAAGAAGATCAGTGTGGTTTACAAGATACTAAACTTGTTTCAGCAGATATTTTTCTCCCATAACTGCTCAGGTAATGTTACTGCAAGTTCATGCTTAGAAATATCACATCAACAAGACTCCCTATATCCTTATGAGATAGATCTACTTTGTTTCTTTCATTTTACAAACAGTGAAGTTGGAAACAGAGTGTAATTGTTTTGCTGAGGTCAGTGTAGAGCCAGTGAGGAATCAGGCTTGGAATATAATTCAGGTGAAAACAATTAAGATCCATGACAGCCTTTCCATGAATTGTGTGTGGCCAGAATATCACACCAGGAGAATTGGCTTCCACTTACCCCCCTGATCAGTGGGCAAGGACAGATGTTCAGGAGACCAATTGCCTTGGCAACTGGGGAAGTGGGAGGGATGGGGTGAGGAAATGTGATTTCATTACTATTCCTACAGTGTTGTGAGAAGAACTTGCATTTGCTAGTGTCAAATTAAGGCATTTCTCCACCTCTGAAATAAAATGGGCAAAGGATATTTGAAAAGAACCAGTTATATGCAATTTATTAGTGCAAGTCAAAACTGCCTCTTCCTAATTTGTCTTTTTCCTCTGACATTAATGTATAGCCTATGCAGATTCAAACTTTCTTGCAATTCAGGTAACTTCTGCAATGGAAGAATAAGCCTCTTAACAAGATTGAATTTGCTATTGTGCAAGTTACAAGCTGAATAAACAGAGATTGGGCAAGTTTCTGTTCATTCATGGGCCTCCTTTAAAAAACAAATACCACTTTAATATAAATGGAAATGAGGGCAACGTTAGTGTGGACATAAGTCTTGATCTATTGTAATCTAATAATGAAAGCCACACTGTTCAGAGCCTAGATAAATGCAATAAAGTCATAGGGTGGCCTTGGGTTTTTTTAATAAGCATGTGAATCATTACTTTTAACTTAGATTTTTATCCTTTTATTTGCTCACTGTGATTTTGGAAAAAGCTATTATTTTTGGAAAAGCAGGTATTTTTCTCAAAAGAAAAGCACATCACCCCACTATATGTGATGTATAATTGTCTTTGGTAAAAGATAAAAATAATGTGGCAAGATATTTGAAAAGAAAGTTTCCTGGCTGACTTCATAGACTTTAATATTTATATAACCTTTAAGCAGTCAAGAGACTATGCCTAATGACAGTCAACTAACAGCTTGACCTTTAGTGGATGGGAGAATGGTAACACACTTACAGGAGTTTCATTTCAACAGCAACCTAATGTTGAATTTCTTTGGGCTATTAATGTACAGTGAGCACACTGAAATTTGTCCTGTACCTGGAAACATATTCTTTCCATTAAATCAGTCCTGCACAGCTACAGAATAGAGGGCTTAAAAGCAATCACCTTAAGATTTGTGAATTCTATTTTGATGATCTTGCTCCTAATTAAATGTGAAGTATCCTAATTTTAAAAAACATTAAAAGGGGTACGTATGCAAATTGGCTGTTACCATATCCGAAACCTTTATGTTAATCAGCAGTTTGATAACTTGTATGTTTATGCAAAGACTAAACACTGTGTCATTTTCTTCCTCCCTTTTTAGAGGAATTAATCATACTGTCATAGAAGTTTGAAATAATTATAGAAGTGAGCTTGAAAGATTAAGATTAAATACTTTCAAAATATTTAACTGAGTTGTTTTTCTCCAATGTACACCAGAAGGACAAATAATATTTGAATGTCACTGGGTCCTTCATGATTGTTTGAAACTTAGTAAAGTTATTATTTCCAGTATGAAGTTAGTTTTAGATAGCTATCTCTAGTTCAGGACAGTAATGCATAGGCACATATCAAGATCTTTGCAGTTTAGTTTATCAAAGTGTTGATAATGTGGTTGTGAAGCGTAACAGACAGATACAGACACCATTTGCACATTTTGTGTTGGTGTTTAGTTATATTGTTGTTGTTTTGGTTACTTTTTTGCACACAATCTGAGCGAAGGTCCTCTCTTGAGTTACAGTTACAGTGTAAAAAGTCCTTAGCTAATATTCTTGTTCAAGATGACATAAGCACTTCCCCTAGGAACAGAAAGACCTTTCAAGGATTCACACTTAAATGCAATGTCAAAATAAATTAGTGAAAATGAAATATGGCATGAATGCTGATGCAGCAGTGGTATTCAGAACAAAAAATACAGCCTTGTTACACTGACACCTCAAGTGTTGTTCCAGCCTTCCTGGACGTGGTTACAGCACAGCAGTACAGAGCAGGTCAGGCACTTTGCAGAGAAAGCCTAAAAGGTCTGAAACTCTCTCTGCTTTGGAGGGAAGAAAAGCTGAGATCATTATGGGATAGAAATCCACAAAACTACAGAGGTGTTTGGTAAGCTGAAGACAGAACAGTTGTTGTCTCCTGTAGAAGCACTCGAGATACTCAGTGATGCTACAGGAGAACAGCATAAAGGAGATGGAGAGGGGATAAGGTTTTTTCAGTGATAGGTAGGGTTAGTTGCTGTTCCAGGAGGCTGTGGAGGCAGACAGCATCAGCAAGTTCAAAAACCAAACTCAGTTTATGGACTGGATTCCAGGGATTAATCCTGCTGGTCCTTTCCTATTCTTTGTATCCAAGACAAACTCCTGGGCTAGATAGACAAATGCTCTAACTCAGAGTATTATTCCTGCATATGTGACAATGCAAGTAAATAAGAGGTTTCTTGCTATGTAGTAGAACTTCTAATTCAATTCAATGGCTATAGTAACTTTAGATTAAGGCACTGAAACAAAAACTTCAACTGATTCATGAAAAAAACCTGTTGGACAACTAATTTTTGAATGGACAGCACTTTCAATCTTGAGGCTTATAACTATTCTAAGGGAAACTACTCCCTATTGAATTTAAGTGACTGGAGTAGCTTTATAATACATCACACATTCTCCAGCTTTCCTTCTGGGGAATAAAATGTCATGAAGAGGACAGAATCACATAATCCTCAGAAACTGTGGATTTCCAAGTTAGAGAATAAGCCTCTTATGTAACCAGGGACCCCTAGGAATAGAATGTTGCTCTTTAATGTCATGTCTTCTGCTGAGAAGTACATCCACATCCTCTGAGAAAGCACATTTGTGGTTCTGGGGGAGGGTGGGGAATACAAGCTAAGCCATACAGCTGGCTTATTTTGGAATTGTCAGCAGTGTCTGTAGGTACCTCAAGCCTCTTCTTGCTTTCACAAGCTAAATATTAGCTGAAGGTTGTCTGGATAGAAGCAGGCTGAATGTACAGTGTTTCAGTATTTCTTTTTTTAATTCAAAATTCTGCTTTCTCAGGGTGCATTTGGTTTTCACGTAAACCTTTGCAGGAAGCATTTTGAGCAGCCTGTAGGAAAGGCATCACTGAGTGAGCTGCAATGGGCCAAAGCTGGCTTGATAAAGATGCTCTGACACTTTAGCATGAGTAATTTTAAGAAAATAAATGCTTCAAATAGTTTCTTTTGTTACTTTCTTTCATGCTGCAGAGTTAGTGTAATTTTAAATGCTTAATTAATCAAAAAGCCAGAAGACATTGCAATTGGCATTTCATTACTTTGGCTTGCACTTGCAGGCTTCCAACACACAGCTAATATGCAAGCCCTTGAGGGACTAATGAATAATTATATGAATATTTACTAGGAACAAGAGCAAGGATTGTTGCCATCATAATCCTGGTTGAGATCCTTCAATTCACATGGGCTGATCCTGCTGTCTTCAGTGAAATTATGTCCTAAATACATGTATTATATGTAAAGACAGAGCCAGTAGAGGGCATATATCTACATGTACTTATGTCCTTTAGAATGCTTTATAAAACTTACCAAAAAGAAAAACCCAAAAGAAAAGCTGTTGAAATGTACAGGTCATTCTGAAAATCCTGTTGAGATTTATATGCATTTTTAAACAATTAATGGTTATGAAAAACCTTGACCCAAAGCACAAGATGACAAAATTCTGAGGTCAGGAGCATATCGGGTCATTTGTCTGTGAAGTGCCAGGGATGTTCCTGCTGCTGGACAAATAAGAAGGAAAATGATGAATAAGCTGCACAGCCAGAGTTCCTGAGAGCTGACATGGCTTTAACACATAGAAAAATATTGAAAAACTGAGCTTCTTCATTCGTGCAAAGTACAGCACAAATCACTGTCAGAACCAAAGCCCATGCACTTAGCCTGCTTCTCCCACTACCTCATAAATCTCTATGCACAGCTTAAATGCATACAGTGCAGAAGTTCAGCACCAAAAATATTATGAAAGTTGCTTATTACTTTTTCACGTGTTAGTTTAATTTTTGGATGTTTTTAATTTATAGGGTTTTTAATTCGTTACTATATTAATACCTACATACCTTCAATTAGCCTTTGAAGACTCATCAACAGCTGTAATTGTAGTCCAAGATTAAAATCCCATGTTTCCCTGTGGGAAAATGCAGCTAGAGCTCCTTAAACTTCTTCCATTGCTTACACATGCCTGGAGGATAGCTGGTCACATATTTCTAGTGCACTCCTTCTCTGTCTGTGGACCTGAACACATCTGTTGCCTTCCATGCTCTTCATTACAGCAATGAGATCTGACTCCTGCAGTCAAGCACTTGGTTTTAAACTCCTCCTCAATATGCTTATTAAAATGAACTAGAGGTTAGTTCATTTTAAAGGCCTGAAGAAGGATTATTAAGGAGCTGATTAAGTCAATTAGGCTGCTTTGGGAATCCTTTTTGCTGTGTTGTTGTTAGCCAAGAACCTTAATAGGACAATTAGGATTAATTAAAATCAGCCTGATTGATTAGGATATATAAACCTGCACGTGAGCTGTAGCTGTGTGGTTGTGCTTGTGCAGTCTGCAAAGGGGAGGGAGTGGATGCTGAGGTTTGTGTTTCTGAAAATATTATCTGTATGCACATATGAATGGGTTGCTTTGAGGAGGCAATTGGTTTTGATAATGATGATTCCACATCAGCAAAATTAAGTTTACTGCATCTCTCTATTGGGATTAACAGGACATGAGACTGAGCAAAACAAACATTAAATGGATTTTGCTGTATATATGTGTAAAATAACATGGTAGGTGGGGAAATCAATCCTAATTTTGCCTGTAGAATAATGTGACAAACTCACCCTTATGACTCAGGACCAAGGAGCAATGACAGCTCAAGAAAAATGGTAAGGTGAGGGAGGAAGGCACTAAAACCAGGCATTCTGTACTGCTATTTTAGAGCCTCTCTCTTTCAGTGGGTGTAAACTTCCAAGGTAGGTGTCTGAGTTGTCATCAGAAATCAGTTTTTGCATGTGGAATGAACACAGACAGGGTTCATGTCTTCTGCATGGTTTTAAATGGATGATGTCCAAGAAAATTTGAACTCTTCTGTAATGGCTGTTTTAAACTGTGCCAACACCACAGTTAATAGAATCAGCCATATGCTCACACAACCCCGGGATCTTAATTTTTTCTCTGTAATACAGTTTGTATTCAGACATGTGATGGGAAAGAATGCAATGGGAATGGCCTCCATCCCCTGGGGAAGGTAGAAGGGTGATAAGTCCCTTGCTCTTTCAAGGATCAAGCAAGATCCCCCTTCATTTAAAGCATGGCTCTGCTCTTGCCTTCTCTTCATGTGTCAATTCATTTTTGATTACTTCTGGAAATCTTTAATATCTGATGTTTTGTCTCTTTGAAATGGCTTTCTTCTAAAGGAAACTGATCTATTGTGGGAAAGGTTATCCAAGGAATATGACTTCAAGCTTCCTCTGTTTTATTGCCAATGAGCATAAGTAGCTCCACTGTTTCTTCTGTTTCTTTATCCAACAATTTTTTTTCAGACATTTTCTATGTAGGAAAACATACAGAGTCTTCACCAGACATCAGCAAGGCTTTAATCAGCAATAACATTTTTTGCTTTAAGCAGTTGGATCCTAGGTAAGAGTTGTCACTCAAAATTTCTTCCTTGGAGTGCTTCAAAAGAGGTTGTTATTTTTTAATGATGGAGAAAATTAACTAACCTTTCAAAACAATACTTATAAACATCTCTTCACTCACTGCACTGCTGAACTAGTGCATGTCTAGGTAGGTGTGCTGTCTCAGGTCTTATTATTCCTCTTACTGGTAGGATCCATTTCCAAAACTACATATTCCACTTTATTAAGGAATACCTTCAAATATGATCGTGAATGTCATTCCAAAGCAGAATCATCTTTTCACTTTACTATTTGAAAATGTTAAGGTTCTTTACTTTTATCTCATGTGTTAAGAAATACAAGAATAATCCTTGATTTCAAGAAATAGCGTTTAGCAAAATTTGGTGTTTAACTAAATAGCATATTATCCTGTGATATGTACTAACTGAAGTGATCTACACAGTCCTGGGGTGTCTCCTTATCTGCTCTTAAAGACACTGATGGGTAAGGAGAAAGGGATAAGCAAGAGATAACGATGTCACTGAAAACAATCTCACTCTTTTTATCCTGGAAAATATTTGTCAGGGGCTAATACTCACTAAGATGCAGTAAGACTATCCTAGTTCCATAATCGAAGAAGGCAAAAGTAATCATCCATAAGATGATTTTTTTTTAAAAAAATTATATTAGAATAAATCAGTAGAATCCTCATGACAGAAAGATATTAAGAAGATACTTGATGTCATCTATTTTTATTTTTCTGCTCTCTAAAATCTCATGCTATTCTGAGAAGTTCCTGTATATTGTCATGAGATGCCTGAAAAGTCATAAATTCCTTTCGGGGATTGTAACTGTGGTCATCTATGGCAATAAGTAAGCTTTTTTAGGTCTTTCTAAACTTAAGTAAATCCAAATAACGATATATAAAAAGCCTAAGAAGCCATATGTATGTGGTATCACACACCCAGTTTTCATTACTGATGCACAAAAAGATTATGGAAAGCTTTAGTACTTATTTTCTTTTTTCTTTTTATTTTTTTTTTTTTTGGTTTTGTTTTGTTTTGTTGTGTTTTTTGTGTGTGTGTGTTTTTTTGGGGTTTTTTTGGGGGTTTTTTTTGTTTGGTTTTTTTTGGTTTTTTTTGTGGTTTTTTTTGTTTGTGTTTTTTTTTGGTTTTTTTTGGTTTTTTTTTTTGTTTTGTTTTGTTTTGTTTTTTTTTCAGTTTTTTATTGTTTAACAAGCTACCTGTCACTTTCAGGACTTTTTTTACTCTTAAACATCTTCCCCCAGCTTTTAGAACAAATGATATCTGCCCTAAAAGCTGAAGTATTATAAATACAAATTTACATAATATAATACAAATTAATAACTTAAAATTCCCTGTTTTCACCGATAGGTGGTGGTGCTAGCTGGTTCTTTATGTGTTGCTTCTTTAAACTTCAGAGCAGCTAATCATAAAAACATCTACATATTTCTAGTATCAAAATAATAAGCATAGGTAATTCAAGGTGCTTGGAGCCAGGCTACCATGTCTGCAAGAGGAAATGTAAACCCTGTGAAAAGATAAACAGCATTACAATGCTGGAGGAAGGTACAGAAAACACTATGCAATCTAGATCTCCAGACTGCTTGGAAAACAAGCTCCCTCCAGTTTTAGTTGCTGCTGCAATGTCTTCCCTTAAAAAATGATCTTCTGAAAACGCTGCCATGTCATCTGGGCTCTGCCTTGGTTACCAGTTGCCAGTTTATGAGGTGGGAATAGCAGGACTTGTGTGTGCACAAAGTGAGTGCTTAAATTCTGAAAGCAAAACAATGGATTAAAAAACTGGGAAAGAGAGGGTTCTTTCTCCAGGCAGCAAATGAAAGTACTGAGAGAAATGAAGGTCACATCTGCAGTTAAACACAAGTGTGTCACTCAAAGATTGTGATATTCACACATATAAAAAAACGAACATTACAGTAGGTAAGTTACAGAGCAGAAAACACTAGAGTATGGCATACATGACGTGTTGAGCACAGGGGAAAATGAGGAAGAGAGACATTCTTCAGTTGAATCCCTCCTTTGAGGGGAGCTTAGTTCACGGTTCAGCCAGAAAAAGTGTTTATTTAGCCAGGATATATTCTGAAGTCGGTAACATCATAACCAGTCTGAGGGTGCCACTCAGGCTTAGCTGCAGGCCTTGTAGCAGTTTCAGCTTGTCATGAGTTCCTCTAAAAGAACAATTAAAAGTTGATACACTTCACATGAACTCAAGAACAAATTAAAACATGCCTGTAGCAAGGACCATGTTTTTAATTTTGTATAACCTTCATTAGAGCCTATGATAATGTGTCACAAGAATTCTTGAAGCTAAATAAAGCATCAAGAGTACTACTGTGTGTTCATCATCTGATTGCTTTCTTCGTTGTGTTTATTTTTTCTCTTTTTTTCTGTTTTTTGTTTTTTTTTTTTTTTTCTTCCCTTGTGTCTTTTCCCTGTATCTATGGCCTATTTACTTGCCTGTTTTTTCTGTGGTCTGCTCTCACTGCAAGGAATAAGATAATTCATGACTGGCAGCCAGCAGCTTGGAGTGAGAATTCTCATTTGTCACTTTCTGTTGCCAGCTGCCAAGTGACATATCCAAAACCTTGTTTCAGAAAGTTCCAGTATTGTCAGGTTCTCTTGGCTGCTAATATCTTTCATTCTAGTGTTTTGGAAGGGAAAAACAAACCTTAGGTAAAGTATTTGAGCTTCTGTTTTTCCTTTGGAACAAAGAAAAAAAAAAAGGAAACGAGGAGAAAAGATGGGATTTTATTAAAGATTTTTTTTTTAAAAAAAGCCATTTTTAGCAGTTATACTGGTAAGTAATAAGTCTTCAATATGCATACAGACACTGTAATTGCTGCTGAGGCTCAAATATGGAATTCTTTGTGCCAAAGTATCTGACAACTTGAGCTCATACCTGACTGCTCTTAACTGAGTTTATAGACCCACTAGCTGGATATGTTCTAGCTTTTCATTCTATTCCTTATCTTCAAGGGCTTCCCTTATACCTGAAACTGGACCTAAGCACTCACCAGATTTAAACACTTTTTAGCCTGTGTATACCTTCATATTGAACCAGCCAGATTTTGATTCTGTCTGTTTTGCTCATGGCTTCAGCTTTCTGAAACATTATTTCCTACCTTTAACACCAGCTGTTGCTCTTTTCCAAGTCTCCAGATGAGTGCTGTGTGCATTCATACTGTCTCTCTGATGAGTCCTTAAGTAACCGTGTCATGTCCTCAAGTAAAAATGATGCTGCCAACTGCAACTCTACTTGAGTTTTTTCAGTGTTGGCATGGTACAGCATAGATTTCATAATCTACTGGGAAGCATCCTACAAGTTTCATGGATTTTGGTTTGTTCTGGACTGATTTCTGGTGTCACTCCATTACTGAGAACTACCCGCTGCTGAAAACAAAGCAATAAATTGGGCTGACAATAATGACAGTAAGGCATCAGCTGTTAAAGTTCCAATGATAAGTAAAAATTGGGGTGGTTTTTTTTTTGTCACAAAAGTGAGCACTAAAAGAGTTGTCAAAGAAAGATTTCCAGTAGATGTTAAATCAGAATAACCTCTGGATGCAATTCCTGGCTAAACCCTTACTAGATGACTGAGAGCCCCCTAATCTCACCAAAGTGTTGTTAACATAAAAGCATTAAAATAATCTGTTGCTACCCCTGTCTTTCACCCATGTAATTCAAGATGGAACATTATCTACAAATGCTTGAGAAAGAGCTATGGTAAAGGAGAATTTGCAACATTGAAAGGTAGAATTGAGCATTAATGGTTAAGAAGATGGCAATCTAGGAGCAGTTGATGGCTCGAAGTGTACAAATCCTGAAGTACAGTATCAGCTAAAGAGAAATAAAATATGATGTTCTGACAGCACTTCTGTGGCTTTAAGCAGTGATAAGGAGTAATACATTGAACCAGGTTAGATAATATGTTATATAATGTAGCTTAGAAAACATAATTTTTAACAGCTAAAGGATGATTTTTGTTATAGGCAGATAAGTAAAAAAAAAAAGTCTGGCTTTACAAAGGTAGCACTGTACAACAAGTGTGGAGAGCTAAACACTTCTCTAGTTTGTTTGATTTTTTTTTTTTTTTTAATGGATATGGAGATAAATATATCTATATATACAAGATTTGCACTCCAGAGGAGTTAAGGGAGCCTCCTTCCCTCCCTTCCTTTTGAGTTGAGGGAGTGTATACACACACACATGGGAGCAGGATTGAGTTGTAGCTTTACACTTTAAGAAAAACAAAAGTACTTTCCTTAACTCTCCAAAGATTTTTATTAAAAGACTCAGTTTTTTTCCCTTTTCATTTTTAAATACAACTTTTTTTATCCTGTTTTCTAACACACATACAAACGGTTTTCTTTGTTTTTTTGAAGTTTCTCTGAACTGTAGATTATTAGCTGCAGGACTTAGTTTGAACTAGATTATGGCACTTGTGGTTTCACTGGAACAACTGATACCATCACTTGGTATCAGGAGGTTCCTGAGCTGCACTGGAGCCTGGCAGGCTGTACCTGAACAGAGTTATTTTGTAGTGGCCTTATTCTTATCTTTCTCAGACATAAATTGCAGGTTGCTGTTGGATTTGGGATACTAGACTAGATGGACTTTGGACTGTCTAAATATGGTCATTCATTTGATCATCTGTCAATTTATTCCTAAATTATAGGGTGAGTACAGTACCTGGACTAAGCAAAGTTAGAAAGGATCAGATCCTCAATATAATGCTTATGTTTTTCAAAAGTAATTAAGAAATAGATGAAATTTTGCCATGATTGGAATTGGCTGCATAATATTTGCTGAAAGTCATAATGTATTAAATTAAACATAACAATAAGGGTTGAATTGGCACCTGCTTCACAACTATGCTAATACACTGTTCTCTAAGCTTCACATGAATCTTCTGCAGACTTAAAATTCAAGGATGTTGTATTTCATTGGTGGTGGTGGGATTTTGAGGAAATGCCAGTGAGGTTAATGCAACCACTGCATTTTTCTAAAAACATGCAAAAGACAGGTCTGCTTCTTTTCTGAACCAATGTTGGCTGTGCTCCCAAGCTCGGATGTACTTCCCCATCCGAAATGAAGACACACTTTTTAATATGAGGAAGCTCAAAACGGTCTGCAAGGGGAGAGACTGTGAACATGAGAGCTTAGCACTTACACAGTGGTGTAAGCCAGGGAAAGTTGGAAAGAGATTTGAAAAAAAAAGTTAGTTCCAAGGAAATTCTGGAGGGGCTTTTGGATTGGGTGCTGTGTAAAAAAGGGCTAGGAATAAAAATAGACCTCCCAACCCTTTATTAATCTGTTCTTGCACTCATGAAAATGAGGCATCACTGCAGTGTTCCTTATTTATAAATAATGTATAAAAAATGAGCAATCTATTACATGTTTGGAGTTTTTTTTCAATTATTGATGTTATTTTTTCATACTCTAGGATAAAGTGATACTGGAGAATGAGGTTCTCTTTTTGGCATTTATTTTGTTGGGTTTGGTTTTTGTTTGTTTGAGGTTGGTTTTTTTTTTTTTGCTGCTGTACTTTTGGATTGCTTCGGGGGGGAGGGAAGTGTTGCTATTTTGTTTCTTGTAGGAGAATTTGGCATTCACAGAAGTCTTTCTAATAACAATGACTAGTAACAATTGCCATGATAAGAACATGTTTCCCTAAATCTCCATCCTCATCGAAATGACCTCTCTTTTGTACCAAAAGATATCTCAAGGATAAAAGCCACTAAGCAGTTGCAGCATTGTTTGAGGGTGCTGAGCTTTCTCTAGAAGATGCTTGTGTCACTGTTCTTCTGCTTTTTGTAACATATTCTGTTCCTAAGAGCCAGCAGAGATGTGCAGCTGAAAAACTCTACATTCTACAGTGACTTAAGGTCCAAGTTGCTTCTGAATTCATAATTGCAGCAAATATTAATTGGTCACTGTTCTTGGGACTTTTAATGTTTAGCAGTGTTTTTTAGCTTTTCAGCTGTCTCACATTGCTGACAATCACCTATCCTATAAAATCTAACTTCTCATAATGGCAGAAAATATACATGTCATAATTAGAATAAGAAGTCATGTGGGCTACTTGTCTTTTGTATTTAATGCTCTATTCTGGTGTGTCTATTCAGGCAAGAGTACTCTCAGCATAATGTTTTGAATGAGAATAACTACACAAATTCATATTTAATAGTTGCTTATTTCAAGATCTTGCTGAAATTAGACTGCATTTTCAACAGAGAAGTATAATATATGAAAATTATTGCCCATATTTTCCTTTCCACTTGAATATGGTTTCACACCCTTATTATACTTATTCCTCATATATTTGTTGAATCCTGTAGTCAGCTTCCTCACATCTTGGAATATGTTTCATATAGGGCTAAAGATATTTGGGCTAGATATTAAAAATAATGAGAGTAACCTTTTGTTGCTGATCTGAAGAGGAACATCACATTTTGATACACTCATTTCTGGAGCTACATCTTCTGCACTTCCCAAGATTCTCTTTTCTGTGAGAAAAGAACCCTGCTGTTTTCTGTAATTTCTTGAAGTGGTCATCCATGTTACAGTTGCTAACATTGCCTTCCTTACATCTATTTCTTATTGTTAATTTAATTTTTGCTTTCTCTACAAGGGGCTTCTGTACCTAGCACACTTGTTCGGGGTAGTTATAACATTTTTCCCAAGATGGATTTTCTTTCATGTACATTCCTCTTCAGATTTTCTTCTGGTAGAGGCATCTGTCAGAGATCAAAGAGAGGATTAGTTCTCCGTGCTTCCACAGATAAGGATATTTCATGGAGGAAAAGTATTTTATTTACTTATGGCTGAAAAGTAGCAAATTATAAACTTGTAGTAGCTTTATTACAATTCTGCCTTTAGGATGAATTATCAGTGTTTCCCAGTTCATTACTAAATGAGCCATTGCAACAGACAAATAGACTTGGGCTCCCAGAACCTTTCTGAGTCCTCTTGTGTTGTTCAGTGGGACTTATTTGCTATTTCAATTAAAAGATTTTCTTGCCTAATTTTTATGAAGTAATTCCAGAGGTGAGAACTAGGACTAAAGAAATGGTTCTTGATTACTTGAGACTAACAAGGAGAGATTAATCTTTCTGTTCACAGCCATACCAGAAGAAAAACAGGGTTGAAAGTTTCCTGTCCTAACCCTTCTGCAAAAAAATGTCAACAGCCAACACATGTATAGGAATAGGTCTTAAGCCCAAATGTGACAATTTACAAGAGAATTGGAGCATTTTGTAAGTTCATTGCACTTGTAAGTAGCAGTAAGAGCAATGCCAGGAGCATTTTAAATCACTTCAAAAGACAGTGGCTTAAGGAAAGTTAGAGGAAACTAAATAGTACCTGACAGAAAGTGGTGTATTGTGGCAGAAATGGATTCAAGAGCAACAGAATTTTGAATATTGCTGTAATTGCCTGTTGTTTCATCCCAGAATCTTGGTTAAGCCTCACCTCCTGAAGTACTGTGAAGGCACCTGTATCTTTTTAGACTTAAAATCTAGCAAATAACACTGCTATGACAAGCTAATCACCCTGATCATGCAGTATATAAACATTGCATAATTCTTGGTTTTGGTAAGCTGGTCTTATTGCCTTCATTGTGACCTGACCTGATAACTTGGCAATATTGGCAGATCTAAAGTCTAAAATACAGTATTATGCTCCTTCTGCTAGAACAGAAATAATTTTCCCTTTCCAGCAGCAAAACAGGCAGAAAGTATCTCTCTCTCAGTAAAAATCCAATGTGGTTTGAGTGACGTGGTCCTTCCCTATTTCTGATACAAACATGTAACCTCATTTAAGCAAGAGTGCTTGAGATGCACCGCTCATCATGGAGCTGGAGGCACCTCATTCCTCACTACAGTTTGCCCTTAAGGTCTGGGGAAAGGGAGAAGAGGGATATTGTTTTCTGGCTTGCCATTTAGTCAGCATTCAATGCAGTTTTCCTTACTGAGTTGGAAGTCTGGTAGTGCAATATAAATGCTTCTGAGGTTTGCAGAAGCAAAACGTGCAGCTATTTAAATAGAACAGTGGTATGAGGTTATTTTGTGAACACTAAAGAAGTGATCACATCTTACAGGCTGCTCTGTTCTCCCTTTGATGAACACTTCACTGTGATGTGGGATGTATAGCTTTGAACAGTTGCTGAAATGCTGTTTGGAAAGCCTCTGGATGTTTGTGGTGTTAATAGATTCTTCTCTTGTGTTCAGTAACTCTGCATTTTAAAATTTGACCCTCCCCGTGGCACAAGCCATTCAAAAATTTTGTGCTGGTAAATACCAAAGTTCTTCACAGTTCTTGTAAGGTTTCCTTACGGAAAGTATCTAAATCTGACTGTGCTTCTGAATGACTTTCAGAACTGAATGTCATTTTGTACATCTGGTGTTCTGTTTAATTGTCATCAGACTTTGGTTTTCAACAAGATAATTGGTGAGCTGTCTTTGGTGCTTTGAAAAATAAGTTGTCTTCAAATCTATTAATGTTGCTTAAATATGTGCTTTTCTGGAAACGTGTTTCCTGTCATAAGGCTTCAGTGGTGTAGAGCAATTTAAGAGTTTATCAGGCTGTTATTGTCAGAGATGAGAAAACGAAGTGTTACAGATAAAAGTCATATGAACAGGACTCTCCTCTTGATCACCGTGGAAATTGAGAAGCCTGTTTAATTTATGTTCCGGAAATTAAACTAATAGACATAACAGATGAATAAGATGCTACTTTTTGACCTCTTTCCTAACTTCTCCCAGCAGAGCAAATTAAAGGATCAACTGTCAGTACTTACTTTACTTAAAGGCCTTCCTTTCCTTAGATTGTCCAGTCACTGAACAATGAACCCCCAAAAGAGGAGAAAGCAAGAAAAATTATCCGTGTAATTTACTCTCTTAACTAAAAATTTTTATTTCTCAAAAATTCAAAATCAAGTTGATCACATTTTAAATTTGAAAGTCTTTGTAGGTTTTTTCGGTCTTTTGATTTGTGCTTTAAGTCTTTGCCTGCACTGTTTGCTCTGATGTTATAAACCAGTGTATGTCTGACAATGTGATGTACAAAATTGACTCTGAACAGTTTCTCGTGATTTTTTTTGTTCACTGTCTATATTTCTACATTTAATATTGCTTTAAGAAGGCGTGTAAAAAAATAAATATTCAGATGTATAATTTATTTTGTGATGTTATTAAAAATTAACAAAACCTGGATTTTCCATGACCCGGAGAGATTTCTGTTACTCAGAGACTGGATAAGTCTAAGCTCTGCAAGGCAGACTTTCCCTCCTGCTTACATAGATAGGAGAACTGTTATTTAACCTGGAAATTCTATTAAGCACTACTTTGTCAAATCTTTACTCTATGGAGGCAGATTAGAGATGTAGCCTATTTTTCACTGATTGCTAATCTCAGGTCACCAGGCTATATCATTTGTGACCTGACACTACTAAAAAGGTCACTGAGGATAAAATGAAAAGACTGACTTGAAGAAAAGAGGTTTTTCACTTCAGCAGTAGTAGATTAGCAAGGAAAAAACTTGAATCTTCCTTATGCTGAACTGAAGATATAGAACATATTTTTTTTCCCCTCGAAGTTGCTGCATAAGTAGCATTTTTATAATAGATTTTTGTCACCATAGTAGTGTTAATAAATCTAAGAAATGACGCTGTATTTGAATTCAGTGGTGTGCTATGTAAGGACTTGCCTTCAGAATTGACTGTAAAACATTTGCACTGAAAAGCAACTATTAGAATTTTTCAGCAACAACTAAATTAATCACCAGCTAGGAAAAACATTCATCTTTAGTAATGAAAGTGCTATTAAAATACTTTTTTTTTTTTAAACATTCTGTATCCTGATTTATAGTTTGAGCGAGACATTCCACTGGGGGTTGTGTTAAAACATTTCTGGTACCATTCATTATTATACATAAACAAATTCATTAAGTGAACATGTATCTAGAATGTAAGTATACTCTGTTTGTTGTCCAAGACCTACAAAGGGACTTAAAACTAAATAAGCAATTATATCCGAAAACAGAATTTCTATTGAAAACTCTCTGTGCTACTTGAGATTAAAACTCAATTTTTTGGTTGGTTTGTTGGTTGGGTTTTTTCCTCCTTTTGTGCTATTTTAGAAAGTAACAGAACTAGAGATATTGCAGTTTGTGAAGACTTGTAATATGATCTATGTATAGGAAACTATTGAAGTGTATTTATTTCATTGCTTCTAAGAGATGCATAGAGGCACACACAAGCTACAGATTTTTTAGGTTTTTTTCATGGAACAAGTGTGTTAAGTTCTTTTTATACAAAGAAGCAAAGCACAGTTGCTGTTGAAGATTGGGTTATGGTGCAATAATATCATGGTATTATATGTAAATTCTTAATTGGCAGGTAAAGTAAATACTCATTGAAGAACAGTAGCTGTTGGTGATGCTGTATGTATTTAATGATTTTTGATTAAAATACATACAAAGAAAGCAATTTGCACATCTTGGTTTAAATTAAGTTTCTAAAAATCATTAGGTTAATATTTCCTTAACTGAATTTGTGAGTATATTTTAATTGTGTTTGTCACAAGAGTGATTTTGGTAAGAAATGTTGTGTTTATGAAGAAAACCCCAAACAATATAACTACCTTGACCTTTACTGAGACATTGACCTTTATGACCTGACATGATATCTGCCCTCTCCACCATACCACGGCAGGTTATAGATGCAGATGCTCTCCCCTCCAGCCCAGCATCTGTAGGGAATTTCCTTTGCTTTTCTTCTTCTCATGTCAGGTATTGGCCTTACTTGCTGCCACAGAGACACTCTGGTTCTGGCCATCTCTCCTACTGTGTTTATGCTTCAGCCAACAGGTTTTGCCCAATTTCTGCCTTCCATCCCTGCCTGGTACCCTAGAATGGGTCCTGCTACGTATGCTCAGCTTGGCCCAGTGAAGGTGACATCTTCTGCCTTCCATGTTCATGTTTGCTCTGAAACAAAGCATAGAAGGCAGGACAAAGTAACTGAGCAAAGTAAATTCATTCTGCTCTCCAGCTGTCTTGTCCTGAAACAAAATGTGCAATACTTTGTTTATACTCTACCACTTTAATTGTAGTTTTTTTCTTGTGTCCCACCCACTGAAAACTGGTTAAGATTCACTTTTGCATGTATATTTAGGGACTTAAATCTGGGTCTGAAAATCCTTTGCTGATGGTTGGGTTTACTCTAGAAATACACCTCTTTTTAAATATACCTCTTGGCTCAGCAGATTTGTTGACTGTTTTCCAGTAATTTTAAGGTAGTACTGCAAAATATCTGAGGAAATAGATCATTACAGAATCTAATTCCTTGTTCTCAGCACTGAATCAGGACTAAATTTATTTTACATGACAGAAGCAGAGTGAATATCGCAATGTCCTTGGAATCCAGCATAGTTTTAATTGGATTTTATCTTTTTCTAATGCTACTGTGGAACACAATTTAAATCTTTGGGATTAAATTTATATGACAAGCTGCCATTCTCACTAAAGTGGTGCATCATTTTAATTTATTTATTTTGCTTTTATGTTTCTTGACAAGTAATAAAGCATCAGGTCCTTAGCGACGAAGGTCTTGCTGCTATTTTTTTCTACAGTCCTTACTTTTCAGAACCCTTTTGCTGACACATGGCAAAGTGCAACAACATTCATTAAAAAAAAAAAAAGGCCAACAGTTCTTCAGCTCAGCAAGAATTCTGGTGAGATACAATTTAAGATAAGGAAAGCTTCATCTGTGTAATAAAAATATAACCCCTAGTAAATGAGGTTTGTAATACATTATCTTCTTAGCCTTCCACTGGGCCCATAATTATGCAGAATATCTAATGTACTCTAATAATCAGATCTTAACTTGATAGTCTCTTCGCTTTATATACAGACTAAAACACTACAACCCAGTAGATTAGAAAATAAAGACACTGATTACTTAACTGTAATAAATAGATGGTGCTGTGAAGGTGAGCATAAAAGCATGATGTGCAAAGTTTGAAAATAAATTAAAATATTAGGAAACAGGTGTGAAGAGACTTTGAAAAGAGATTCACATCTTTCATTATGGCATTATTGTGGTTCCTTGTCCCAATCACAGTCACTTCTACTGGCAATAAAAAGGTAGATAAAAGTAAATCAGTCCTAGGTTAATGAACTTAATATTAAAAATTAAAAATGGACACATTTTGAAAAATAGAATTGCTATAAATTAAATTTTAAAAGCTTATTAGCTGGGGAGTATGAGATTTTGAAAACATTGTTTCAGTCCCTCTGTTCTAGGCAGCAAGCCTATGTTGATTTCCAGCACACAAGACTCTTCCTTGCTAATACCCAATTAAGTGCATTATCTGTTATGATGGTTTAAATCGATTGTACTGTTTTATCAGCTGGGATTGAACAAATGGCAAGGATGCTGATGAAGCACTGTTCTGTAGGTGTATCTACAAAGTTTCTGTTTGGCAGTATCCCCATTTGAATGACTTCATATGGCACAAAGGAGTTTATGTATATAGTGACCTTGGGAAGAATGAAACAAGTAAATCCAGGGATTGGCATTTGGCAACAGGTGCACAGATCATTAATAGAATGGTAAAGGCAAAAATCTAATGATAGGGTCATTCCTTTTTCTCCGCAGACTTCATTAAGAATGTTTGAGATTATTACAATTCAGGATTTTCATTAATTAGGAGATAGTACTTGGAAACATCATGGCATAAAGAACTTGGTGTACCCAGGAAAAGACCCTTTTGTTCTTCAGAGGTGTGCTCTTTGGTTTGGAGTTTCCTTAATTACCCCTGGTTTCAAATCTTTGTTTTTATCACTGGCTGGGATCAGGTCTTGCCGTTAATTTTTTTTTCTACCTGCAGTTACTGCAGAAGAATGAAACCAAAATGTCATTAAAACCCGGGGTAATCCTTCCATGTTCACCCCCCAAGGTGCTCCCGAGTGCTGTGTGTGTTGCAGGTGTTTTGCTGTTATTCCACCAGGCCGGGGCTCTGCCCACTGTGGAGAGCCGTGTGTTCCTTATTTGCCGTGTGGGGAGCAGCCCCGTCCTTTGAGTCCTGTGGAGAGTAACAAGTGGCTGTAAATCCACAAATCAGCAAACCCCATGACATAGAGGGCTTCTCATGCAATAGGCCTTTGATTTTGATGTGTAAAAATGATTTCTCTTTTAACAGCTGTTAGAAATTTTTGGCAGGACCCTTTCTGTAGGCCGCTGATAATTAGAGCCTAAATGTTTCTATTTTACTCCCTGTGAACTACACTCAACGTTTGGTCTTGGCACTCCACATTATTAAACTGTACAATAAAGTCCCTTTAAAGCTGGGAATTTTGAGACCACTGTCGAGTTTGTTCAGACCTGAATTGTCTGTAGATATAAAACTAGAGCCACAAATATTTGTCTTCAGCAAACTTTGTCCTTCAATAAAAATTAGACTTGTGGTGAATTACTGTCTTCTCAGGGCCAAGCACATTTTTGGAAGGCAGGTTTACTTTGAAATATAGTCCAGAACTTTCTTTTTTTTTTTTTTTTGAAATTGTGGGGGGAAATCATAAGGGGAAAGTGTAATAAATGTATAGTAAATTTTGTGTTTGACTTCTTAGCTCACAGCTTTTTTTCTTATTGTCTAAGCTCTGAATCCTTTAAAAGAAGACAGGATAGCAGCTTACATGAGTAACTAACTCATTGCAATCTGTAAACTTCACTAGATCACAACAGCTGATGTTCTGATCTGTACCTGTGCTGTGCTGCCTTTGTTTCACCTGTGTTATTTCAGACTACGTTTAGATAAAGAGTTTGCACAGGGCAGCCCACCCTGCAAACTTAGCCAGTGTATGGCAAGTGGAGATGGTTGAGATGCCCAACAGAACTGTACAACTCCTAAACAAGTTGAATACTTTTTAGGGTGCGTAGATATTTGTGTTCCTTCAGTACACAAGTTCTCAAAATCTCTGTCATTAAATACCTGCTTAAATCTCTGTGATTAAATGCTGTAAGCACAAAGCTTGGAGTCTTTGTTGTGGGAACAAAGGTGATTCCAGGGTGCTCTGTTTCTGTAGACCTACTTACTGCTTGTACCTGCTCACATAAATTCACCCCTAGCAGAGCCTGTATGAGTACTGGGAAGAGGTGAAAAAGGGAGTTCTCCATGTTAGGAAGATCATCTGTGGGGTCATGTAACCACAGTGTTGTTCAGAAACTTTATACTGCTGGGCTTTGGGCTTCATCCCTTTGTCAGGGCCTGTAATGAGATACTGAGGGCAACTTGCTGACAGTCTTTAATAGTGATTGCATTGAAGACTTCAGATTAGTCAGAGGGTTTGTGCCCTTTCACTAAGTAAAGTAGCCAGCACTGAAGGTGAAGTTCTCATTTATAAGATTTTATTTCTGTAGTCGCTTCTCAGTCGAGGACAAATGTACATACTCTCCTTTCTGGAGAGTAAAAGGTCCTTAAATGTTTGGGGCAAGAGAGATCTGCTTTGAATGAGCAATAACAAAAGGACAGGCACAAGATTCCACCTACTTTATCTTTTGATGCCTGGTCTCTTTAGCCCTTTCATCTCCTGATTATTCTATCTTATAGTTAGACAGTAACTAATTGCACCTTTTTTGGATATTAGAGACTTTGTGTTTATAGGTGACATTGACTGCAATGGTGCTAAAATCTCTGGGAACTCTGTTTTCATTTTTAATCTGATTTATAACTGAATATTGTAAGTATCCTTTAATGAAATTCCTGTGTTGTTTTCTGCTATTGTTGAACAGGCCTAGTTCATGCTGAAACAATTATTTTGGTAAGTTGTCTCACGCTGCCTGAGGATATGGTTTGATCAGTCAAGCAGCTGAAGGGATTGATCCTAGTCCTTGTGAACAGTCCCTCAATCTGTGCTTGTTTATTGCATTTCTTGTCTTCCTGCTAACCACTTAAGGCCTGATCAGCTTGGTAAAGGTCTTCTATATCTGACAAAGAGAATGCAGTACTTTCTGTGGTCCCATTATCAAAATAACTAAACTGTGTGCTGAAGCAATACATGCTTAACCACGTCAATCAAAATGCATCTAAGGCATTTCAAACTCACTTAGAAGGAAAAGGGGGGGGGAAAAAACCCAGTAGTGGTTCTTATTTGCCCTTTAAAAGTTTTAGAGCATGTGAAAGTCAGAAAGAAAACCTGAAATTAGTGTTGAATGATTTATATAACTAGGAAAATATTTTTTTGACAGAACATGATTGTATGCATCGACACATATTTGGAACTATAATCAAAATTTCTTTTGCTCTTCCATTCTTCAAATCCAAATTACAGGTAGAATAAATCCTGAAAAGGTTTCTGAAAAGGTTATCCACCTTACTAAATGTCCTTATTTAAGAGCAGTAGACACAGTTGAAACAAGATTGGTCTTGACTTTTCCTCATCCACAGCTGGAATAAATGAATGTTTAAAGAATAGAGCAATTTGTCCTATCTTTCTTAGCAACGTTGTTTTAATTTCATTTAAGAAAGGTCAAAGGGGTTGATTGTACCCCAGACAGCAAAGTGTGCTTGTCCCAATACTACCCAAGAGCAAACAAGAGAATCAAAGGGGAGAGACGGGTTTGGAAGTGTTGGCTATATTACTTTCTTGCTTATAAACAGTCAGTAGCAGTAAACAGTTGCTGGGTAGACAGGACAAGAGATGTAAACTACCAATTGAGATCTACACAAAATGTTTTGGTTAAGCCTAGCAAAGAACAGTATTCAAAGTAGTGTAAGTTTGTTGAAAAGTAGGTGGAAATGCATCAATTTCCAAATCCGTGGGGATTCAAGCACAAATATTGTCTTCCTGTAGTATCGTTAGATAACTCTAGGAGGTGACTGGCTCTGTCCAAATAATGGTTCTTCCATAGCTCCTGCTACATCTTGATGTGAAATAGTTGATTTAAGCAGTAACTGGTAGAGTTAGAGAGTAATATGTACATGCTCATGTAGTGCAAAGAGGCTGTTTTTCCTCTATTTACACTCCATTACTACCTTAAAGTCAGTTTGGGGTGATGTAATGGAGAAAACATTTGGTCTTTGTTCGGGGTAGCAGTAGAGTTAATGAGGTTGCATGGAGCTGAGAGCAGGAGTGTTAATGTCTGTGTATCTGAGCAATTTCTCCCTGAAGAAGCACCATTTCACTTTTTGCCCTGAAAAACAAAGAAGCCTGAAGAAACCATGAGGTCTGTTGGCTGTTTGAGCTAATTATACAAAAACCTAAGATTTATGCTGGTACTTTCTCAGGAAATCAGCAAAATCTTATATATATCTTGGCTTTGATAGAATTACTTAATATCAGCAACTTATTACAGTATAGTAAATATTTTATGCTTCACAGAGAAATAAATGTATTGTAACTTGTGACATACATACTAACTCTGCATGACCCCTTTGTCAGACTTTATACTAACATAAAAAATAAACTACTTAACAGATGCTCTATTGCTAATCTCAGGGGTTTATTGCTTCTACACATTTTTATGAAGGCATTAATTTTCCAAAAGTCTTCTTCCTGAAGTATTCTGAAGTATCTTCAGAAATTGGAAGTTATCAGTCTACATTGCATCTCCTGGCAACCTGATGTACAACCCTATTTCACTTTCTTTTATTTGAGGAGTCTTTTTTGGTTCATCTATGCCTAGAAACGTAAGAGTCCTACAGCATCCGTGTTAAATAACAATATGTACTGAATATAGGCAAAAATTCCTCAAATCCCCTAACTGTAACAGATTTCCTAGTAAAAGCATGATCATATGTATTAGTGAGTTGCAGTGCAGCTGGGTGTCTGTGAGTGTTTGTCTATGAGAAGTCTCTGATTCCAGACATTTCTTACAGCACAGGAAAAAATATTTAACTGTAGCAAGAGAACTCCTGATAAAATAAATGAAATCTATACCAAAAGTATAATCCAAAATTAAAACAATTTCTTTTTACCCTTGAATCTATGTATTTGTGAAATAAGTACATGCAAATATTCTGTCATAGTGGATTAAAACAATTCCAGGAAATTCCTACAAGATTGAAAGATGTTGTTTTGCTAATTAGCAATAATACTACAGAAAACTGGTATTTCATCTCCTTTGGATATTCATGTACTCGTTACATGATATTTAGCTTTCATGATACCTGACCAAATGGATGTTTCAAATGCATGAAATAGTAACTCGGTGGTAACCCACACATGTTGTCTGTCTCTGAGCACTTTCTGCCTTCATGATTATTCATGCATGTCAGTAGTTCTGGTGTTGTTCCATTAAACTCAGATGCAAGTAAAGCTTGAAAGCCCCTGTACAAGTGTGTTAGGGGGTTTAACACTGTGTGTCTTACGGTGACAGTTCTTCCAGTATGTCAGAAGGACTATGAAAACAAGACATGTACCATTTCAGTGCAGGACCAATGCATTAAACTATGTCAATTAAACTTAAACCCAGGAGTAAGAGGGCAACAGTGTAGGAGTGGTTGTGAAAGAAAACAGTTTCACACAAATGGTCCAAAAAAACACTGAATGCTTAAAACTGTGATTTGACAAGGAAATTGGTTAGAAGGGGACCTGACTACAAAATCAACTTCCATCTCAAATTCTCTGTAAGGTTTGTGGGTTATTTTCCTTTTTGGTTGTTGTTTTTATTCCTTAATTTTAAAGTAATTCAAGATGAATTATAAGTAGAAATTTCCATAAATTTTACTTTCCAACCAGGAAGTATGTTCTTCACTAAGCACCTTTACTATATTTTTAGCATGCAGAGATGATCAGGGTTATCATTAAAGCTCATTTGAGAACATAGTGAGACACTGGAGGCTTGGTGGTGTTTGGGGTTCTGGCATACTGGTTTTTGGCAAGTAATGTTCAGTTACTGAGGTGATGGGGAGGGATAGGGGCAACAATGGAAAGATGACACTATATCTCAGAGGTTCTTTTCAGCACATCCACAGTGCAGCAAACTACTGAATGATTTATTAGGGCAGCGTTCACACACCTTTGCAATCTCACACCATACCTTATTAATGTTTCTGCAGCAGTGTCTTGTTAAATCCATGATCAATGGTATCTCCCCAGTTGTTTGCATGCAACCAGATTCTGATTTGTTACCACAGACCTCCATTAGTTCTTCGTTCTCTCACAGAAGCAGGCTCTCCTTTTTTCCCTTTTCTTTCCATGGCATTAATTTGGTGCCAAGGAAAAGGACAGACTTTGATGCACTCCTTTGTGGTGGTTCAAAATGCCACCCTCTCTCCCGCTGTGAGATATTCTTTGTCTCCTGGCTCTGCAGTTCTGACATACCCATACATGGAACATGAAAGCTTTGCTAAAACGCTGCCTCCTGTGCATCAGTAAAGAGTCTGTCAGGATCTGCTCTGTGGTAATAGCAGGGGGATTCTGAAAGGTGAAAAGGCAATTTGAGGGTTTGAAAAACGAGGCCACTTGCTTAGATGCTTGGCTCACTCTAACTTCAAGGACGGTTGGACACATCAAGATTTGTCACCAGCTTTGAAAATCAAAGGCTGTGGAATTGGGCCTTGTCTGCAAAATGGTTAGAAAATAAGCCTGGTGATTCTTTCATGTGAAGTTTTTGTGTATAGGAATATTTAATTGGTTTGCAATTGATTAAATAAGAGTAAATAATCTCTGAAAAATAAAAGGACCTAAAAATGAGTCTGAAACTTTTGTCAAGCTGCACTTTAGGCGCAAGTGTCACGATGCCATTCTCGGGTGCCAGGTAACCTGCTCAGACAGGATGGGTTGGAGGGGTCCTGCTGTTGGAAGGGGACTCAACTGATGCAGCCCACTGTTCATAAACATTTCTATCTTTCTTTTTTTTTTTAATCTAGTTAACACTGACACACAACTAGTTCATTTGGCATTTTAGGCAGCTTCAAAAAGAGCTGAATTCTATTAAAGTAGGTCTTTTACTACTTAAAGATTCACTTTTGCTCATTTTTTTGCTAAGGCAGTATGTGGTTTATGTAGTTTGCTTTATTACACCCACTCTGTCCACTGAATTTGCTGGTTTCCTTTACTATTTATAAGTAACAATCAATAAAATATTAATACATAAGATCCTTTGATTTACTCTGCAGTGCATGTAGATGGTATTATAAAATCATCCCACTTCACTTTTTTTCAGTCTGTCTCAGTGCTGTTTACCTCATTAGTACATTAATTCATGCAGATGAGGTTAGTCTCCACTGAAAAACAACAATTCCTGAGTCAGAAGCCTCATGTTATCTTTGATTCACTTCTCCTTGAACTACAGTAAATGCTGTGGCTTGGGAAACAGGGGGTATGAATCAGTATAATGTAAACTGGAAGGTAGAAAAGGATCTTTGTTTCATACATAGAGTAAGAAATGGTTTCCATCTAAATATAATTATGAGGAATTTTCTACAGGACCCTATTAGATGCAACCCTGATGTGCACAACAGAGAAGCTGCAAAAATATGATTTCTCATAGTACCAAAAAGCACGTTGTTATATCTATGTCACATCAGTAACAGAACATTTCCAGAGCTTTCCTTTATAATTGAACTGATGTAATTTACAATTCACACTTGTAATCTGCTGGCAATATTGTCCAATAACATTTTCCTTTGTCCACTCCAGCACTAAATTCTGAAACGAATCTCTCTAACAATATTATGCTATAGGGGCACATAGATATTTCCTTTAAAATTGCTGCATGATTCATGCACCATGTATTGCTAGTCCTTCTCTGCAGTGTCTCAAAAGAAATGTTTTAATCTTATAAATAAAACCATAAAAAATAATTTGCATGGTAGTTGGTCCCTGTGTCACTGGCATTTATCCTGTGTTGATAATACAGAATTAGAGGTGCAGGCTGACAATTGTAAAATTAGGCTCCTTTTCCCCCACTATACAGTAGCCTTTGATTTGTTCACTATGTAATGGCTAGAGGTAGGTATAACTTGTAACCAGCTGTCTTGGGAAAATTACTTAGGCATATATTCACATATTTATTCTCTTCTCAGTGCCAACCAGCAAATATTTATTGCCCATTACCTGTAGCTCCCTGCAGTCATATGGAGTTGTAGGTCCTGGAAAACTGACTTGGCTGAGGTTGGACAGAAGGAATGCTAGTGGAAATTTAGTCCTGATATTTTTAGCTTATGTATGTCTTATATATGTGTTTTGATTAATTTTTCCTATTCTAAACTATTGATCTAATTCATGAAAGAAGAAATCCTGTCTTTTCACAGGAGGTTATGTTTGTTAATAAAGATGTGGAAGTTCTCTGGCTCAAGTTGAGGCACACATCCCCTTTCCCCCACATTTGTCTCTGACTTTAATTAAATACTACAGACAAAATCAGTCCCAGTAAGAGGGGTTTTGCTGCAGAAGAGAATGGAATGGGATTTGGCTCATAATCCAACTGCTGTGCCCTTTTCCATAATGAATGAACACTGTAAATGAATAAGTGAACAAACCTGTGTTTAATGCATTCCTTTATCTGGCATGGGTGTAATTGGAAATGTGGTACTTTGGAGACCTGTGCAACTTCTGTGTATGATTCATAGTAAAAGAGATACATGCATTAAAATTTGTTGGGAAACTTTATTCATTTTTATTGAATTTTACCTATTGCATGAGTGATTGGATGAACAATAGGTATAATGTGGCGAATAGTCTAGTGACTCCAATTAAATTATACCTCATATTTTATTTTCCCTTTGAAACTACATTTTATGTGCAACATAATTCACTTTTGTTTGATTTCCTTTTTAACCCCAGTTTTACCAGTTTTGACTTTGTTAATGTAACAATCAGATTCAGTGCTGACTTCCTGGTCACAGATCCCTTTGCCTGATCTTGCAATATTGACAATCTACTTACCGTGAGGAGTAAATATATTTCTGGAGTTAGCAGTGAGAAATACGAAACCTTTCTTTAGGGTTTTCAAATCACTATTTTTTTTTTTATCTCTATTAATAGAAATTGCTTTGCTTGGAAGACTTTGGAGTGTGGAGTTTTCTACATAGGAAACTTGACACCTAGGTGTCCTCAGTCACTTGAATTTTCTTACAGCCTAGGATAAGTGTATGCCCTTGATTTCTTAAGAATGAAGGATTGGGTGTTGGGTTGGTCCTGATATGTGTGTCTGCAGAAATTTTTCCAATAAAACAAATGTTCTGGTATGATATTTTATTACACTGCCTTTATTGAGCATATTTTATGTATCAAGTGCTGCATTACTAATGTGTGTTCAAATAAGTATAACCGTGACTATGACATGCCTGGCAGGTACAGAAGATGGGCCAGCAAAGTAATATAGTGACAATATCAGTATTCAGTAAAGTGAGTACATGTCTAATCTCAAATATAACCCTGTGAAAGCCAATTTACCTGTAAGCATATATTCAAGTGATTTGTAGGATTGAACACTACTTGCAGAATACAGTAGTTCTGAAAAATAGAAAATGTAGGTTGTTTTATTTCAATAGAGGAAAAAAATGCATTAGTTTCAGCAGATAGTAACTTCTATTTGCCATCTAGCTGATCTGCCAAAAAGAATTGTCATTTCCATGACTATTTTTCAAATGTGTGTATTCCAGAAGTGTGAAAGTTAACCTTAATAACACATAATATTTTTATTCTCTGTTGTCTGAAAGGAAGAAATGGAGCTGCCAAATTTTCCACCAACAGGTAGGGAAAGAGATCAGTCTTGCCCGAATTTAGGTAAGAGGAGAACCACTTAGAAGGATTGACTCATCTAATAGAAATAGTTTTGGTAAAAGTTTCTGTAACTTGGCAGTCACTTGCAATAGAAGTTTTTCTTCAGTTAGGATCATGCCCTCATCTTTTCATAAACAGATGTTGGTCACCAAACTGGCACTATCTTACTGTCTGCTCTCAATATTAGAATGTCTAGAAAGCAATGATTATAATACATATTTTAAAAATTAATAAAACCAATTTCCTCAGTGCTTTCTGTATAAAATATAAGATACAAGAGAGCTTCAGGGTCTCACATCATAGTTAAAGAACCTTCTCACTCTCTTGTGAACTATTTAGATGCTTTTACAATAAACTTGTCCTCTAATGCAAGTACCCTGAGAGATTTTGAAGTATGAGATATCACATAAATCCCTAAAGTATCTCCTTCTGTCTTCCAAAACTGGAATTTTAAGAATGGTGAATGGCCTCAGACACAACTAGGCATTAAATGCAGTCTGTGTGTTCCCCGTGTTATCAGGGCTGGCCACAATTTATTGAAAGTAAAATGTTGAAGAGCCTAGGAGGCCAAACGCACTCACTTTTACGTGTCATCTACATCCTTCTGCTGAGGCATAAGTACATGCATATAATAATCTGCTGATAGCTTTTCATTTTCTTTGACTATTGTGAAGATATATTTGGAGGCAGCCAACCCGATATAACCTTGTCTTCCCCTCAGAGGTGGTACCCATCGCTCAGAAATGACAATGGAAGTGTTCCTGTATATTGCCCTGTCACTTTGGCTGAATTACCAGTGTGGTGGTTGTAACCTGAAAACTTCACAGATCTGACATCCATTCTGAATTTAAGTTTTATTTTCTATTTTAAGTTTTGCACCTGCAGTGGGTTTCATTTTGTTTGGTTTCCCTTTCAACTACGGGAAAACAGATCTGTGGTTTTCTAGAGAAGTCAGTAATTGATTTAACCTGCTGGCACTGCTGAGAGGTCTGGCTGTTGATGCTCCTGTGGCAGAATCAGTGTCTCACAGTGGCTTCAGTGTCTCCTAGTGGCTATGTAAAAAGGGTTTATTAAAATGATAGGGTAGAGATCAAACGAATGTACTCAAGCCCTTCTTGTGTCTTCTGCTTGTCCTTTTTTTTTTTTTTTCAGAGTTGTATTTATCCTGACATGTTTTACCAATACTTTTTTATCACAGTGCTCCAGAACACTGCACTCAGCAGTTCAGCTTTTTTCCTCTCTTAATCACTTTCTGGTTTATCACACAAGCATCACTTGGAAAAAAACCAAACAGCTGGAATGTTTCAGAGTTGGTTTGTTAGTGAAATAAAAACCATGTAAATGTATATTTTGAGTCTGAGAAAGGAAGAACCATGCTTATTTTCTCAGTCGCTAATTTTCCTTATTTTGCAAAGACACTTCAGAGGGGAAGATGTTACTTGAGGGATAAAAAAAAAAAAAAAGGCAGAATTTTCATCAGTGCTATTACCTGATTTCAGTGACTTTTTATGAAATGAAATGTTAATGAAACTGGATGATATGTACAAACAGCATTGTGAAGTGGGAGTTTCCCTTAGTGTTTTGGTTTTTTTTCCAAAAAGTTCTTTTTTTTTTTTTTACCTACTTACTACAAAGCTATTTATTTTGCTGGGATTTTAAAATGTCATTACTAATTAATGACTGACAATTTTTTTTAATGCTTCCATTTTTTTTTTTTTTATACAAGAGCTATGTGGACCAAGCTCAATGAGTGTGCCAAGCTCAGTCTCTCAAGACCAATAAGGATTATTTTTATTTGAGACTTTTACTTTCTCCAGTATGAAAGAGTTGTGTATTTTCAAGGAATTTTTGGGAATTCTGAGTTGCTGGTCTGAATTGAGATTAGCTTTATCCAGATTCTGCCTCTGTGTTCTGCTCTCACTTACAGAAGTTTTATTGTTTTACATTTACTTCTTAGTTTTCCACCTGATAACAATGTGGGCTTCTTAAAATACCTTAAGGTTAAATAACCCTATAATGGTCTTTCTGTTTGTTCTGCTGTGTAACATAAACTCAGAATTTCCTGAAGTAGCTCTTGTGTCAGACATAATGCAGTTCTTGGTTGATTTAGAGCTTATAGTTTTAAGAGAAATTGAATGTTGATTTGGAGACTTCAAGTGATGGAGAATTCAGCATACCTGTAGGCAAATTGTTCTAAGGTTTGATTATTCACCTGGTAAAATTGTGTGGTTTATTTGTATTCTAAATCAGTTCACTTTCAGCTTCAAGCTACTGGATATCAGATGTTGGAAAGACAGCAGTGATTTAACAAAGCTATTCAGGGAAAAAAATAATCCTAAACTTATATAGAGTGAGGATAAAGATTTCTGTGAGAAAAAGATGCACCTTTCTGGGGGAGTAATTTTAAAAAATTGAAAAGAACCTGTGATGAGCAATTATAAATGTGGGGGAATGTAGGGAGATAAAATCACCTTTCTCATTCTCTGCTAGTCTAAACCTATGATGAAAGGCTAAAATGTAATTAGTGATACTGAATAAAGGGAAGACAGCACTTTCCAGTGCCATCACTGAAAAGGGGCAGCCTCAGCACATCAGCAAGAAACCATGTTTCCTGAACAGAAAGGGGAATGCAGATGCCCTGTTGCCCAAGTTTTACATCTCCAATAGATTTACCAGGATGCAGAGCTGAACTAAATCTAGCCCTTGCTGAATGGCTCTCTACTGTGCAGCCTACATTCAGAAATGTATTTCAAATGTCCCCAAGACCTCCCTGTAGGAGAAAAAAAGCACTCTTATTGTGTATACAAAGGCTTGAACAACTCTCATTTTAAAGATTAATATAAAGCCACTGTGATTTATCAGCAAAATGTGCCTCACATCAGGTGTTGAGCCAATGGACAATCCATTAAGCAAGGGAGGAGAAAATGAATACCATTAAATCATTTTTTGTCCCTTTTAACTGTCATTTTACCCATTTTCTACCATGTGAGTAGTGTTGTGACAATATTTGGTGCACTCAGTCATTCACTGACTGTTGTGTATTTCATTTGTTCTGAAAACTGCTGCCACTGGGGAGGAAAACAAAGCAAAGCAAAACCATTGCCACAGGTCAAACTTAGAGGAATCCAATTTTATCAAGAGAAGTCTGGAATTCACAAGCTCTAATCTGATGTTTTAAGGTCCCTGAGGTCAGCAGTGAAACAAACCAATAGAAGGGACTTAAAAATGTAGATCTTTATAGAATTTGCCTCACTGGCCCAACCTATTGAAAATTGAATGAGTTAATTGATTTGGTGAGTGGGGCTTTGTACAGTTTGATTGTGAAAGATTAAAAGTTATAAACAGAAATAGTAAAAAGTAATAGCAGACGACACAAAGTTGGGCAGGAGTGTTGATTTGCTGGAGTGCAGGAAGGCTCTGCAGAGGGATCTGGACAGGCTGGATCGATGGGCTGAGGCCAACTGGATGAGGTTCACCATGGGAAGTGATGGGTTCCTCTGCCTGGGTCACAACAATGCCCTGCAGCACTCCAGGCTTGGGGATGAGTGTCTGAAAAGCTGCCTGGAGCAAAGGGACCTGGGGGTGCTGGTTGAGAGCAGCTGAACATGAGCCAATGTGTGCCCAGGAAGGCCACTGGCACCTGGCCTGTACCAGCAATAGTGTAGCAGCAGGACCAGGACCAGGATCGTCCCCCTGTGCTGGGCACTGCTGAGGACACACATCAAATCCTGTGTTCAGTTTTGGGCCCCTCATGACAAGAAAGACACTGAGGGGCTGGAGCAGATCCAGAGAAGGGCAACAAAACCGGGGAAGGATTTGGAGCACAAGTCTGATGGGCAGCTGAGGGAGATAGGGGTGTTTAGCCTGGAGAAAAGGATGCTCAAGGGTGACCTTATCACTCTCTACAGCTCTCTGACAGGAGGCTGGAGCCAGGTGGGGGTTGGTTTCTTCAAAATAACAAACAATAAGACAAGAGAAAATGACCTCAAGTTGTGCCAGGGGACATTTGATTGGATATTAGGAAAAACGTTTCAGCCAAAAGATTATCACCTTCTGGCCCAGGCTACCCAGGGCATGGTGGAGTCACCATCTCTGGAGGCATTTACAAGATGTGTAGCTGTGGCACTTGGGGACATGTGCCTCCAGGGGTTTAGTGGTGCACTTGGCAGTGTCAGGTCAATGGTGGGGCTTCATGATCTCAAAGGTCTTTTATAACCTAAATGATTCTGTGATTGTAAATCTAAAAGAAAATAATGAAAACTTAGTACTTCACTGGGGGAAAAGGAAGAAATATGAGCATAATAAGCAATAACTTAATATAAGTTTACCTGTCATAAGGTTGACTTAGGGCTAACCATGATTAATATATAGTATTTTATAGTTTATCTTTTGTGTTACAGTAGATTAAAAATGCTCCTCCCACTGAGTCATGAGAGGTTGTAGATAATGAAACAGAGCAGTAACCACTCACAAAAGAGCTTTTGTGTTAAATGCTTAAGATTGTTTTAATATAATGTCATACATTCATGCGAATATCTGAGTTCTGACATACCCAGAAAACCTTTTCCCTTTTTAAATCAATATTTATACTGTCTTCATGTTGCTACTGAATGATTCATTCAGCTTATGTCTTTGCATTGCTAACTTGAGGCAGTACACTAATTCACAAACTATTTTAAGTTCATAAACTTATTCAAAACAGTCAATAATACTTTCAAGGCAGATGCTGTTCACTTTGACACCTGTTCATATGATAGATCGCTTGTTGGTCTTTAAAGGATAATAAGAAGCTTGGTTTTTAAATAATACTTTTAAATATATAGTGTAATGCAATTAATACTTCAAAATAATACCTTTTTCTTCCATTACAATACCTCTCAGAAAAACTGCTTGTTTAAGAAGCACTAACAGTAATATAGAATCCCTACACAGTTTTGAGAATAGATACAAATAATAGTTGGGTCTTAACTGAGCAAGTATCTGGAAATTGGTGTAGTGTCAGTAGATGAACAGCGACTCTTCAGAGGATTTCATCACTTAAGATTAAACACATGCTTAAAAAGCTTGTCAAAAAAGTGTCAGTGCTTCCTTGGCTTAGTTATAACAGGGAGGAAGAGCCTGCACTCAGAACTAATCCTGAGTGCTCCTCTGTATTATTGTTGTTGTTGTTAATGTCTCTTCTGACCTCAGAAGGTTGGTCTTGGATGGGAAATATGAACCAGATATTGGGTAGGAATCAGGTCCTGGACTGCTGGTTGCAGTTGAACCAGAGTAATATTGAAATGTACCTTAAATATAGGTGAAGTGAAAAATAAATCTGTTTTTGAATTGAATCCCTTAATGTGAAGGAAAAAAACCTCTTATTTTTCGCCAAAATTAGGGCATGTAAACCTGAGGATGATATAGTAATTTCATTCAGGTCACACTCACAGATGGCATTTTTTTCAATCTTCACAAAATTCCAGCACAGGAGTAATACATCTGTAAGGAATACAGTGTAAAGCATTGGTCCTCTTTTGTTTTAGTCTATTACTTATAGGTTGAAAGTATTGAATGCCTTTGTTATAAAAGTACAATATAGCCATTATTCAAAAAGTATATGTAGCAAAATCATATAGAGCAAGAAAATCTTGGCTTTTCTCTGATATAAAGTGTATTTTTCTCTCTGTGAAATATCAGTTGTATGGATGTCTACAGTAAAAAATAGTGTTTGGGCAGTAGCTGGTCTAGAACATACATCAGTACAGTCTGCACTTATCAGATTTAGAAATGTGCTTTCATGGATAATGCTTACTAAAACATAGTGAATGAATGCAGAGACCTTTCAGTCTCTATTTGAAAACTGTGTTATCCAGCATATTGCTCTTCTCCCCTAAATAGCTGGAGAGTATTACCTTCTCATGTTTTTGTAAAGTATTGAAATGAGATGGAAATTTATATGCTCACTCCCTAAAAATTATTTCCTTAGCATTAACCTGGCCAGAAACGACTAAACTCAACCAACAAAAACTTTTCTGACATTATGATTTGGTACAATTGTTGTATAAAAGACTATGCTCCATTAAAATAAATGTCTTTCTCAGTCATTGTAACTGCAATATGGTTCCCAAACTAATGAAGAATAAAGCAGTTCTCACACTACCAACAGCCCTGGAAACACCACATGCACAAACAGAGCATTGTTTTTTTGTTATTGCAGCTTTCCAAATTCAAAGGGCAGAAACTGCAAGTAGGGGAAAAGAAACAAAAATATATTCACTTTTTTTTGCAGAATGTACCAATGTCTGACTACAAGTCAAGGGCTCGTCAATAAAATATTTCAATCTAAATTTAAGAGCTATTTCTGGCACTTCAAACTACTTTGAGGGTGTTCGTCTTTGGTTGTTTATTTAGTTTTGTTGTGGGGTTTCTTCGGGTTTTTGTTTGGTTGGTTCTTGATTTGTTAATTTTGTTTCCCTATATCCCTAAGGTTTTGCTAGGGCATATGAATAGTGTACTCCTCCCCAACAGGGATTTAAGGAGACACATGTGACTCCTTATCCTAGTAATAGTCTGCATAATTTCCTGCTTTAAAAAAGATAAAAATAGCTCTAGAGTTTCTCTGCTGCTGGTTTCCGTTTTATCTTCCTGTAATGTAGCCTGGTTCACAGGTAAAGCAGAAGGAAATTCTGCCTTCACCATGATAATTTTAGGCTTTGAGAAGTGATGTTTTGTCATGATCTCTAAGTGAACTTCTTGCATTTGATGACAAAATGCTTTAAACAGTTGTGTGGTTTATGGCAGCTGCATGGAGAGCACTGCCCTTTGCTTTCTCACATTTTAAGCTATTCCTTCTGCCTTTGCCTTTCCAGGCTTTATTTCATTCAGATGTAAAAGATAGCATCCCAGCATCAATATTGAAACTCTGGGCCTGGATGCTTGTGTAATTGACTTAAAGTTGTTAAAATTCACAGGATCATCAGCATGTGCCTCGATTAATCAATTTTTCAGAAACACAGAATCGACAGTTTAATGAGGAAAGCTTTCCCGGGATCACAGTCCCATCCTCCTCATTACGGGAGTCAGTCTTACATTAAAGAAATGGTAAATCCTATTTGATTTCCCTTTCATGAAAGACTGAGCTGTCCCAGGTGTAACCTTTCTTTGTGCTGGATGAGGAGGACAAGTGCTAAAGTAATGAGATAATCAATAAGAGTTGTTTTTGTATTGTTCATTTTGCATACAACTGGGGACATTATGTGTTTTCCTTGGTTTTTGCTCCTTTGCTAGTCCAGCCCATTACTGACAGAGCCAAGCAGTTATTCAAGGTCAGGCAGTTCCCTGGTTTCAAACTTTTCTTTGGCTCTTCTCCCATTGTCATTTGAATTAGCCTTAGCTCATCAACATAGCTTTGAAAAAATGCTACTGAGATCGTGGTTTAACGAACTGAGAAATGAATGCGTTGACCTTAACTTTTTAAAGGGGATCACAGGATGGTTTTGCTCATGGCCTCATTGGTCTCACTATGGAATAACCCCTTCAAGTAAATGTATTTTTCCACAGCTCCCCTCCCAAAGTTAAAGGATATCTCTCAATTAGCTGAAGTATTCTCCTTTTAGAGCTCAAACATCTTGGATTAGGTTAGCTGAGTGGTGTCATTTACTGGAGATTTTTATCAGGTCGTTGAATTGTTAAATTGTGTAAAGTCAGTGTGTTACAATCCTACAAATTTAGATTATTTAAACATTTGTATATGAGTATTACCTAAATCTGAGGCAATATTCATCTCTCATTTCCTGAGGAGAACACTATTACACAAGGAGTTTCCTGGCCTGTGGTGAGAAAGATGGTAAGGTAAGGATGAAAAAAAAAACCAAACAAGGAGTCCAAGCATTCTTCATCTTACTGAAAGAGAAACAGTAGAATAACTTCAACAAAACCTGGCTTCTTATGTCTCAGCCCTGGGCTCAGCTGTTGGCATCCAGTCTTCTCTCTCAAAGGGGTTAACAACTCCCCCCTATTATAGGATCATTAAACATACCCCCCCCCGCTCCTGTTTCTGACCTTTTATTAGTTAGATCATAATACTCATGTTCATTTCCTGGGAGTCTTTTTACTTTATTTTGATTTGCAGAATTTGGTAGGAAGGAATACTGTGGTATGAGAAGGGAGCATTTGATGAAGTATCGACACTGTAGGATAAGTTTTAGCTGAAGAAAATGGAGGGTTTAGGTACATTTTACATAAAGTTTAGCCACTCTATTACTTTTTTAACTTGAAGTAAATTTTCTTGTAGTCTGTGTGTTCTCTGTGCATGCAGGCTTACACGGTGACTTACCCAGACTGGGAGCAATGCTGTATTTGATGCTTGGAAAAGTATGAAAATACATTATTTAGTGTCATTCATTCCAATTAAAGTTCAGTAGGGTGTGTGAATTCTGGGATAATTGTTTGGCTATGGTGTGAAAACTTTTCTTTTGCTTCCTTTCCCTATTCATGGTGTGATTTGCATAATAATTCTTTAAATTCTAGGCTGTGAATATTACCTCATTAACATAATTACCTAATTTTTTGTTTTGTGAATTACAATAGATAAGTAATAATAGTCTCAGCTTATTATCACATTTTCTTCTGTGCTTTGTGATCACAGTAAACAGATGAGCAATGTGAAGGTTTTTTTTTTTTAAGGGGGGACTGTTCAAATATCAGAATGATTATGTGACCCATTTATGCACATGCAAATCCCTCAGGATATTTCAGCTACTGACTGTAGCAACCTTTCAGGAACCTGCCTGAAGTCTAGGTCTTCATTAAGCTTCCTCTTCATCAGGAACTACTTTTACTGTATTCGGACACCATTAGGAGAATTAAACACCATTTTTCCCCTTTAATATCAGAAAATTAAACCAGATTATTAAAGCATTTTAGTTCCTGCAGAGATATGTCTCAGGTACCTATGCTGGTTTGTGGAGAAAGAGTACTTATGTGAAAAAAAATAAAATAAAATTGCATTTTATTGCAGTTACAAACTCCTTTTCTGTAAATATTTAATGTCTAAATTATTTGTATTGGCATCAACGATCTCCCAGAATCCAGAGAAACTCCTTTTGCATATAACATATTTTGTCTGTGCAGGACTCTCCTGCAAAGAGAATTCCTTTTCAGACAAATCTTTAGATGCAATTTGCTATTTTGAATATATTAATGTTTGCCACATAAACACCAATTCTGGAATATACAGTTTTTAACCAGGGAATCAACAAAGACAATTACAGTTTTCAATTATATTTGAATGTATTTAGTCTTAATAAAACTTCATTTCAAAGTGCTTTAGAAATTTTTATATTAGAGCTGCTGTTATGTAAGTCCCTGCAAGGAGCTCCTGAGGTGGTTTTGAGAGATCTAAAACATGACTTTTTCCCCAAAAGTATTTGCTCTAATTAGACACATTCCCTGGCACCTAAATATGGTAAAAAAAGGATATTTTTAATAGCAAGAAGGCATATAATACATTGGCTATACTGTTCTCTTCCAGTCTTTATCTCAAGAAGAAAGTATGATAATGCTTAAAATCTATTTAATGTAACTCTGAAACCAGAGGGATTCTACTCATCAGATACATGTTTACAAGAATATTATCATTTTGCTTCCATCTAGTGAGGGGTCCTGGATGGGGGTTTGGTTGGCTGCATAAAGCCAATAACACTGGTGAGGACAGTAAGTGGTGGGTTCCTGTCCCCAACAAGTTTATAAGTGTTCATTTATCTGGCCATGACATTTTTTATCTGGATCAGGTGTGTCTTATTTTTAATTACTTAATTTATGTCTCTCATGTATGATTCTTTATTTCTAAAGGAAATTATCTTGAGAAAGGAAAAGTTTTCAGCAGTTTTGTTTTACTGCATTTAAAAAAATCGTAATGTAGCAAAGCTCTACAAAGCCCTTGTGAAATTTCCAGGGTCAGTTGAAAGTAAATATGGAAGAAAGCTCTTCAGAAAGCAAAAGGGCCTTTTAGGCTTTTTTTTTTTTTGGCCAAACTGTTTGCTCTGCAGCTCTTTGATATGTACATAAAACAAAAGATAAATTTCATTAATATTTTGCTTTTTCTGTCTACACTGAATCAGAAGCTTATCTGAGCTAGTGAAAGGCCTCCCAGTCATCATCACACTTTGTGGTGAACAAGGAAAAGCTATAGAAGGAGAAAGTATGTAATTAGTAATGGGGGGGGGGGGAAGGTGTAGACACAAGCTATGTTTTGAACTGATTTTAAGGCCGTGTATACTGAAAACCTAACCTTCTCAAAAATTCAGAGAGCCCAATGAACATTTCTTTAAAAATTCTTCTTTTAAAAGACAGGACTGTAAAGGCAAAGACTGTAAAGACTGACAGAGCGAGGACTGTGGTGGCAGTACTGTGATTTGTTTGTAGAACACATGAAGTCTGCAGCACACCTTGTGCTCACCTGCTTTAGGGAAGAACAGAATTACCTCCAACAGCGTGTTGAAATCACCTCTGTGGTCTCAGTGACCAGCAGAAGGGGCTGATGGAGGGAGGAGACTGGAGTTTCCTCATAAATGCTGCCCTTTAGGGAGATGCAGTCAGGCTGAAAAGTTCAGAGCAAAGAAGTGCCAGTGATGGTTTCTGGGAAACAAGGACGTGTCTGTGGCTCGTCTCTGTGGCCAAGGTGGTGGTTGATGGGAGCTGCAGAAAGTGCTTCTTTCAATACTTTCTGATTTTCTCCCACATTTTCTTACCTTTGTTAACAGCAATGATTGTTGCAAAGCCCCAGGTATTTAGATCTTCCTCTTAATATTTACCTTCATCTTAATATTTTCAACAAGACAATGTTTTGAGGTGGTAGAACTTCACGGAAAAATGAGTTCTTTCCACTGAATTTCTTAGGAGAAAAATACTGTGATTTGTATTTTCAATCGATAATTTTTGACCTAACTAATAAATTTTTCTATCTACTTGTGGGATTGCGTTGTTGTTGTACCAGTTTTCCTGAGAGCAAAGTGACATGTTGCAGGAACAATAAAACACTTCGGTCTTAGAGGAGTAGAAAGAGATATTAGTATGTAATTGTTCTGTGCTGGCGTGGAAGCAGCCCGAAGTTACACTGGAAATTCTGGTCCTCTCCTCAGATTGTTAACTCCTGTGACATTGTCGCAGCCCAAAGGATATCCATCCATTCTGTCCCTTTGAATTTTTAAAACAAAAACACAGTTAATATTTTATTGCATTTTGAATCCTGCTAATCATAAAATGAACCTCTTCCTTGTTGTTTTGTTTGCACTGTGTGTCTTTAAAGTGGCCATCAGTAATGGCACAGAAATAGGACCCTTTTTTTCTAACTTCTGTAAAAGGTTTTTTTAATACAATACTATTCTTAAACACATTTTTTTATTGTCTGGATCAGAGAAAATATCCTCACAAAAGAAGCAAAACTTTTGAGATAAGGTGTTCATTTTAAGTGTGCCTGACAGGAGTAAACATGACATCTCTAGAGTCTTATCTCACAGAACTAAATACAAAAGACAGACTCTGACAGTAGTTTCATAAGTGGATTGCCTCAGTTAGGTCAGTGTAGTCAAACAGACACATACAGTGTATACTTAGTAATATTGTGTTCCTAATTTCCAGTTATATTGGAACATCTGTTATTCACAGTGGTGAACAAAAGGAGTTGCAGAATGGCGTTGTTGGATAAAATCTTTATGGACACTTGTGTCTGAAAACTGCTTTGTTATTGAGAGTGTAGGAGTGATTTGTTGCAACAGCATGACGTGGGGTAGTATCTTCTTGAGTGATATTTGAAAGAGCATAAATACAGAGAAGTACTGTCTTACTTAACATGGATAAAGGTATCACATGCTAATATAAGTGATTTAAAGATGAAATTCCAGTGCATTCTCTCTGTATCTGTCTTTTTAATTCCTGGAATTAAGCCCTTTTCAACAGGGAGAATCAAAGTTGGTGCAGAAATCTGGCTCAAAATGAGTAGTACGTTCAAGTGTCTCAAATTGTATTTTCAGATTAGGTGACCAGGTTCTTCAGTTGTCCTGGACATGCAGTACATGAGACATTGATTTTGGATTACAGTGGATATGGGTAGAAGATACTACCTGAATTGTATCATTTGCAAAATAAGGATGTGAAAGCTCCTGGGCTGCTCCTCTGAACAGAAGTGGTTTGTTGTTTGGTTTTGTTTTTTTTAAGACTATGTAATTGAAAATTGATTTACCTTCTTCCACAGAGCTATATGAAATCAAAGTTTTGATTTGAGGCAAGAGGGACAAAAATCTGATGCAAAGCTTAACTAACCTACATACTGTTTTTAAAAACCACATAATCAAGCAAATCTTATTTACTTCAGCAAGATTCTTTTCCCCCTGAAAAATATCCAAAGGACTATATGGTAATATGGATGATTTCCTGATACATAAAGTTGTACTCAGGTCTTTATTCTTTTTTGCAGGAATGATCTAGCAATCCATAGGATGTTTAATTAGGCATTTAGCTACAAGATGTATAATTTCACAAACCCCCATTAACTATGATGAATTTAAAAATTTTAGACCAACTGTATAAAATTCTGCCAGTTGTTTGAGCTCCAATTAAATGCTTGTTAATAAATCCTCCATATTTATCTGGAGTTGAAGTAAATTCCTTGAAGTTTATTTCCTCTATAAATAGGCAGGCATTATCTACTGTGTCATTTCAGAGGCCATTATTTCATAAATTAAATAGATAAGAGAATAAAGAAAACAATCTCAATACTTTTTTAAAAAGCAGGGACTACATTAGAAACATAAGATGGACATTATATCGACTTATCTCACAAATGAATGTGAGTCAATTTAGAGGGTGAAGGGATAGTCTTCTAAACCCCTGTTTAAGGTCAATAGAAACTGCCTGCTTGTGAAAACAGCAACTTCCTTTCATTGTTGCTGCAACTCTAACTTGGAGATGATTCTAGTTATCTTTCTTAGAGCTGTTAACTCATTTGGACTGGTGGAAGTAAAAAGCATCTTGTCACTCAGAGCAGACATATTTACTAAGACATTAAAATATTTTATGGTTATGGGGATGCTGTTTTCAACAGACTCATGATAAAACTAAAGGTGCCTTAAGGCATCAAGTGGAATTTCCTTATTGTGTGGAAAGTCTAGTGAAACATAAGCATGTTTTATATATTTACTTTTCAGTCCCTTTTTGTAAAAGATGTATGAAATTAAAAAATATGTCAGCACAAACATGTTTGTAGATTTGTGGGTTTTGATGATTTCCATTTTGATATTCCTATTTCTTCTGATTTTCTAAATCTCAACTGTAAACATTTCTGTTTCAAACAGTGCTAAACAAATACATCTTTTCTTATATTAAATACTTTAAACTAGAGATTTTTTTAACATTCTTTGAAGTAGAGAAATCAAGTGTTGATACTGTTTTCAAACATCTCTGAAACAGTTTTTCAGTATGTTCAATTGTTTGTTTATTTTGGAAGCAGCATGAAACCAGTCTTGTTATTTATGTTGAAATAATGAATTTTGTTGTGTTTCTATTCTGCATTTGCAATGAGCATAGAATAGATGGTAACAAGTAAATAATCAGTGTGTGGGACTGTCAGAAGGGGTTCACAGGAGTTTGAGTGTGTAAACTCAGCTGAAGTGACTACAGCAGCATTAAATATTGTTAAATATTTATTTAAATAATTATTTAAATTTCCCACTTACAAAATGTAAGCCATGTTCTCACTTTATTCATTAATATTAAATAAAGCAGAGTTTCTACTTACTCCCAAGTCTAGAGAAGGTGATGGAAAGGAGCTGTCTGGACTCATGGAAAAAGCAGTGCTAAGAGAGGTTGACTGTAAACATGTTGTAGAGAAGTGTTTTTTGTGACTGAGGAAAGTGAGATGAAACCTCTACTGGATTTGGAGGGCAAGGAAGGTTACAATTTTTTTAACATTTAATTGCTTCAGATTTTAATGAGTGGGGGGTTTTTTGTGGCTGGAAATTGAGACAGATAGAGAAAAGGGTAATTGTTTTGTTTTGAGCAACTTGTTTTCAACCCAGAGCTTAGAGCAATGACAAAAAGGCACAGAAGCTAACTTATTATCTTTTGAATGTGATGAACAAATAAGTATGTTCAATGTTGGATAAATAAGCATTAAGACAGAGAATGGAGGAGAGGATTTTCTATAAATCAACAAAGCAGTATGATGTAAGCATTTTAAGTAATAAGAATAGTCTTCGCTTGGATTCAAGTAAGTGTTTTGATAATAGGACAGCTTTTTAGCATGACAGGGAGGTTAAATTGGGCAAATCATGTCAGTTCAGACATTAGGAACATAATCTCATAAGCATTTTATTTCACTAGATTGAGGTCTCTTTTGGCAAGTTATTGGAGTTAAATTTCAGTTTCAGTGGTAAAATAACAGGACTTGTCCTCCCATAATTTTCCTCCTTTAGTTCTGCTGTGAATGCGAATTCCAGTTGATCTGTCAGTCCTCTGAGAAACTGTGTATAACAAAGAATTCATCCTGTCAGGGTTTTGGACTTACTTGAGATGGACACGTCCTAACTTGCCTGTCCAGTGGTGACTGTGAGCTACACTGCTTTAAAGGTGGAGATTTTGTGTATTAAAAGTCACCATAGCCTGTAAGTATTAGATGAAAAGATCCTCAGGCTACCTCTCATTTACACACCCCCAGAGGGCATTCTGGTACATGGAAGTCAAGATGTAATCACAAATTTGTATGTAGATATCTGTTAAACCACCTTCACAAAAATCTAAGTGGACTAATAACATCTGACCTTTTACTGCAAATAGAGTTCCAAATAACTTGTGTCATGCCAAGATCTACTTGAGCTCACTTTTGTCTTACAGACTTTTCAAGAATTGCAGTAGAGAGTTTGGACATATTGGCACTTTATCTTTCAAAGACTCTGTACTCCAGGAGTATTCTCAAATTAGGAAATCACTGTCTTTATAGCCCCTTTTAAAGGGAAGTTGGTGCAAAGCAGAAATGGCCTCATATAAAAAGTAGATCTTCTCTTGACCTTTCAACATAGGAATGCTTGCAGTATTTTAGCTGTGTGCCAAAGTTAGTGCCTCATTGCAAAATAGAAGTTGCTTTGCCACTGATGCCTTGCCATTGGGTCCTGAGGGACGTGGTTAGAAGCCAAAACACATTGACCTGTTGGTTCATTGCTTGCCAGTAAAAAGATATGTGACTATGTAGCTGATTTTTGGTACATAAACTTTTCCATTTTTTGCTGAGAGTGCAAGTCTTTGTTTCTTCCTAGTTATTATCTCACCCCTGGGAACAGCTATACCCCTACCAACTACAAGTGTGAGGTTTTCCTTATGTATTTATTTATGAAGTGGATAGTGTGTTTTAATATCTTTGGTTTATAATCATAACAGTGGGTTTTTTCCCTGGCATTTAAGCTTAGAGGGATTTATAGATTATATTTACTTAGCATCAGACACCAGGAAAATGTTCTTTGAAGATTTAGCCTTTTATGGGGGCTTTGTGCTTACTAGTTAATAAATCTACCTATCTTGTGTCACAGAAAGAAGTCTTGTATATTCAAAAAGCCTCTTTCAGTTACAAACAGCAATGGAGAAAATCCTTTTTTTTTTCCTACTAACAATTATTTTTTAGATTTCTTTTTGGCAACTTTCTTATATCTGCTGTCCTCAAAGGCATTTTTTTGACTGGAGGAAAGTGAACGTTTATTGAAGAACCTATGTTCATATAACAATAAAATAGAAACAACTGTAGTAAAGAAAATCTTCATTTATACTAAAGAAGAAGTAGAATCATGTAATGTTTTTGCAACAGGTTGAAAGGATATTTTTCATCCCTTTGTAGCAAAAACTGAAATATGCTCCCTGCTCATGACAAAGGAAGTCATGATTGCAGGAATTCTTGGCACTTGGCAGGACAGAGGTAGTGGTTGGACTCATCTTAGAGGTCTTTTCCAACCTAGATGATTCTATAATTTTGATTTTTGAATGTTCAGGTGTCTGACTTACTTCTAAGACTGCAAAAAAAGCAATTGCTTTTATTTAGACTCATTTTCAGTTTAAGCATAAACGGAGGGTAAAATAAGTGCTGGTATTGGTGGCTGTTTAAGAAACTGAAATATAGACTGTGATGTAGCTACTTGGTTATCTTGGTTCTGGTGTAAATAATACAGGTTTATGGTGATGCTTTTAATAAGCAAAAGTAATTTTTTCTAACTGATACCTTCTCTCACCTCATTTAATGATGTATTTAAGACTGAGAGCTAATAGCCTAGGACTAAAAAATTTTCTTCCAAAGCAGTAAGGTAGGGATTGTTTTTTTCCTTTGCTAGAGAGATTTATACCTGCCAGGTCAAGGACCACGTGTCTGCTCTGAAGAGCCTCTGTTTTACCAATGTAATTTTCTGATAGAACTGTGAGAAGGGTGAAGGAAACAGAGCAAATGGGTCTTTGAGCCTGCTGCAGATGTAGCCTAGGAAAAGGTGTGACATCCAAGACAGTGAGTCTACGAGATGTATAGGACCAAGAAAAGTAGGTCTGGGAAGGAGAGGGGAGAGGAGAGTGTGGAGCACTCAGAGGACCTTTATAAGGGGCACACCTGCCCCATGCAGCAAAAACACTCATCCTGCTGGCAGGAGTCTCTTACTTCCCGCCAATAACTTAAAACATAAATTCACTGAATTACAGCAATTTAGGCAAATGCACGTGTGAAAACTCTAATGAAATAAGAAGCCTTTGATATGAAGATTTGGGCCAATTGTTCTCTTTAGAAGTTTTTCTGTGAAGACAGTGTTTACTGTGCTTTGCAACTGCTTATCAGAATAATATCAGGAACAGCACACTATTTGATATTTTCCATGTTTGTGGGGCAGATTGGAAGTGGGATGTAGATTGCAAAGTGTGTCCTATTTCAGTAGATCATAAATAAATATTTTCTTTAATATAGGGGCATAAGCCATGTGTTATTAGAATTCAACAGTGTGCATCTCAGAGAAGTCTGTTTACCTACCTTCTTCAGACTGAAATTTGGTGATCTCCTAAAACAATTACAAAGCGAATTGGATTGAATCTAAAAAATGTTTAATGGAAATTAAACTGTTTGTTATATCTGCCATGAGATCTCAGCAGTTTTCACGTAGTCATTAGAATTTTTCCTACATTACTAAATTAAACTTGTTTCACTCTTGTTTATTTCCTACTTTTTACACTTTGATGTTCTAATGTTAAATTAATAGCTATTATCTTTCTAAGATTTAATTTACACTAATTTAATTAACTTTGGTGCATCTAGGTAGATATTAATTGCAACATCAATTCTAGCAATCAATAGTTCCTGGAAAATAGACCTACAATTATTGCCTTAATTTGTAACAATGTGGAAAGCGTTTTTGCAATTTTTATATTGCTCTATTTGATGGCAGAATTTCACCTAACATACTGAGGAGTTCAAATAGTGGTCATCAGTCAAATATGATTCTTCCTTCCATTCTATTGTTAACTATTAAGCATGGATGAATCATGTTTTCATTTAACACAATATAGCTGTAACTCAGTGCACTCTGTTTAAATTGGATTTATGCTACAATTAAATTTGGACTTAAGTGATAAATATCTACATTTTCAGCAGCCATTTGTGGGAGAACTGACTAAATTTACTTCTTTTGGTGTCAAAGAATCTCATTAAACTAAGGTGGGAATTTTGTTTATTTTAACTTTTATGTCCATTTTATTCAGTGGATTAGGCAGTCATCCTTGTAATTGAATTATGAACTTAATCCCATCTCCGAGCGAAGTTTGTGTTGCTGATTGCCACAGCAACCTAAGGGCTGCTGGGTATAATGACTCACTTGAAATGGTTTGGATGTGGATTCCAATTCAGATAAGCAGCCAGTATTTCATATTTAGAGCTTATCTCGAACACTCTGGGTCTGGAAAACTAAGTTGTTGTCAGAATTCTTTAAAGATTTCCTGTGCCTCTGAAGACACATCTTCAGATCTCATTGAAAACCACAAATAAAGAGAAAAATTAATGGAGTAAACTCTTAAATAATTTTTTTATATCTCAGCGGGGTTTGATGACACAAAACTTGGCACAAATTAATTCCAAGTCATTCATTCATAAGTTTTAAAATTCAGTTTATTTTTTTGCGTTCCCAAAATTTTAGAAGACTATATTTTCTTTGTGAAAAATGGAATTGTTTTTCCTTACAATTTGAGCGTTCTACTACACTACAGAAGAAGAAATTATTCTAATAATTGTAAGTTTATATTTCATAAGTGTTTAGATAAAAGGACAACCTGGAGTAAAATATAATTAGGAGGTACATATTTTATGAATGTATAGGTAGATATGCAAATTAGGATCACAGCTAACTATAGTTGTGTCATGTATAATTACAGTATGTCAAAACATAACCAGTCTGTAGAGAGCCTGGAATGATTATTTTAGATGCATTTACACTGTTTTTTAGGCTTGTGTTATATTGTCCATGTCTCTCAGTACCCAAGAAGCTGGCCATCTGATGCTGTTGAATTTCTGTGTATTCGTGGGTTTTGGTAAATTGAAATATAACTCCGTCATTTCATAAGGAGACATATTTAACAGGTATTATGGATACAGATAATGGATTAGGGAATGCTAATCTCATCCATCTGAAAAATGCATTTGGGATGGAATTACATACACTATTTGACCTAAATGTTCTAACAGGCAATTAATAACTTTGCTATGGCATCTCCCATTAAGAATGTTGGGTTAGTCTGTAAAGTGATTTATTTAATATCCTGAAAATATGATGGTCAAATTTCTAGAACAGATATTATAAACTCTGTACATTCCTTCAGGAGCCATTATAAACAGTTATCAAACCACCCTGCAAGGATCCTGGCAAAGATAGGCACAGTGTCCATCATTGTAGTGGTTGCAGTAGCAAAAGTGATATTTTCATGTTAAAAACTAGGGGGGTTGAAACTCAGACATTCTATATATGTATGTATGACCAGCTCATTTTTTCAGAATTATTTTTCCTCATGGTTCACAGCCTCCCTGGATTCTGAAAGGGCTGAACTCCTCCCTAGCTTTTTTCTCTGTAATATTAAACCACGGATTTCTGAGATAACCTCAATTTGTGTAACATGCTATATAATGAGAGCAACTAATTGCTGTGGTTGACAAATCAATGTATTGGCAGTACAGAGCAACACAGAGAGCTTTTACTGCTGGGGAAAAAAAGAAAAGAAATAAAAAGGTGTAATTCTACTCTTTGGGTCTGGCTGGGAGGAATTACGTGCTCTGAGGTTGTGCCCTCAGAGAAGAGAGTCGAGTCTTCACTTCAGCTGTGTAGCTCACAAAGTCAAGTTTACTCAAAACTATCTTTTTGGAACCCCAAGTAATATAGTATCACAAATTAAAATAATTGGATCTCTAGCAGGATGACTAATCTTACTCTTTTTAAAGTATCCATTACCTCACAAGAGTGTAAGAATAAAAACAGGATAAAGCCCATAGCAATACAAATTTTTTTACCATCTGTTTGATTTATGTCTACTTGAAACTGTGTGTATTTTAGAAAGAAACCCCTTTTCTGTCCTCAAAAAGATGAGATTCAACATCCCTCAGCAGCTCATTTTTAACACTTAGAAGTTCCCTTGGGCTGCTGTCAGCTACAACTTATTGCATAGGTGCTTTTCACTAAACTCATTATAAAATGATTAGCCCCAGGAAGACAGTGCAATGTTACAGCCTGCACTCCTTGTATGAAGTTTTGCATCTGAATTGTACACTGTCAGACTCTATCAAATGGTGAGCAAGAAAAAGTCATGGGATTAAACAGACAAGTTGTTAATAGGAATGCTGTCATTTCTGAGCTATATTTGTAAGAATGAGTGTCTCTAAGGCAGGATACTTTGTTTTTTCCACCAGATTTTCATTTGCTGTATTGAATTATGGTAAGAAAAGAATAATGACAAAACATGGACCAAGTTATTAATGCTATTTGTCTTTCATTACTTATTAGGCAAGTGCCTTTGTAAAAAAAGTAACATTTTTATTTTGTAAGTAGAAAATTTCCACATAAGAAATTTGCGACATTAAAATGAGTAGTGGAAGATACCTTTGGACCAGGGAATTTTGTCATGGGAGAGTGGATCTATTGCAAGTTATCAATTCCTTCCAAAGATACAGCAGTGCATTAACATCCTCAGTACAGCCCAAACTCTTTTGTCATAATCACCGGAAGACAAATGACATGGGTGTTTGTTGTTTAAGAAGCAGCAATACTTTGGAAATTTAGTCTTTAGAGAATGAGTGTTCTCCTCTAGACAGGGAATGAGAACCTTTAAGGAGCTTTCTGGACTTGTAACTGTGGCAAGTCTGTTCCTTGTGGGAACAGGAGCAATGTTTTGTTGTGCAGAGACATGTAGACATGGATTTTGAGAGTTATCTGTACCCAAGTATTGTCATCATATTATGAGTACTGAGAAAAGAGAAAATCATCAGTGGTGATGATTTTGTGTGGTTGGGGAAGCTGCTGTCATGGAAGAGATGAAAGCAAAGGAGGCCACAGGGGTAAGAATCTTCCAGGTGTGGTAAAAAGCCTGTTGGCATCTGAAGTGCTTCTTACTAGAGACTGAAAGAGACCTTTGTTCAGACCAACAGATGAGTTCTTTTTGTAAAAAGTTTTTGAGTAAAAGGCTTTTGACAAGAGGGTGAAACAAGTGGCTGAGGAGAGGGGGCTGGAGCAACGGCAGCAAAGACTGTGTCACATCAGGATTTGGGGTACAAATTTTTGTGGTTGCATTTCCACTGCCAAGGCAGCAACAACTGTGCAGACTTCACTTCTGTTTCTCATTTTAGTCTGCACTGAGGATTTAAAACACATAACCAGTTAACTTCAGTGCAATATACTTCTCTTTCTTTACTGTGTGTGAGGCAGTTAAGGGCATAAGAACAGCACTTAAGGGTTTCCAGAGGACTTTAAGTCTTTGCCTGTTTCAGAAACTTTAGTATTAGCCTTTCTTTTTCTTTCTGGAAAAAGTAGATTTTTCTCCTCTGTGTTTTATCGTGTGGTCAAAGATAATGCCTTCATGACAGTAAATCAATGAGGCCATAGTTATTTACCTGAAGTAAAGAGGTGCAGAGCATAGGCTACCATGACCTGGGGAGTTGCATCCCTCTGAGCTTTAATCTTCTATGATTTATTCATTTTTGCCCCTTTTTTTTTTTCATATTTCTCACTTTTTCACCATATTCACAGATGTTCACAAGCTACTTTTCTGAGATTCTGGAGTTTCAATGGATATCCTTATTTGAATTATAACTTCAGTGTGCCTTAGCACTGTCAAGTGCTTTATCACCAAATGTGCAGTAAAAATTTCCTCAAAGCCCTGGCACATGAACAGACCCTTAACAGTCCCTAATGAGATATTCACTTCGTGGAGTAGAAGAGAAGCTGAAATGTCATTTCTGGCAGCTGAAAGGGTACAGTTAGCCCAGGATTTCCTCTAAGACAACTATCTGAGAGGGCAGATGTTTCAATAAAAATGTTAAAAGTAAAGCATCCCTTCTGTGCCCCAAAGTCCCTAATTAATTAGTGGAGTTATTGCAGCTTGGTGGTACTTCTTAGTCCTACCACCTCACCACCTTGGGGCAGCTCAAAACCAGACACTGAACAAATGGTAGGCGACTGTTCTGGAGTGATTCCAGGTAAAGAAAGCATTACACCTAAGAGCTCTCTGAGGAGGAAGGAATGTACAAATCAGAGGGACAGAAAGTAGCTACAACTCTTGCTTTATTAAATAGAGCTGATGTGGACCTGTCCTGATAACAAGGACTGCTATTTACAGCTGCATCATTTGTCATCAGAAGCAGAGCCAAGCTTCCAAAGCCAAGAATGTGAATCATAAAGAGGAAGGGGGAAAAAAAATCCTTTTTTTTTCCCTATTTCTTTATTTCAGATAAATGGCCATTAACTCGCTCACTCTGTGTTTTATTTATTCATTTATTTGTAAATGGAGAAAGGGTGCAGTGAAGAAGTAAGAGGTTTGTTTGTGGGACTTTTTTTGCCCCCCTCAGAACTGAGTGGGAATGCTTTTGATGTGAGATCAGCTTTCTTGGCTTGACAACTAGCAGTATATAAATGCATACACGAGCATAGCAAAGGTCATTTTCTGCTGCTCAGTAGCAGCAGATGCTTCTCTAGGAAGTATCCTTAAAAACAGCTGAAATATTTATCTTATTGGTACAGACTGTGTCCAAATGCCTAGTTAGTTATTTTCTGAATATATGAAAAGATGTATCCTAATAAAAATGTTCATAAAGTGCAACTAGAGCCAAATTGATATGTCTGAAAACACAAGGCTTTTATTTTGCTGATTTGATCATTACCTTGACAACAAAAGAAATGTTTTCTCAACTTTATAACAAAGATGGAGGATAGACACTAAAATATTACAGAGGAAAAGAGAAGAACTAGTTGTTCACTATATGCCCCTAAAGCTTCTCCAGTCTGAGTGACTGTGAAGCCTCTACCCATGCACCAAGAACAGAGTGAACAGCCTTGCGTGCTTCCAGCGGAATATTCTGCTTAATGTAGCTCTTTGTCATAAGAAGTTGTTCTAAGATATGGTTTAGTTTTATCTTTGAAATTATGACAACTGTTTGCAGAATTTTCTCTTGCAAACCTTTTATCCTTTTCAAACAAGCCAGAGTTCAGGAACAAAAGATCTGAAATCAAATGTTTCTTTCTTGGGCACCGTTCCAGCGGTTGCTGTACAGTGTTATTTGCAAACATAAGTTATTGCAAGAGCTAAAACTGGGAAAGAAATGTGTTATCCCAAACACAGTTGAGATGAATTTTAACTTTTTGTTTGTGAAAATTGAACCTCGGGTCTGAATTGTTTGCTGGCTACGAGAAAATCTTCACCTTTAGACAAGGTAGTTCTGTCCTTCCCATTATTTGCTTTAGCAAACTTCCCTGACTTTTTACATTTTGGTTCAAGATCTTGAAGACCACAAAGAATAACACTATTTGAACTACGAAGTAGAAATAAACCTTTGTCTTCTGTGGAAAGATATCTTAATTTATTTTATTTTTTAGCTAGATGAAGGGGGTTTTTCCCTGATGAAGGTCAAATGATCTAATTTTAATAGGCGATGCTTGCAGTGTGATCGTATCTAAAGATGTGACTGCCTTAATAAAATTTAACTAGGTTGGCAGTTTTCATCTCTGAAGCCATGTGTCACCTTGTGAGTAAGTCTCTAATGTAGCTCCAAGAGCATGCTTATTCAAGTAAATTTTAATTTACTGATCTTTAAGATTGGAACAGTATCCTTGAACAGCATCTTAAGGAAGAAATATTAATATACTGCTTTTAACTTTTCCCACTCTTTCAAAGTCCAAACTTTATTTTTCCCACCTATACATTTCTCAGTTGCTGGTTTGCCTATATTAGAGGTTTTCATGCCCATGATGTGTCATTTAGGAACTTTTTCCTTTGGGTATATTGTAGCCTTTTAACGTTTTTTTGACATCTTCTAGTTCTATTGGGATCAAATAAAATATGGTTTACCACTGCCTTTTCCCCTACCCTTCAACGAAATCATTCCTCAAGGAAGGCTGCTCAGACGAAATATTTTTTAAACCACATTTTGTTATTTTTTTCCAGAAAAAGCTAGAACCCACCTATTTCAGTAAGTGTTCATGACCTGTTTATCACTTGAATATTGGTATCAACTGCTATTGTCACAAGGTGGTAAATATTGACAGCCTTTTAGACACTTCCACGTGGTTGTGATTCAAAGCCATATGAAACTTCGAGTTTTGCATGATTTGGTGTGAAATCATAAATGTGTTGTGAAAACATAAATATATCTAATCAGGCACTCGAGGAAACCTTATGAGGAAACTAAATAACTACCAAATGTAAGTCTCTGCTTTTCTTGTATTAGTTTGGTTTTGGTGGGATATTTTTGGCAGTAATTCACTTCAGTCCTATGAAATAATGTTCGGATGTTTTCATAATAGTAAATTGAATAGCTGATTTGTTTACTGTGAAGTTGCATTTCTTTCATTAATATAATTTCTTATATTCATTAAAAAAAAGTCATTACACGTATTTACTGAAAGAAGAAAAGCTTTTGATTTCGAATGCTAATTGAAAGCTCAGAGTTGGAAGTTTAATAATGTCCTACTCCTCCAATGTGATATAAAAATATTATGTTTGTCTCAATGTTAGGACATGAAAATAAGATTGTGGTGGATATAATATGGATATAATATGGATATAATATGCAGGGGTTCTGAAGCCTGCTTTACATTTTCTAGAAGTATAAGGGGGAAGTAAAAAAGCATGCAAGTGCTGCTGTTACGTGCTTTTATAGTTTTATTTGCTTTACACACATTGGAGGAAATGGGGTATGGGAGGAAGACAGAAGGGACATGAAAGAGGCTGCAGTCCCTGCATTTGCCCCATCTCCTGCTTTGTTGATTCCTCAAGGCTGGAGCAGAAAGAGCAAGGCCATGGCCCAAAGCAGCCTCCCTTCCTGCTGGGGACAGGCTCCTCTGGCACCTGCAGCTGCTCTGCAGAACACGGAGGGTCTTCAATTGGCTCTGTGCTCCTCTGGGTCTGACTGATGTTAGTACAGCTTGCTCCAGTCACATGTTCCACGCAGGGAAGATGTGTAGTTTGGATGCTACTTAGGCAGCAAAAAAATTCTTGAGTCCTGACCTAGATAAATCAAATATTATCCTAATTGGATACACTTAATTGGTGTTTGGAGGCACTTTTAGACAGAGTTTTCTATTTCTACTGGGAATATTTTCATTTTTCTGTTTATAATTTACACCACAAATTTGTTTATTAACAATTCCTGGCATTTCTTTCATCTTCTTACGAATTTCTGCTTGAGAGCAAGGAAAGTATATCTTTGTTCTCAGGAAAGAAAAGTTACTTTGAGTTTTACTTTGAAGCACCCAATGATATAACTGAAATGTCATGAATAATTTAAGCAAACATTGATGCAAATGTTACTAGAAATAATCAAGGAACTTTAGAGGTTGTAAATAAAACCAATTTAAAGATTGAAATTGATGCAACTTGCAATTCTAATTTTGTATACTCAAAAAAGTAGGACAAAATTGTATACAGGAACATATGGGAATGGAACAAACAGCACCAGCACTCATGTGGGTGACTCATTTGTGAGTAAAAGAGCTTAAATATCTTACTCTGGCTTGCATATGTAGAGCAAGAACACTGAATTTAAAAGCATTTTAGCTTCCATCGAGATCTTTTGAAAAAGCTACATCATAGAATCCCGGGAGGCTTTGGGTCAGAAGGGACCTTAAAGATCACCCAGTTCCAACCCCTGCCATGGGCAGGGACACCTTCCACCGGACCAGGTTGCTAAAAGCCCCGTCCAACCTGACCTTGAACACTTGGAGGGATGGGGCATCCACAGCTTCTCTGGGCCACCAGTGCCGGTGCTTCACTACCTTCTCAGTAATGAATTTCTTCCTAATATCCAACCTAAACCTCCTTTCAGTTTGGATTTAGTAGCTCTACATGATTTAATAGCACACATCTGGCCAATAGCTCGAATTGTGCCATTTGTTGTGCCATTTGCATCTCTGTATGCTACAACATTCTAAACTGTCTGATCTAAATGACCTTATGATACTTTCTGTATAGTATTATCTTGTTCCTGGTAATTTATTCAAGGAAACTGCAGGGGAATTATGTTGGTACAGGCATCATTCGCCAACCACAATGCCAGGTTTTCTGGTATCTGCAAGTCTTGTTTTCTAGTTTTGGGATCCAAGTCCTACCCTTGGTTGTTGTTCAGTGTTTTTTCATCTCTTGGTTATGTGGATGTTACAGTCCATCTTTACTAAGCAGGTTTTATGCTTTGAGACACAGACTGTGTGTATGTATCACAAAACTGGTATTTCACCTCCATGTTTTCATGGGTGCTTCACGTGGGTCTTTTCAGCCCACAAGTGCTGGTTCAGTGTAAGGGGAGGTTGGCAGCCTTCTCAGGGTTGTGAGGGCAGCAAAGCTCCAGGCTTACAGCTTGCTGCATCACGTATCTCAGTATCACCCCACCCACAAATACAGGCTTGGAATCCACACACACGGTAACACATCCAAGATTTGCCTAAAGAGTGACTGAACCGTGATGCTGGAACCCACAGGGTATCTACAGTCCTCTGGATTACATTGAGTTTTAAGTAGATAAAGATAAGATCTTTGCCTGACTAGAATTTTTCAGACATTTCTCTCAAATATTTTAGAGGAGTATAAATAAGCTACAGTGAGAGAGACTAAGGCAGCATTTCAATCAATTCAGCTCGCTACCAGTCATTCTGTACCAGTACTGGTAAAACAAATAGATGGAGAGAAAAGAAAGTCTGCAAGAATAGCATTTTTAATAAACAGTAAAGAATAAGTTCATGCACTGCTTTAGGCTACTTTTTAAACACTATAGCGATGATAGATTTGCACTATCTTATTCAGATATAATTGTTTTACTATAGTTTCTTTCTCAACAGAAGAGATTATAAAAAAATACTTGAAAGATTTAATTAAAAGCTGTTCTCTCACATTTAATACTGCCTAATTCTTTTAATTAATCTGAATATCCTTAATTACTTCTGTAATTTTTGCCACGTGTAAATAGCTAATTAAAGTATTAACCACCATCAAATGTAGTCTAGAAATAAATATATAAATGCTCTGTTGCTGATTAAGAGGATTATACAAAAAAATGGGCGAGTTTCAGGTATGAATGCTTTCTGATTGCAAATACAGCCAGATTAACTGTAGTAAAAAGGGAAGTAGATGAAGGAAGTTCATACCATTTCTTACTGAGTTTATAGTTTCCTACTGAGCCAGCTAATATAAGACTTCTGTAGCTCTAGTGATGCTCAGAGAAGTTTGGAGGTTGTTTGAAACTTCACCAGTTTAGTTACAGTCCTTGAGGGACTGTCAGTCAATGGAGATTGCTGGAATGCAATATATTCAGCCTCCTTTACTGGGTTTCAAGGACCAGATGGTAGGGGACATAGTTATGACCTACATCCTCTGAGAAAACTTCCTTTCTCATTTCCAGAGTTGTGTAAAAGGTACAGGGAGCTCTTCTTGCTCCTGGAGGTTGCACTACAGAATAGCCTCATATTTGTATGTGAGCCAAAAGAGGATAGTGACAAATGCAGTGTCAATGCTGAAGGAGAATAATTTGACCTCTTCCTCATGATCAACTTGGGCACACCATCAACACAAATTCTCTGCAAAGGTATCCTCTGGCATACCTGTCTGTTGTAATGAAATACAAGCCAATAACCTCTTAGTTTAGATCAACCTGAACCAGTAAATTCCCATGAGTGTCTCTGTTCTGTGCTCTTTAGCCATTATGACTCTGGAATTAGCCCATGCTGAACTAATCCATGCCTGCCCTGTGGCACAGAGTTGCCATAATCAGGAACATTAGGGAATCTCTTAGGTAATTGGGTGTTGGGATTTTTTTTATGTGGGGAAAGTAAAAGCTGCTTTTCAAGACCCATAGAAAGGGTTTCTGAAGGAGGCTAAACCAATAATTTGGTTTCCGTTTCTGCTGGGATTTGATTATTCTGGAAATTGAAACTTCAAGATTTTCAGAATTTTAGGTCATGGTTCCAGGTCTTTGTGTTACTTGTGACAGCATTCGTCCCTTAAAAACCTGTGGACTGGAGATAAACAAATGAGATGTTTCAATATGGATTACTATTATTATTTTGTGGTCCTCTGAAAGGCTTCTATAGATAAATTAGACAATTAGCTCTTTTAGCAGACGTCACTCCCAGTGGTCCTTCTAGGTTCTATTTAAAAAATTAGATGGTGCAGACTCTTGAGTTGGCAAAGCCTCAAACCAGCAATGAAAAGCTGAAAAGCTCTTCTCTTTAAAATATTCTCCAATACTGACAAAGAACATTTCTTACAATGTACAGAAGAATCAGGTTTTGTCTTTGTTATTTTAATGCTGTCTCAGATATAGCACATCTTGCCTCCTCCGTGTATGTTCCAAGGGCTTTTCTATTATGGTTTTTGCTGTTAAAGTGGAAGATTGAGACTGGTTTGAGGTGCCTCCTAACCTTTTATTACAGAGTGCTAAGCCAAGAATAGAAAAAGTTTACTTCTTATTCTGGTAGTACTTTGATGTTTTCTGACTGCTCACAACTAGGAAACATTATTTCAAGTGCAGTGCTCCTGGAAAATCTTCCCAGGTATGTAAGTATTCTCCATAGGTAGATCTACCACTGTTAATGAGGCATGGCTTTTGGGAATCAAGTAGTTTGCATTTCTGTGCTCTGATTCAGAATTAGTAAGCTCAGCCTCACATCTCAGTTACAGAGAGAGGAGATTCAAAGAATAATTTTCTAGTGTTTGTCCCACCTGATTTTTGCTGTAGCATGTACTCACTATCTCTAGCTCCCACCCAGAAAGCCAGGGGAGCAGTTGTATCTCTGCCTTCTTCCTGAATACCCAGTAGACAATATAAGACAATTCTTCAGCTTCTTTCTCCTGGCATAGAAGCAATATTTCAACTGACAATGGTGTCCAAGTTGTGGTGTGGTTTTTTTGTTTTGTTTTTCCCCATACAATGCAAATCAGGAGCAGTGGTATTAGAAAGTATCATTTGGCTCATTAAGTATTTTATTGCTGCTCAACTATTAGACACATTTTATGGCTTTGTAGTTTAATTGATGTAGGCGTAAGTTACAAACAGAAAAATAATATTATGATTATTCTTCTACATAAATCAGCTTTTTTAATAGAAAATTACCTGTCTAATTTGAATAAAAAATGTTCTGTTCTTAATCATACTGATTATACCAAAGGATATTGCACTTGAGTTTTTGAAATCGTCCCCTGGGATTCTGGAAAACTTGCATAAAAATGTTAAATTTCCTTTGTTTTCACTGACATTTTGACTTGATTAACTGAAATTATAATATCTCCCTAAAGTATTGACAATTATATTGATGTCATTTTTGCTTTGAGTGGTGGCATGTTTCAGATCTTTTTCTTTTTGTTTTTTTGTTCTGAAGCACATTGGAAATTTGGAGTGGTACTTTCAGAATCATAGAATTCACTTAATGTAATTTATGAACTTGTTGTTTCTGGCATCCTTTAGAGAACTGAACTACCTTCCATATCAAAACAATGACAACAATATAGTATGAGATCTCTCTTCCTTTTTCCTTTGGAGGTAGAGTGTGGGTACTCTGATGGGAATCACTGGCAGGTGTAACTCCTCTCTATTACTCCCAAATGGTTGGTTTCAGAATATGGGCAATGTTAAAGGAATGATGCAGACAATTGCAAGGAAAAGGAAGCCTCATGAAAGGGTTCAGTGTTCTGCTGGAGAAGTGGTTACATCCCAGCCTCTGCCACAAAGCTTTTAAGTCACACAAGAAAAGAAAGGTTTCACAGATAATCACTGCCTGCATTTCATTTTGGTGCTGTATAACTTAACAACCAATTTCTGATTTATAGAGATACTAAGGACTGATACCTTGTAGCGCATTGCAAGTATAAAGTGCTGTAAAAAAGAATACTAGTATGTAAACAATGTGATCCCATATTCTCAAATTCCACATCTAAATTGAACAGATGTTATGTTTACCTGATGCTCATTGTGCCCCGTCCACAAAATGGGAATGATATATTTGTTTCTCCTACCTGGAGCTGTTATGAAAATTAACTTATCCCTTAATTAAAAGCCATGTACTGCCATATAAAGTACATTTAAAAACAAACAAAAAGACTGAAAAGGAATTCTTCCAGTTGCTTTTTGTTTGCTTGTTTGTCCTTGCAGAGCACAGTGAAAAGAAGAAATTTTAACATGAGTCTCTGGAAACAAATTCAGTCTGTCTGTGATAACAACTTGAGCTGAAGTCTCCAAAGACTTTGTATTTTAAAGGTTGCTCTTAAAATTCATTGTTTTCTGACATATCACCCTTCTGCCCTCAAAGGTCTAAAGTTTATTCTTGAAATCATTATGCTGGTCACTTCATTCTCTTCATAGGGAAGAACTTTAGAACTTAATTTTGTGTAACTAGTTTTAATGAGCAATTATGTGCCTTCTAACTTTGGAAAATAAACTGTCTCCTAGATCAAGTGACAAATACATACAAAATACATTCAAAGGGAAAAAAACAAAACAAAAAACCTGCTTTCCCTGTTAACTTCCCCTCCTATCTGAGGCAGCAGAGGTTGGAGGTGCTCCTTTTTCTTTACTCAGGAAGTTCTTGCTAATAAAAGACCATTTGGCAAATCAGGCAGCAAATGTTCTGCACACATATCTCTGTAAAGAGATATTATAGAAACTGATTTAAAATCACAGTGAGAATCAGCAGTAGGGCTTCCAAAGCAGTGTTAATGCACAAGCATTGACAAAAAACCACCAGTGATAAAACAGCAGAGAAACATGTCAGAGGAATGATGTATTCCTAAAATGATGATGATGTCCAACTTGCCTCTCATCTTCTTGTCACATTTTTCTTCTTTATGTCTTCAGAATGCAGTGAAAGTTTTGCATTAATGCTTGCAAATAATGTGGGAAATTCAGGTCAAATAGGCTGCCTAGTAATTTGTAAAACCCAATTGGCAGCCATAGATATTTAGTTTATGTTGGTGTTGGTTTGAACACCTCCTTAAACTCTTGCAAAGACTTACTCCAGAGCTGCAGAATTGGGTTTTTTGTTAGGGTTTTTGCAAGGTTTTTTGTGGGGTTTTTTTCGGTCATTGTTTCTGGTTTTGGTTCTTGGTTAACAACACATTAACTATGGGTATAAAAAAGTCCTTAATGAGTCCAAAACAAAGCTACTTTCAAGAAATAAGTATATAACATATAAACGTTTTTGTACTAAAATTATTTGGGTAATACAAGCTGTTTCAGGAACAAACAGCTCATCTGGTTCTGAATATGAAGTGGTATTGAGGATATTTGGAACTTGCTTCACTGGAGTGCCAGAAAATGACACTGGGACATCTGCCTGGAGACACTGTTCAGAAAGTTTCAGATAGTATTTTGGAAGCAGGTGAAGCAGTGGAAGATGTTCAGCTTGTTTTAGTTATCAGCCTCTGGAAACAAGGAAGTCATAAAGAGTAACGTGTAAAATGAACAATAGGGGAAAATAAAAGACAAATGTCTATTGCTGCAGCCTTGTTACGCTTGCACCTGCAACCTCCTGGTGATATCAGTACTAAGAAATGAGTGCAGACCTTCCTCTTCTAAACATGTATCTTGGTTAAATGTGAAAATAACCTTTCTGGGTTCTTCAATGCATCCTTGGAACTAGTGTCCTAGATTCTTCATTTCAGAATTTCCTTTTGTCATCTGGAATTTCACTGACATGAGATGAGAGTGATACATAATTTGCTGGACTAGAATTAGAGAGTAAGTTAATTAGATGTGAGTTTTGCCTTTTTGGAATAGACTAAAAACAGCTGTAGAAGATTAAATTACAGTATAATTGAAAAAAAGCCATGGTTTAAATCCAATTGTGCTCTGTGGTTAAGAAATATTGTATTTTGAACTACAGTGCTGTAATAAATCCAAGAGTTTTAAATCATGTGTATATTAAAAAGAATAGATTCACCTGCTGCCCTGGGCAGCCTGTGCCAGGTCTTGACAACCCTTTGGGTAAATAAATTTTTTCTAATACCTAATATAAACATCCCCTGGCACAACTTGAGGCAATTTCCTTTTGTTCTGTTGCTTATTACTTGAGAGAAGTGACTGACTCCCACCTGGCTACAGCCTCCTGCCAGGGAGTTGTAGAGAACAACAAGGTCATCCTTGAGCCTCCTCTTCTCCAGGCTAAACACCCCCAGCTCCTTCAGCTTCTCCTCATCAGACTTGTGCTTCAGACCCTTTCCCAGCTCCATTGCCCTTCTCTGGACATGCTCCAGCCCCTCAATGACATTCTTGTTGTGAGGAGATGAGAACTGGATACGGGATTTGAGGGTGGCCTCAGCAGTGCCCAGTGTGGGGGGACGGTCACTGCCTTGGTCCTGCTGCCACACTATTGCTGGTACAGGCCAGGTGCCATTGGCCTTCCAGAACATGTGCTGGCCTCTGCTCAGCCACTCTCAAACAGCACTCCCAGGTCCTCTTCTGCCAGGCAGCTTCTCCAGCCACTCTGCTCCAAGCCGGGAGCACTGTATGGAATATTTTTAACCCAAGTGCAGGACCTTGTCTTGTTGAACCTCGTACAATGGCCTTGTCCCATCAGTCCAGCCTGTCCAGATCCCTGTGCAGATGTCATCTGCAAACTGACTGAGGGTACACTCAATCCCCTTGTCAAGATCATCAATAAAGATATTAAACAGAACAGACTCCAATACTGAGCCCCAGGGAACACCTCTTGTGACCGGCCATCAGCCGGATTTTAACTTCACTCATCCCCAAAGCTATGTTTATTTATTTCCCTGAACTACAAAGAAATCAAGGAGATCTTGCCATGAGATCTGCACAGAGGGATCTCTGAGCCCTTGTGGTCTAACATATGCTTTTTAAGGGTTCAGCAGTATACAGGTTTTCTTCACATAATTCTGTAACTGATACCATGCAAATATAAATCTCCTCTATATTCACATTTCATTGTAGGCTTCAGATATGATTTTCTGCTTTAAAAGAATTTGTAACATCAACTTATTTTAGGCTGCTCTTTAAATCATCTCACATCTACAGCTTCTTCTCTGAGGGTAGTTCCTGCCTGATGGAACAGTAGGATTATGTGTGATAATCAGATATATGATTTGGATTTGTACATGCTACTCTGAGAGAACAGAACAATTCCAACTGAAGGAATGGCATACTTGAACCAGGAAGAGGTTTTTTATGAAAGAAATAAGATAAATGCCTTTTAATGACGTATTTTGGTGATTCTGTTATATTTTACTCCCAATAACCATACTTTTTTTTAAAGTAATTGCCTTTATTGAGATGGAAAAAGTGATTGCCTTATTATTCCATGAGCTGATAGTTACAGGTGACCCAGGGAAATTGCCTTTGTTTTGCTTCAAGGGAGATTTAGCTACAGAGATGCTGCTTGCTTGGCTTTGGCGTGGCAGGCTGCAAACTGCACAGAGGCCATTGCACTGAACTCATACTGTCTTACATGGAAATTCTGGCTGCTTCGGATGAAATGGCAATATAAAATTAACCAGAGATACAGGACTGGCACAGAAGAACTGCAACCCTGACTTAGCCAATATCTATGTAAACTGCTACTTGTAGATACTCACTTTTTATGGTTATGCCACATATGTCACCTTTGTGCATTTTAACTAAAAATCTAGATTGATTTCCCTCTCCAAAGGGCTTTTTTAACCTGGTGTAAAGCTTCAAATGGAAAGTTTGGAGTCTCTGTAATCAGCCCATTTGAAGTTCCATATCTGAAAAGCCAGCAAGTGAACTAAGCTTTAAACACTGATACATTTTGAATTTTAATAGACTTTATTACAAGCCTTCAAATTAAAAACTGTCAGGAGAGATAAAAGGTTGGGGATTTGGATTCAAAGGGACTTTGATTAGACATAAAGGTCAGCAATGGTGGCAAAAAGTCGATGCATCTAAATTAAGTGTAAACCTCTGGAAGAGAATATGCTAATCTTTCATGTAAAGTACTTGTCAGGCTGATCTTGGCTCATATCCACAGCAGTTAAACTATTTTCTGTGATGAAATTTTAACAAATGGTAATCCATGTGTAATTTGCCTGTCAAGTGCGTGCCATTTGTTTTTACAAATGTTAGATTTTAACTGCTAAGGAATCATATTATACTACATAATGTGCTCCTGATTGAAGATTTTGTTTTAGAATCTTTAGTTCAGTTCTTTAACCTCAACTTTTTTTTTCCTTGGGAATGTAAAATGCAAATTGGAGGAAAAGAAAAAGAAAGAAAAACTCTAAGTGTCATTGCTTTGTGCAAAACTAAGTGTAAATGTATAAATTACTCTTTAATTGAGCAGCTACTTCAGGAGCTTAAAGTTATAGTAACTGTTAATATTTCTGAATATGAAATTAAGATTCTTCACTGTTAGTGAGCAAACTCATTAAGGACATAAAAGGATGACAGGATGAAAAAGGATTTACATTTGTATAATCTTCTGTAAAATTATGAGAAGTGACAGACTCCATTTTTTGATGCTGAAATCAAGGTTGCATGTCTAAACCACAGTGACAATGCGGCTGGAGATTTTGCATAGCTGAGAACTAATAGGAAATTAATAGAGTGTAATACAGGCCTGTTGAATTCAGTCTAACTTTGTAGCTTTAATGTGTAAGAACAGAAGGCATAATTTCAGCCTTTGTTTAGTGTGCTGGACAGATAGCTCCACTAACTTCTAAGCACGGTCAGGATTAAAACTGTGATGGATGGCACCACAGCACATTCCTGACAGCTGTTCTGTTCAAATACAAATTTCTGTCACAGTCCCAGAATGTTTGAAGGAACATTCTGAGATGAAATATTGTAGCTGCAACAAGTCCAGTGTGAAGCTATTATGTTTTGAAAGGAAAAATAATTGCAAACTGTACATCTCCTAGGCACATATCTGTATTAATAATGCATACCAATAAATACACTGGAGTATACTAATGAAGTGTTATTGAACATAGAAGTTTTGGGAACCATAAGGTTATGAATCTGTCAAGAAAAGTGTCAGTGTATGTCTAGTTTTTTGTTTTTCTACCTGTTTTAGGCAAATAAGTGTTTGAGAAAGTTATGGTAGATCATTATTTATTCTAGCTTCCATAATGTCTTTTTAGAATATTTTCTCAAAGTTGAGACTTTTTTTAAAATAACCATCCATTTCTTTATCAAAAAATGTTTCCTTTCACTTAAGACAGTCACTACAGGCTCCAAAAATTTCTGGTTAAATAAATTCTTTTATTGCAGTGTTCTGTAGATGGAATATTGTCCTTATTATGGCAGCAAAGTAGGTCAGAACGTCACTGTTTGACAGATGTGACATACAGAGTCCCTACCCCCATATTAGTAATGAATAAAAGGAAAAAGAAGCTGATTAGTGCAGGAGAATGTCTGTATTTAAAGAGCTAATACCTGTGGTGATTTTATTCTTTGTGCTTAACCGTTAATTGAAGGAGAGACTTAAACTTTATCCCATTGCAACCAATTCCCACACAAGCACAGGGAGTCCAGCTGACACTGCAAATGGCATAAAGCTTTGTAATACAAGCCATTGATTTAGCACAATAAGAAAGAAAATTGGACTCCATGAAGGGAGAATAAATTGTCTGACTGCTGAATCTCTGTCGTGAAATCTCATCTCTGTGCTCACGTGTTGTGGTCGTTTGTCAGAAGCAAAGAACCTGCAGTTGTCCTCTGGTGCCATTGTGCCACGAGCTGCCTCAGTTATCTCAGCAGAGGTAAACACGGGTGAGGTGGCCATTGATGTTGAATAGTCTGTGGTCACACTTTTATCAAATTTAACCATCAAAGAACTCAAAATTGGGGCAGAAATATCTTAAATATCTTCAACCGTAGTATGTACTTCTTTGAGATACTCTCATCAATGTTATCATTCCATTTTAATCCAAGCACTTTTGCACATTATTTATGCAAAGATAAAAACACAGACCTTAAATGCTTAGTAAATAGGCAATTAACCTGTCTCCTCAGTGAAGTCTTGGTCTTATTGGGATTTATTTATGTGTTTCTAAATATTGCTGTTAAGTGGGCCTTGACTGTGCTCAGAGAGATGACTGTGTGTTTCTCAGTCTCCCAAACCAGTTTAGAACAGGGGGACCACCTCATTTCACACAACACTGACTGCATCCTTGCTGGAATAACATACTAGTTTTATTTATTCTTGGCTTAATCTGTCAATCATATAACATTTATATCAGCATTTGGGATCCACCCTGTAAAAGTCATTGGTTGAAGAAGCTGCTCAAGAAGGCTGAAAAACTAAAGTACTTAGAGTTTAATGTAGTCAAAAATACTAATACTCATATATAAAACAGGGCAGGGGGGATGGCAGAGCAACAAATGGATATGACAAACATATTTTAATTACTTTTTTAATAAAATGGGGATAAAATAACCAGAATTAGTGTTTCTTAGTAGCTCTGCCTATGGCTGAGTGGAGGTATTTGAACTAATGTTCTAGTGAACTAATGTTAGGAGTTGATTAAGCTGTGAGAAAGGGCTAAGCAAAGAAACTCATCTGTCTCCCCTTTATTCTCCAATTATGTCAGCTTTGTGCAGTTTGCTGCCTCTTTCATTTTAATTTAATATATTTGTTTGAATTTGTATTTTTTAAAGTAAATAATTGAAGCATACCTTTCTAAAGAATTGAAAAAAAAAAATCATTCAGGGATTAAAAATATGAAATTCAACTTAAGCAACCAAAGCAACATGATTTGCCAGCCAGAGATAGATAGGAAATGCTACTTTTTAAGTCCAAACTATTTTGGTTTGACTATGCAGATTTCCAGGGGAACCTGGACACATGGTTCCTTGACCATGGAGCAATCTGCCTGGTAGGTCTTACCCAGAGGCAGCCCCATGTCACTGCCACAAAAGAAGTCAACCCCGTGTAAACTTTGGCTCTGACAAAGTTTTCAGGACAACTTTTCCAGAGGACTTACTGGAAGTCACCTTAGTTGGGGAACTCTTCAGTTATTTAAGTTCAATTTTGGGCTAAAATATCAAATAACACAATTTCCTGCAGTTCAGTTCTATTCTTTCAATTGAATCCTCTAGGTCTTGTCCATCCTTTTAACTGAGTGTATCTGGTCTTTGTTACTCATTTTCTGAGGAAATCAATGTTGTCTTATATGACTAGGAACTTGTATTTTTTCTCTGAAGTAGAGAGAAAAAACACATTGTGATCTAGAATTGTATGATGGATAATATCCTGACATTAGTCTCTTAAATGGAAAGGGGTTTCAGGCTTGAATACTTTTTTAATACCATATTTTATGGAGAATATGATTCCTCAAATAGGCAGAACCTGGACATTAAGATTTTATAAGTAAAATGAAAGACCTTAAGCTTCATTTAGCAGAGACAGGGCTGTGAGGGGGCTGTTACTTGGTTTGTGGTTGTGCATGTCTGTTGTCCTTGTCTGAGTTTCTGTCGTGGGCCAAGGTTACAGACTGACTCGAATAGGGAGTGGAAAAGTATTTATCTTCAAATGTTTTTTTGACTTAAGCTTATTTAGAAAAATGTTAAGTTTAAAGGATAATTTTGGCTTACATTTAGAATCCTGCTTTATTTCATCAAACTTTGAATGACTGACACAGTGTGACTTTTTTTGTTGTTTAAACAAGAGCTTGAGCAAAATTTCAGTCTCTAAGACACTGAAGTTCAAGAAGGAGAACATCCTTTTGCTCCCCAAGACACCTGTACTAAGTAGATGACCTTTAGCATGAGGACAAAGGATTTCTGGACTCCTGGATCATTTTGTTGGTACCAGGTTTGGTCTTCAGGACCATCAGCAGAAAGTCATGTTGGGCTGTCACAGCACCTTCATCCAAGACGTGCTGAACAGCATATTTGATCTCTGGAAGCAGCTTGAAGGCACATCAATATTAGTTGCACTCTCTCTCTCTCTCTCTCTTTCTCTCTCTCTCTGTGTCTCTCTTTCTCTCATTGTTTCCCCAACACTCTGGAAGCAAATGAGTTATGTTTGATATCAAGGCATTTTTCTACTCTGCTGGCACAAGAATGAGTTTCCTCTTTTCATCTCATCTCCTCCTATCCTCTCTGAAGTTAGAAACAATCTACTTTACCGAAGGGACTCAGAGCTAGTACCAAATGCATTACAGATATAACATCTATGGATAAAATATTTATTTTAAAGCTTTTTCTTTTGTGAATCTTGATGGTGTCAGAACACATGACCTTTGGTACCTTCTTTTTCAACTATAGGAATTGGGTAGGAATTGGGTATTTGGACTTGCACTGTCTTTTCACAATCACCTTGTAACTAAAAGTAATCTGTAGAATGAGAGTAAACTTCTGTAAGGAAAAAAAAAATAAACAAAATCAGCTTCAAACTCCCAGAAGTTCTTTTCTCAGTGTGGTAGATGAATGTGTGCGCTGACCCATGCAGCTGGTGGTTGAGAGTACAGTCTGCTGAGGTGAGAGCCTGTTCATGTTTTAAAGCAACACAATTTCTCATCATAGCTTTGTTGCTAAGGGATATATCATATTTCCCTTCTTTCCTATTCTCTGTCAGATTTCAAAGACCAACAGGGAAGAATGTTGCATTGTGTGTAGGCATTGCCTGTTCCTGGTGGAGAGTTATGAATGAATTGCAAAAGCAAGCAAAACTTTAAATACACTCTACAATAAGTAGCTCACTTCCTCTGCTGAGATAATCCTTACATACACTTCTTATGGTGTTTTTCAGATTTCAACACTTGTCTTTAAACCACATTTGGTGATTTCATGTTAAAGGAAGCTAATTCAGTAATGTATTACCGCCTAAAATAATCTGCTTCTTACTTTGCACCTTGGTACTCCCTGTGCTTCTCTTTTCTTCTGTTCTGGTAGCGTGACTGATCCAATGGAAAAATAACCCTTAAAGGGAGCAATGCTTCATTTCATAAGCCAACTAACTCATCTCTCCAGCAGACATGGATTGACAAGGAAGAGCAAAATTGTCCCCTTCCGTGTCAGCTCAGTGTTAAACTGGCTTAGAAGCAGCCTGAAACTGCATCTGCAGCAATACTAGGAATCTCAAACACCACAGTGGATTTAAACAAAAAAAAAAATCTTACCTTTCATACTTCTTTAGCTGTATAAACAGCCTGAGAATTTTGCTTATTTTATCAGCTCCATTTGGATAAGCACATAAGTAAAATACTGGAGCCTCAGAAGTAGAGGGGGAGAGCAGCAGAGATTTCCCACACTGAAGAATGCAAACCAAGATTGGCATGTGGCTGCCCTCTTGTTGTCTCCAAGATTATATAAGCTGGGACGTTAGTAATGGACTAACATGATGAAAAAGTAGCGTTAAAATCCTGTACTGTGTAAAAGGAATTTAATTCTCCATCTGACATTTTTAAGATACCATATTAATAATTTAGCTGAGTTTTAGTAGCCTTTTCAGTAGTAGCCCACTAATGACAAGCTTGCTTTCTAATGTTTAACGCCTGCTGCGCAAGTGGTGCTTTTAACAAAATACATTTGCTGCAGGCTTTTTGACATGGCCTCACACTGAGATAAACACAATTAGCAGGAGCTATTTAAAATGCTTTTCTCGTGTGCTTGTTTATTAATGGTCTTTTAAGATCTGGTTTTTGTTATTAATTTTAAAGATTGTGTAACAGATTTGATGGCACAGTGAGGGTATGCTATTTAAGTGTTTTACCCTTGAGATATTCCTGGGTCATCTTCTGTTTGTAATAGCATATTCATATACATAGGCTCAAGAATTGACCAGATTGGTCCTTCTTTTAACGTGCTGTGCTGAGAATGTATTGTAGCAGCCCATAGAGAATGAGCTAAAGGACTGCAGGCAGGCTAGCTTACATAGTATAAAAATTTCATTAGAAAGTATTTCCAGGGAATCCTATTTTGTATAAAAAGGCTTATCTTTTCTATATGTCACATCAAAATGGCTTTTAGTAAAAATAGTCCTGCAAAGAATGTCTGCTGAGGGGGGCTGTACTGAATATTCATAACATCTGAGTGTACTGAGACATTTTAGAATAAATATATTCTTTTTAGGTTAAACTAGTTCAGAATATTGTTGTTAATCTTCTTTACATCCTTCCAGGTGGTCTATGTGAGGAAATTTTTGAATTAAAAAAAAAAATAGAAAGAAAGAAGCTCTGTCCTCACTGAAAGCCCACACTGCAATCTGTCACTAAAATCAGTGGAGAGGCTTCTGTTGACTTTGCTGAGAACTGGATCTTCTCGGCACTGTTTTGAAAGGGTAAAGGGAAGAACATGCCTCAAAAAGACAAATGGCTGTTAGAGTTCTCGAGGGCAAAGCTCTTGTAAGGTAAATTTTGTGCTCTTCTTTCCTGGCTGCCACCTCTGCTGACTAATTGAAACATCTCTACTTACTTTCCTCGCCTTTTACAGGGGCCAGTCTGAAAGTACAGCCCTCGTGGCAGCATCTGAAGGGACACTGCTCCTGGCATGTTCCTCCTTCTGTGCACCTGGGCAAGTGACAACTGTAATTGCTTTCAAATAATTGGATTTGAGAGAGGCAGAGGGCTGATTTGATAATAGGCAGATCATAATAAATTGGCATAAACTGCAGCTGTTCGGTTTAGTAATTCAGGTAGAGTAAGTCATCTATATTTGCTTACCTTGGCCTTTCTGCCCAATAGATCCTGCAGCTGTTTGTGAGCAGTTCTGATAAAGATCTATACATGAATATAAGTAAAATGCTCGGCCTGACAAATGACACAGTTGTTCAGTTGACTCTGTAGGAACTGAGCACTGCATTTAGGAGGGTGTGTCTGACTATCAGGGTTGATTCTGACACTGAGTTGCTTCAGTGCTGGTGGCAGCACCCCAAACTGTGTTTTCCTAAAGAGGCTTTCAGGATGCCATGGATTTCCTCATAAATCAGACCATGCTCTACTTAATACCTACAAGACAAGGCAAATGATGGATAGTTGGCTTAGCTTTGCTCTGGGTGTTGTATCCTTTGCTGTAACTGAATTTGTTGATGTTGTGGTTCAGGAATGGGGGAGAGAACAGCATATTCTAGGGAGTATATCAGTAGTAGAAACCACTGAGAATTGATGGAGTGGAGAAAAGGCCCAAAGGAAAGTACATCCCACACTCCTTGGGTGCATCAACATGAAAAGAGGGAAATCAATTTGTTTTCAAACATTTTGCCTCATCTGTAGCACAGCAGCTTTTCACCGCCAGGACTCCAAGCACTGTCTTAATCTGGGTCATAACTACTGAGACCTCACTGCTGTGACAAAGCCTGCATCTAAAGCTAATGCCTTGGTTTGAACCCTGAAATTATTTTGAGGTACCCCTACTTCTATCTATGCTTTTATGTGGCTTTTTCAAAGAGAAAAAGACATAGCTGAGACATCTCAACTGCTGAATAATGTCATTACTTGGTTAATTTTAGTGAGTTGATTTTGGAGGATCTATGATGAAGTATAGCACCCAGAGATATTTATCCTAATAGCTTTAAATATGATATTGGTTTTTTGCTCTCTCTAATATGTTGCTGTGATTATGTTAGTAGAATAGTAGCCTTCGTCCAGACACTGAGTCTATTATTGTGTGAAGAAGGTTCAGATTTCACCAGAGAGGTCCTTTTAAAAAGGATTTGTTGGTATAACAAAACAAAGCATTAAAAAAAAAGAAAAAAAAAGGAAAAACATGGTTTGGAGTGTTGTGTAACAATCAGAACTGGTTTCTTCAAGGGATCTGGATTTACTGTAGTCAGGCTACTGAAATCCTACTTTCATTTGAACTCAAATGTCTGAGATGTCTCTTACATTTAAATATTTATAGCTTTGAAGGTTCACCAGGTCTGTAATAAGCACAGGGGAAAATAAATACATTATGCAAAGGGTGATTAGTTTTATCACATAGTCTTCTACAGGGCAGCTGTTTATTTTCAGTGTTCATTTTCTTGGATCAGTCAGGTAGACAACTGTTCTTTTAGGGCATTTTTGTTAATTTAAGTAACTTCTTTGAATTGCAAATCTACCACCAAATTCACTTCTAAAAATTCAGCCTCCAGCTCATAATTATATCATCAAAAAAATCTTTAGATCACTAATTCAAAAATATCTACTTGTCAGAGGTATTTCAAATAAATGCAAAGCATACACACTCTAAATCATCTGATACATCAATGTCTGTATAAAACTGAATATAAAATGTCCAGGTCTGTTAGGTTTCTAAAAAAAAAAAAACATAATGTACATTATGAAAATTCCCACAAGCCCACAGCCAGCTTGAAATACTGTTGTCTTATATATGTGAGTTCAAAAACACTTGTTAATATCAACGAGCCATTGAGAAGATAGACATGCGATAAGTGGGAAGTCTGTAATTAATCTTTTCATTTTTTAGATTGCCTTGGACTTTTGCCCTACTCCAGAGGACCTGAGCAGAGTTGTAGGACAGGGAAAGGAAAGGAGTAACTCAGAGTGGGGTGACACTTATCATGCTGTACAGGAACAGGGCTTTTTGGGCATCAGAAGCTGTGAGGAACAAGTGCAGTGTACAAGCCCTGTTTCACCAGTGTAGTCACCCATATAGTCCTCGGTCTTGTAATGAACTCGTTGAAGTCAGTGCGTGACTGTTCAGGTACACATTTTGTATTCAAGCTATCAGACTCGTGCTATAAATATTTGTGCCCCTTTCAGTTAATGTAGAAACATAGATCTCGGCTACCATAGTTTTATGAGGGCATTACTGGAATGTTGCATTTAAATTAATTCTTTATATTGTAAAATGCTCAGCTACAGAAAATTTACTCAGTGAGTGTAGGCACTTATGCTGGAATTGCCATCAGATATTTATTGGCTGACATATTTTGACCATTCTGCACCAAACTGTACTAAACTAACCCTGCAAGTGCAAAATATTTTTATTTTACCATGCACTGCAATTTGTGCCATTATGAAATTATTGCTGAGATATATTGTCCTGCAGTACCATCACCTGGAGTGTCTGTATTTATTTGTTAGCACTGGAAACTTTTGACAAAGCACAAAAAAAGTTAACTTGGATAATTATCGTTAATGTAATGTCTTCCAATACCAGTTGTTTTAGTTTTGAAATATTTGACGTATCAGAGCAAAGTTAAGATATTATTGTGATGTAAGTACAAATGGTGTTACTCTAAATCAGTACAATGTTGTCCCCACAGTCACTTATAGGATCGTGACCACTATATCTAGCTAATTAATATGCTAATTAACTAGTTTAAAGATAAAAGTGGTATTAAAAGAATGCAATGAAGAGCTTGTATTTTTCTATTTTGCTGTGCAAACACTGCTCCCTGCAATAACTTAATGAGGAAATTTGGAAGGAACAAAACTAACAACAAATGAACTAGAAGCTTAACTAATTAATTACATGGTATTGCTGAGACCTTTTAGGTAGGGACTAGCATAAATATGTGTTTAGATTATCATAACAGCAAATAACAGAGAGAGTGGGAATACTGAGAAAATCTGTTTAGAAATTTATTTTTTTCAGAAGCAGCCCAAGCAAGATTTGAATTAAATGGTTATTATTAAAAGCAATTTATATATTTATAGTAATAAGATTGAAAATTTTCTAAGGTATGAGGATGTAAGCGCTTTGAAGGGAAGAGGGCACAAATAGAAAGAAAAAGGAGTAGCACTTTCTGCCAGCCTTTAATGTGTGAGTAGAAAAGCGAATAGTGTTCAAAAACCAAAATCTATATTTGTTCAGCAATAGGCACCCTGAATTTTGAAACTCCTCCAAGGGCTATGAAGGCTGCTTTTGACCTGGCCAGCCAAATTTTAATAGAAAATCTTAATAGTGTGGCACTGCAAGAGGAAAGATCCTTAAGCACAATGACAATGTGCCTTAACTGAGTCTGAAGACCTATTATGGGATAAAATTTCAGATTTCAGAACAAATTAAGGCAGGTCTTTCAAGAGACAGGATGAGAGAGAAGAGGGTGTAGCAAAACAAGAATCTGTGGGTTGGAAAAACATTTTTAGAGCTTTAACTTCTTTATTAGTGTTAAATTTCTTGCCTCTAAACACTTTTTCTCAGCTGGAGAAAGCCCACATTTGGAGCCTTCACTTCTGTCAGGAAGCCACACAGACTTAAGCTTGTCAAAATCATGACATTCTCCACACTGAGAATGCAATTTGAACTACTGTGTACAGCCTCAGCTGACATCCCTGCTTGATAAAGACAAAGAGACTATCTGTTAATCAGTTTAGTCTGTTACTAATGGGCTTGTTATTAATACAACAACACTGTTATAGCTAATTTCAAAAGACACAAACATGCAACAAATCTTCTGTTTTCTTTTGTGTTTATTTAAACAATTCAACAACAACAAAATCTAGCAGCTGCCAAATTGAAGTTAGAAACTGGCTTAAAGAAACAGTAAATATCACTCTGAGAATGGATTGTATCAATTGTTGAATTTGTTATAGGAAGATATTGCTTTTTAAATATTCAGGTAAAGCATCTAGGACTTTTGATTCAAATTTAAGCCTTATCACATAATAAACATTGAGCAAGAATTATCTATTCATAGTCATTCGATATTGAAAACTGAGCTGCATTTGCATTAACAGTGAGCACTTAAATAATCTGAACATCAATCCTCTCTTCCAGAAGGAAAGAGTGTCTCCTTCTTACTCTCAGCAACCAAGAGCAAGGATGAGTCTCTAAAAGGTAGATTTTTTTCAAAAGAGTTTGAGTGGTTTAGAATCCCACTGATATTCTCTTTCTAAAAGTTGGTGCAGTTCTATCCTCTGAATATTTGAACTTATTGAACCAGGGCAAAAATCTGACTGTGCTGAAGTCAACACCTAAACTTCAATTAAATTCAAGTGGTTTAGGACGTCACTCTCACAATTAAGCAGATTCTAACAGCAGTTTAAATGCAGTTTTCTAATTTGATTGATCTTCTAGTTTATTCATTTTAGTCAGGAAACGTGTAAGATGCAGTATATTTTTGGTCTTTTTTGCTAAGGAAAAAGGTTTATGCATTACATCTATCTGTTTTTATCCTGGTAACTTTGAAACTGTTTTGAAACACATTTCATGGAGAGATAGAGCTCACAAAGACAGTGAGTTCCTAAAACGTGTCAGTCTTTGACATATTTAGTTGTCAAGCACCAAGGGTTGGGTGGTGAGCCCCTATCACTACATTTACATCTGCCCCCACTGAGGCTGCAGTGTGTGCACTCTTCATTAGACAACATCTATGCACAAGGGAGGAGAAACGTGATCACTGTTTGCACTTGGGAAATTTAGTCCTGAACTACTTGGATGCCAAGGTATCCATGAAAAATTAAAAATTAGACTCTGAACCAGACTTCATGAGTTCTCCATTTAAGATATTTCGTGTTTCAGATACTATGGTTTCATACTTGGGTCAATCTCATTATTTTTTTAAAAAGAAATTGTTGAAGATAACTTTGGATGAGATGAGAGCTCATGCAAATTGTGTTTATATATATATATATATTTATGTTGTAATGTGAGCTACAGCTGGCTTTGTATTTCTGTAGATGGTTAACTGTAGAACTGTCAAAAAGGAAATAAAGGGAATTCACAAAAGTGGAACAGACTTTGAAGCTTAGGAAAGAATATATTTAATGAAATAAATCCACTTAAAAGGCAGCATTACATAAAACGTAAAATAGTCTAGGTTAGGAATCTCATTAGCTTTGAATAAACTCAGACCTTTGCTACAGAGCCAACCTGGTATGGCCTAGATGTGGCATTAGATAGGAAACATCCTGGGGGATAATGCTTCTTTAATAAAGATTCATATCCTACATGTGGTTTTATCTCCCTCCTCATAGATTTTTTTTCCTAGATTTAGTTTTCTTTATCATTCAATGCTATCAATTTAAAGTGGGTACATTTATAAGCTTTGGCTAATATTATTATGAAAAATGAAACTCTATTTAAACTTTGTGGCATTTTTATGTCACCCACAGGGTCTCTCTGGTTTGGGGATTGTATCTAAATCACCAGGTTTTAAAATACATCTTCTGTATGAATTCAGCTAAACTTGGGAATGACTGGCATTTCTTAAGTGAAAGATCTCTTGTCCCCAGTGGTGGTTAAAGTCAGAGCTGTCATCTTTGAATTATTTTATTTCACGAGCTTTTAATCATACCCCAAGGACATGTCAAGCTCTCACATGCTCTTTCTTTCAAGTATATTCTTACACAAACACATGCTGTGGAGGAGATGCTGTCGTTTCTTCTCTTGTTCCTCTCCAAGCTCATATTCATCATGGTAGGGTAGACTTATAAGAAATCTAATATCACAGTAAATTGCAATTTGGTGAGGTGTGGCACTCTTTCAAAGGTTCAAAATCCTGGTGGTTGTGAAAAAATAGCTAAAGTAGCAAAGACGATACTGGCAGTAAATCAAGCAATGCAGTCGCACTCTAAATAAATACTGAGTTTTTTAGCTAGACAGTTAGTTCCCCTCAAAATTATCTTTGTGACATTTCCGTGAATGTAAATTAGTGTAAGACATTGTGGGATTTGTTTTACTATATACTTCACCACTTTATTGAATTTTCTATGCCTGAAGCATCAAGTACTGTATTTATAGTCAAGCTATTCAACAATTTTGATATTTTTTCTATTATTTTTCTCATGGATCCCAACTGGAGTGTTCTTTTGTCTCACAGCACAAAATCTGTATGTCCCAAGAGTTCACATATTTTCAGAGGGGGCCTAACAGCTAGACTGTCTTGCTTTTACTGCTCAGGATAAGATATTGTCCTTTTTTGTTTCTGGTAGGTTTTGCTACAAAACTGTAATGATTCCTACTGTGATTGTTGTTATTTTTGTATTTGTTATTTTTATAGCTTCATAGGCAAATAAATATTAGGCAAGGACTCAGTATCTGGGTGTCATTTAGAACACCAGGCTCTAAAATTGCCTCCTGAGAAACTAGTAATGTCTTCGAATGGTTGTGTATTGAATGATTGACTTAAATGTTCCTTTGTGCTAAAAGGGTAGTGCTGCTTGGAGAGCTTGCAGTTTGAAAGCCATTTTTGAAATGTGCACAGAGAAGCCCAGTAGTTGTATTTAAAATTATTTATTGATGGAGAAGCAAGTGAAACACTGATATTTGGACCGAGAATTGTTTTCAGGAAGAAATAGCCTGGTTTCCCCTTAAGCTCATTTCTGAATTTCCTATAAACCTATAAAAATTTCTGAGGCTGAATTGCCAGTGTTGAGCATTGTTGCTTTCTGTCTGTGGGATGTTGGAAATGCACAAGTATGTCCTTACCTGTATGTTAGGACTTTAGCTTTGTAGCTGACAGTGTAGCCTGCCTCCGCTTTGGGTGCCAGCTCTGTATAAATCAAAATTCCCAGTACTCACGCTAGCCTTCATCTAGTACCTCGATCATCTGCCTTTGCACCTGATAAAGCGATATCATCTGTCCCTTCTGTGTTCTAGCACAGGCTGAGGGAAGGTGGACATAGCTGGGCAGTAGAAGGGATCTTGCTAGCACAGGAACCACTAGGATTGGTGGGGAGCACGAGGCAGACACTGATCTGAGTGACTCTGCTCAGCTTGCCTTGCATGAGAAGGTTGCTCTCCGTGCCTCATCAGCTGTGCCTCGTCTGCCATGGCTCTGGCACAGCCTCTCTGCACGTCTGTGCTGCGATATCCTGGCTTCTGGGAGAGCATAATGGGGCAGATGGGTGTGATGCACAGAGATCTAATCTCGTCCTTGCAGGTTTTGTTGACACAGTCTCTATGCCATGCAAAGAAACTGCCTCTGCTTCCCATCTCCGGCAGCTTTTCAAGCAGACTGTCACATACACATTGTTGTGCCTTTAGCTAATCAGTTCTGGAAGGGAAACTGTATATGAGGTAATCTGACTGAACCAAAGCTTTGCTGTTGCCTGCAGTTACGTGGATTAGGTCAAGAGGAAAATTCAAAACCAAATATGTTATTTGGGGAAAGACTTTAAGGTTTCTCCAACACTAGCCAGGCCAGACCTTGAACTTGGGTTTTCCATTTTTGTATTATCCTCATCTTGACCAGAAATTCCCTCTTCATCCTAAGAAATGCTTCTGATTCAATGCTTAGAGAGACATTTCGTTCTCCAGAAAAGAAAGTTTAATGAAAAATATTGCTGTCATAGACTTCAGTATAGTCTTTAAAACTGCCATAGCATCCTACAGCCCTCAATTAACAAACAATAAAAAAGGCATTCAACACCCATACAGACTATCATTATGAAAGGAGCTTTTGTAAATCAATGGTCTTACAGCAGCTCCAAATGCCACCTTCTACATAGGCTTTAGATATATTTGACACATTAAATAATAGCAATGTATGTAATTGAACACACTTAATGATAACTACTTGCCTACTACAGAATGTCTATTGAATTCAGTGGCCTTGTTTGACTGAGGTCATGGTACATAAATTTTGTTGTAATCCCAAATTAAACTTACATATACTTGTGCAATAACAGCAAAGTAAGAAAGTGAAACAGCCTCTTCCCCAGTGCAGCTCTGACAGCTTGGAAAATCACAGCTCTGTTGGTCAGATTAGTTACATGTAGAAGTTATTGCTGGTCCATTGTATTCATGCCAGTTACTATATATGAATCTGGGCCTGTGATCCTTTAAAACACAAAATGTAATTCTCAGAAAAAAATTTTACTGATATTCTGAGATGTATCTGAGGGTTTTTTTGTTCTGTATGTCTGAATAAAGATTTCTAATGCAAAAATGTCTTATTTTCAGAAATAAGGAAGTTACTCATACTCTGGGTTGTTTCATTTTGTTGGTTATTTGGTTGTTGCTTGCCCAATACTACAACATATAACCTCTGACTCTTTAAAAAATTGCTTTTATGGTTTACTTTTATGTGTGTTTTTATGTTGAGAGCCTTTGCCATTCTTGAGAAAAATGAAATTTCTTTTGCTATCTTTTGTCTTGAAGAGTGAATTGTTTAGCATTATGCCTTGGTTGCCTTTGAGTCCTACTGCTGTGTACTGTCTGTACTCTGCCATCCATTTATGGGACAAAGAACAGCATAAGAAAACAGTATTTTGAATGTTATAAAAAATGGGAAGATTTTTAGGTTTTACAGAAGAAAGTGCTTTTTAACTATAAATCAAGTAAATTTACTTTAAATAAGTAAATTCTGACATTAATGGTCATCAGTGGACTACTTCTCTAGATGAGAACTACTGCAATCAGCACTTGTTGGCTCTCCATACCTCCCTGAAACCTTCTGTTAATAATTTTATTTCCACCATGGTTTGACTAACAGATTGCATACCTGTTGAAATCAAACATGAAGAAACATGGTAAAATCTACCTAAAATAGGATACGTGAACTCAGTCTGTCTGCTAGTAAAATTAAATTATTAATGGTTTAATTTCTTTTTTTTTTTTCCACAGGATTTGAGGTTCCAATTAAAACCGTGTTTGGGCCATTGCTTTGCCTGCCAGTACTTAATCTTTTCCGAAAGCCTCATCACTTATCCAAAAGAAAAGAAAAACGAGGTAAGGAGAAAAAGTAATGAAATGCAGCATAGCACATCTGTCAAAGGAATGGAAAGTTGCTTTAAAAAAATATCCAGGATCAATGGCATTAAAAAATTATTTGTTGAGCACTAAATGTGTTCATGTTTTGCATCTTAATTCTAAAGGATCTGTAACTACCATTATGTTCTTGCATACACTGAGGGTTTGGTTGTTTTGTGTTTGAGATTTGCCTTTGATGTAGCCACGGGACAGAAATGACTGATAGGAACAGTTGCTAAATGCACCTCTTTGTACTATGGAGTCCTTTGTAAGATTGTTTGACATCTTGATGCTGAACCTTTGAATATAATTAACATTTCTGAAGTTATTTAAAATTCACTTCTGGGTCAGTCTAGATTTATGTTCTTCAAATACGCATAATGGGTAGTGTATTAAATGACTTAACCCATTTCAGCACTTGGAGCTTAAACTACCCTTTGTTGTTTATAAGAGTTCTTTCCAAAATACCTGGAACTGACTTTTGCTATGTCACTTAGGATTGCAATAATATACAACAAGGCAGGCATAACTAGAGGTGACAGAGAAGAGTAGTAAAGTGATTTAGCCTTGACAGGATAAGGATGTAAGGCAGATAAGGTGTGAAAAATATGAGCCTTTTCTGAGTTGTAAAAGAATAGCCTGCAGTGGCCACTTCTGCAGCTGGTGCTGACATTCATCAGGAGAGAATACTGGGGTCTGAGCTCTTACTTTTTTCTGTTCACTCATTTTTTTCTGTGTTCTCAGATTTCTTCCAAAGGTCAGGTTCAAACTAATATTAGCTGGTGTGGACCAGCCTCAGTGGCTTTTTAATATTCTTTCACCTCAAGGCCCTTATATGAAAACCAGCAGGCTAAAAAGCTAGTTGGCTTCTCACCTTTTCAACATAAAACATCGTGTATTTGGTTTGGGAGTGTTAAGCATACATCTTCTCTAGAGTCTCTCTCAAGGACACTATCTATAATTTTGCTTTTCAAGCTGTGTAAAGAGTGTTATTAAGTAGCTGGGAGAAAACATTGACTCATCAGACCATGGATGACCATTGGCTATGCAGAAAATAGCCAGTGGTGGTTGTCAGTAATAAGTAAAACTGGGTTCAGGAGGTGTGTTTTTAAAGCATTTGTGTTGCTGAGGGAGAGTTGTACCTCCAGATTCAGAGTTAACAATATGCATAATTAACTGTTACAAACATTCCTAAAATATTTACTACATTTGCTATCAGAAACTACTCTTACTGTGTAGATTGTTGGATTTGCTATGTAAATCCTTGAGGCTTGACAAATAACTTCTAGGTTTCTGAGTCCTGTCTTGCTAATGACTGTGACTTACAGCACAGTTGTCTTGTAGATTGCCCATCTAGAGTACCATTTATACTAAAATTTCTCATTTTGTTGGTCCCTGAAACTGAAAAAGATGATGAAACCAAAAAAAAAAAACTGTGTAATTTATTAAAAATTACTTTCTGCCATTGCTTGTGGAAACAAGATGGGCTGCTTAAAAAGAATCAGTTACCAACAGGGTCCATCTTAAAAAAAAATTAATTAAGCTTTAAATTAACTACTTTTAATAGGATTTGAAAAAAATACACTTCATTTGTCTGTAGGTTCTTCAATTCCTTATAATTGCATTTCAAAGCTATTCTTTCAATAGATAAACATCTGAAATTTAATGTCCTAAAGATTCTGCTATATTTTCTCGTTTAAAAAAAAATTAACTTTTTCACCTTCCAAACCTTCCACCCTCCTCAAAACCCTGTCGGTGAGGTACATTAACAACTTAAAATGGATAATCCTAGTAATTATTAGCTTCTTATAAGCATAATTATCTTATGATGAGTGTGGATGATATGAAAAAAAACTTACACTGAAATGGTGCCTAAAAAGAGTAATGTGCTAACTATGTATGCAGCTTAATTGGGACCCCTACTGATACTGAAAACAGTCAAAATTTTGTTGTGGTTTCAAACAAAAACAAGACTTATATGATTACAGTGATGTGTGAGTGGTTTATCTGTGTGTCTGTATTCCCCAGTAATATTTAACCTGTTCACTGACATAAGGGAATAAGGGATTTTTTAGGCCCATGACTGACTTTAACAGGAATATATTTTTGAAAGAAAATTCTTCCTAACAATCTAGTGAAAATACTGGGCTTTGCAAGAAAATTAAAAATAGGATATTTATAATGCCCTGACTAAGGGAAGGCCACTTCATCAGCTTCTCTAAAAGATTCTATAACAGAAAGAGACCTAATTAATGTGCCAAGATTGGACATATATTTTAGTCAGAACCTGCACCTTTCAAGCATGGGTGGATCCACACTGAAAATTTCTCAATTCAGGGAATCGTCCCAGGGTTCTGCTCAGGAAATCAGACTGTTTTCCTCCTTGTGTGCTCTGAACACCTCCCTCTTTCTCATGGTACCTATATCCTATCTCTCTGTAAGATGCTGATATTTGATATGGAAACCAGGGGCTGAGTCCTGCAGCAGTAGGAGCATTTGCTTTCAGGCTATAGCTTTTGTGTTTAAAACCAAAAACCATTATTGTACGTGTGTTTGGCAGGCCTTGTGCTTTATGGCTTATTATATTTACAGTTTCAACTGTAAACACAGAAAAACATCTGTTTTGCTTATGGGGCAGCTTATTGTTCTTACTGAACAGTAACGAACCTTATGCTATGGATGAAAGAATTTGATTTATCTGTGTGATTAAGTGTAGTAGGTGTGTGATTACACAGCACCCTCATAAACCATGTCTTACACTGTGATTTTATAAATTCCTGTTGGCTTGTACAATCAGGGAAGGGTTTTCCATTGAAGTCCTTAGGCAGATGCAATAGATGTCAACACATGACTTGACAAAGCTATTGCCAGGTCTGGATAGTATTACAGGCCTTCAAGATGAAATCTAGTCTCCTGGATAATTTGTATAATGGATCTTTGGGGTATTCATACTTCCAAGATGCGTGTGGTTTTACATACTATAAAAGATAAAGCATGCTCTGCAGTTTCTATTTTAGATACAGTACCATTTAAAATGCTTTAGGTTTCTCCTCCGTACAGTGGATGGTTTGCTCTGAGGATCTTAAACATTCATTTCTACTGGTTCTCATACCATAGATTCTCTATTAATATTGCCATAGTGAAATAGGAGACTGACTGCTGGGAATCTCCAGGCAATCAATGAAAAATACTTTGCAACAACACTGTCCTTTTCACTTTCATTAAAGGTTGTGAAAGCAATTTACAAACATTAATAACACATTACGGTAACCTCCTGAATCTCTGTGAGTATTCAGTTCTAGAAACTTTTAAACTAAGATAAAAATAGGTAACAGCTATGCTACAACAGTGGAAACTAGCCATTCCTTTGCTGGCCTCCATTTTTTTGGGGACCCTTTTGGACATCCATAAAGTTTTGTTTCAAAAAATACTCTTGGGTTGCAGCTTCTCAGCTCTGGACTCTACTATTTGAGGATAAGCTTTGATGCTTCCATCAGGGATCTGCTCTGTCTTGAGCCTCTTTTTAATAACTTGATCTAAATTTTGAGTGAATCGGGAGAATCAAAAGGAGACAAAGACACTAACCAAAGATGAAACGCAGGTTCATTGAATTTCCTGAGAATAAAATCAGCTTCCTAGTAGCAGTATTCACTTTGCCTATGTATAGAAACATTCCTAGAATTATTGTGTTCAATATTCAATTGGTTTTCAAAGGTTAGATCCAACTGTGCATTATTGATAAGGAGGAATAGCCAGCTATTCAAATGTCAAATAGCAAAGTCTTAGCTGGGTTTGATGGGGTTTTTATTTTAATTTTTTTCCTTGTTCCTTCCTCCCCTATAATCCCATATATTGTTTGTTTTACAGTGTATTTTGTATGTTAACATAAAATTTTGATTCTACAATTACTACATCAAGATGGCTTAATGTAGGGTAGTAACTACTGAATTATCCAGTGTCGGAAGTGTCTGCCATATTATGCTTGTGTCTCATCAACTTGTCTCACTGGAACAGAACCTCATTCCAACTTTCACCTAAAAATGCATTAGCAGTAGCCTTTGTAGTAATTCCAAGGCAAATTTACAGAGTTAGTGTAAGTTGCAGAGATACCAAACTAGACAATAGTACACTTTATTCCTTATTCTTTTGTGCAGCAAAACCTCATTCTGAAATCAGTGGAAATCCATGAGGTAAAGGTGACATTTTTCACATTGTCTGGTACTATAAATCACATGCACATGCACCCTACCAGTTGAATTGGGATCTCATAGACTCTCCTTGTTTCTACTTATAATATCAAAAAAACAGTTTTTAAAGATATAATTAAAGCACTTCTTGGAGAAAACTTGAATTATCAAGCAGTGAAATGTCATTATTCCTTTAATTATGTACATAAAATAAAAAGTCGGAGTTGCTATAGAATTCCAGCAATGCAATTTTTCAGTAATGCACAGTGGAGACAGTTTCTTGCAATATTGCAAAGTTCTGTCCTTTAAGATAAATGTATTCCTATGCAGTTCAAATTATTTTACAATCTTTAAAGTCTCATTTTACAAATCACTAATGCATTAATTTGACTTAATCATCTATCTATGCTTAGTCTTGACAAAGCACGTACGTGGTAGAGATGTTTCTTGCTTCTTCCACCATCTGTAAATCAGTGAATCAGTAACAGGAGAGATAAAATGAATAATTCAAAAGATCAATGCTGACCAAAGATCACAGATACTTACAGTGTTATTATGTATTTTGGGTTTGTATCAGTAGACCATGATTTTATAGATAAAACATATTTTGAAGTAAATAGAGCTGATCACTATATGCTAAAAAAAATAGTAATATGTGCTTTTGCTAGCACTAGAATGGTTGTGTAAATTCCTTCAGGGATGTGTTTTGCTAGCATCAGAAAGGCAAATGATTAAATATATATCTTTTGCCTGACACATTTCACTTACACTTCCACAAAAGTAATCATAACCTGTTCTTTCTGTCTTTTGGTTGTTAATGCTTTCCAGCAGAAGGAAGGCCTTGTGACACCAAACAGATGCTCCCAGGCTATGTGAGTGCTGCTGGGGCTGAGCACTTTGGTGCCTGACTTAGAAAAAAAACAGCGCTGAAACTTCCTCCTTAGGCTGTCAGTGAACAGCAAGGCTACTTCAAGGTACTAGAGGGACTCAAATCATTTTAGGCACAAGGGCTCAAAGATGCCTTTTATCCTGGTGAAATCCTACCCCAGGCTTACAGCAAGATGGCAGTTTCCAGATTTTTTGCTCAAACTTCCAAGCATATTTGTGCTTCACTGTGTTCTAGAGCTGGGTCATGAGACAGGGGAGCACAGCATTCCCTCTGCTCCTCCATAGTATATGATTATTAAAACACTGATGTCCAAGTTCAACTTCACTCAAGACTGCACATAACAGTATAACAATATTAATAATTTTATTAATATTTTTTGTAACAACTAAGAAAAAAATTATATCAGAATTATTATTATCAGCATCTCTCTTTAGTTGCAACAGCCTCTGCTGCAACTCCTCTTCCATCTATTCCCAGAAAAACTATTTTTTTGTTTTCTTGGGTTCTAAGTATTTCACAGCTTTCAGGCAGCTGAAAGTTCTGTCTCTAGAGATTAAGATAAAATCCTGTGTAAGTAGAGTTAATCCCTGGTAGGTATTCTTCCAAATCTTAAAACTATAACTGTGTAGTCATGTCAAAGTAATTTATTTTTTTGTTTAACCTAAGTAGCTAAGTACTTGGGGAAAAAAAAAACAGGTGCTGCAGGTCAGCACTTAGGTAGGTGAAAAAGTATGAACAGAGGGAATGAAACACTGTCTTGGTGGCATCATCCCTTGTGGTACATGTTCATTTCAACTGAAAAAAATTAAAAATTATAAAATGGTGTCAAATATGGAAAAAACTGTACAGAAACAAACCAAGACAGCATGTTTAAGCTCTTAATTTAATTACTGCAGATTTATTTTGATTTGTATCTGAAACACAGCAGGCAAAAGACAGAGATTGCATTTGCCGGAATAAAAATAGATAATTTCAATGCAGTCAACTTGTCTCTCTATTTTCAGTTCCCTTATTTAAGGAGGTTTTTAATCTCATTTTCATCATAAAAAAACATATTGAGAAAGTAATACTGGATACCTCCAAATTGGTTTAGTAGGATGGTTTGTTCCTTATTGCTTCTAGAGTTTAGGGTCAGCAACTTGGGGAAATCTAGATTTTTCAGGAGATTACTGTCCCTGACTCCTGAAAACCTCTTAGAGACATTTGTTCTCTCGCATCCCCAGTGTCAGGAACACTCTTTCTTTCAACTGCATAGGTACAGACTCACTACAGTCACCCACCTCTCAGTTTCCATCATGTATAAAGTGTATAAAATTTGCAGTTCCCTCACACTTGTCCAGTGGATCTCTGCATATGTGCAGTCTGGTTGTATAAGTAGGAAGGGGAAATTTCAAACCTGTCTGGGTGCATCTTAAGCAGAGTTCAGGCAGCAGCACTCAGACATCAGCATGCTGGGCAATGCCTTTACTCAGTGCTCTGCCACCCCCAGATCAGCCTGAGGCAGGGCATGGCTGCCATCAATCCTTACTCAGAGCACTCCGAGATTCCCTTCCAGGGATCAGATGGCAGAACTGTGGGAGCCATCAACTGTTAGAGAGCAGAAGTGAACTTCTAGAAGAAAGGTTACTTGCCAGGAGAAGTTGTTTGAGGACTTGACATACACATCCACATTTTGCCTGCCTTTTTCTCCTCTCAGTCTCTTTAAAATACAGTTACACATTCACTATCCAGGAGGGAGGGACAGGAATAACTCTAAGTGTTGGTGTAGAAGGGCATGTGGGTATATGGTCTTAGTAAGTGTGCTGCAAAGAGCAGATTTGGGCTAAGAAACTGTCCTTTGGTGGTCCCTGCAGGGTGTCAGATATATAGCAAGCTTGACAACACTGCATTGAAATGGGGGTATTCAAATTCATGCATAGACAGCTATACCAAATAATACTGTATGGACATTATAAAAGTCATTTTGCAATGGAAGTACAGACAGATCAGGGGAAAAGATTGAATTATAATTCAGTGATCTCATATTTATAAATTATCTAGTATCAATAACGCTTTAAAATGGGATTTATTTGCTTTAATAATTCATGGAAAGTTCACAGTAGGTAATTTATTAATAATACAGTGTCATCAGTATGGATTTTGCCCAATTCCTATTTCTATTCTATTGAGCCTACTGATCTGTTTTATGGCAGCAGCAAGAAGCTCAGTTTTAAACAGTGAAAGGAAGCCTATTACCTTGTTTTCAAAATAAAATATGGACAGATCCATGGAATACAAAGCTTCAGTTTGAGGTCAGAAATAGCTACAAACATAAAAGGAAGCACACATTTCTGTTTAGATGGACACTAAAGGTCACTATGCAGAAAAATACTGGAAGGGTGCATGCACTTGGATTTGAGTCACACCACTAAAAGCAATGGAATGACTTTCATACTTATTGGTATAATTTTCCTATTAAGACACTTGAGTTTTCTGCTGATTCAGAGCCAGAATATACAAGCCCTCTGTTAAGGCAAACCTATATCACATTGGAAACGTACCATTTGCAGTGTGTTTAACAAATTCTCTAATATTTTGTTACTTATTTCAGCTCTTCCATATACTCTTAGTACATAAATTAGCATTGTCACCACAAGAAGTGTGTGTGTATTGGTTTGCAAATAGTGTTTTTGTAGCAGTAATAGTCAGTAGGAGGGCTTATTTATTTTTTTTTAAGATTTTCTATTGTTTTCAGCAAATAGGTTTCTCAACTTGCAATACTCTGACATTGCATCTGAAACAATTTGTTGCAGAGCAACAAATCTTGGTGTTTTCAGGAGAAAAGCCAATATCTATTTAGCGTTATGGCTAAAGGGATTAAGATTGTAGTTCTTAAGAAAGTAGATCTGTTTATTCCCCTGAGAAGATTAGAAACAAATATGCACCAAATAAGTCATTCCAACTATGATGATTTCATGTAAGCACTCTAACAAGTAAAAAAATGATAGAAATTGGAAGCAATGGAACTGGCTGATTAAGTCCATATCCAGAACTGCACACTGTAACAACACAGGTGATTTTCTGTTATACTCTGCTGCTGGTGATGCCATCATTGGTGGCTACCACAGTTCCTGCCACGTGCGTGCGTGTGTGTGCAGCCCATCTGCTCCATAAGTTTTAGGAGAAAGGAGCTGGGAAACTCCCCTTGTGATTATATTTTGAAGTGAAGGATGCAGTGCACTGAAGGCACAAAATAATGTTCAAACACAAATGGGTGATGGACCGAAAACTAAATCTCAACAGTGTTTTCTTTGATTTGTGTTGCTGCCATAGTGGATAAGTGAGGGAGAACTGGCACAAGAATGTGCAGATGAGGTTTGTGTTTGATATTTAGCACTGTCAGTTTGAAACTATTGGGAACAGTGGGTCCCACTGTTGGTGGTGGCTGCAGCTCCTGGCTCCCCTCGGAGTCATGCGAGAGAGGAGGCGTATTTATCCCTTGCTTTCACACAGAAATGGTATCTTGTGGTTTTGTGCTGTCTCAGTCTCACGTGGGTAGTTGTTAAATCTGGCTACAGAGCATCCATCAGTAATAATCAACCATTTTATGGTAAAACAGCAAAATTATTTTGGAATCAGATCTCATGACTTTTAAAATGTATTTTACAAGACTGATCTATGTACTTCATTAAATAATATTTTCTCCAAAACTCTCATTTCTGATTAAGATATTACATCTGCGTCTGCCTGAAAATCTTTCTGACATTCCGTTTGCCAGTATTTTGGCAAAGCTTGTTTACAGGAGGATCCTTAACAGTTTTCTGTTTATGGCTGTATAGAATCTCACCAATTTTATAGGATTTCTTGTCTGGGACAGTTTTCAAACTTACCTGGTACAAATCTTCTAATGGTATCATGAGATAACCAGTATATATGAGGTATGATAGTATTTTACAGTTGTTCTTTAAATCAATACATTTTCACTTTTAGAAAAATCAAGATGTTTAAATAAAAGTAGAAAGGTTTTTATGGAATCACAGTAAATGATTCATTTAGACGCTGATTTGTTTTCTTCTGGTCTGAACATTGCTTTCATGCAAATGTCAGGCATTAGACTAAAACACGCATTGCATGCATCCTTATCTTGAAGCTTCCCCTTACATAATGATAAAAGGTTTTCTTACCCTGTATATTAACTGAATCAACATTATTCAAATGTGTGTGTGCCTGTGTGTGTACATTTCAGTGTTTAGGAGTATGTAAACACACTGTATTTCATTTATAGGAATGCTGTGCTAACTTCAAACACAAAAGCAGTGCTTTGTAGTAAGTCCTCCTGCATCCTTCCCACTTTCACATACATTAAGTACAAACCATTAAAACAGCAACCTAGTTAGTATGAAAGAGATTTCCAGAAATATATCACCATATAATACCTGCTCTGTTACATCTGCACATTGTGAACTGGAGGAGAGGAGGGAGAAATTTATTTTTAAATCCTTCTATCAAAACTGTTACTGATCTTCAAACATTTGCCTTTTTATTCTTTCCCTTACCAATTCCCAGCCAATGGACAAGGACACACTGTATTACTACTTTGTGTGATTCATTCCTCATAAAACAATCTGTTCTTTTAGTAGCACTTGTTATTAATCAAGGTTTTTTCCCTCCATTAGAGTCGTTGTTGGCTCAATCACTTCAGTATATGTAATCACTAACTTTTTCCATTACACTAGTGAGTAGGTGCTCTTATATGTCTGTCAAAGGGATGCTGGTACATTTAGTATGATGCTTTGCAATTTCAGTAAGAACAGTAATGGTTGAAGTGTGATTGCTTTTTTTTTTCCTTTGAGAGGAAAAAAAAAAAGTGTTACATGTTCTCCTCAGAGAGAGAATAGGAAAAAATGATGGAAAGTTCCAAACTCAATATATTTTTGAATCATTAAGATGTTCAAAATACCAAGGAATACTCTTGCAGAATCCATCATTCCCTAATATAACTTCAGAGGCCCTGGACTTGCTTATCCTAATAGAATGTTGAAAAGGATAAAGTATAAATTTTGTGCAATAGTCTGTGCATTTGCAGAGCATAGCACAAAAATTCTCATTCTTACAAATAAAATGGAAGAGGAGGAGGGAGGTTGTGTGTACATAAAACCTTTAGTGACATTGTATTGTTTTCTATGCAAAAGTGGTATAGTTTCTGCATGAAACAAAAAAAAAAAACAAACAAACAAAGAGGATGCAATACATCACTAATTAGGTATTGCTGATATATTTTAATATAAAAAGGCAAGGACTTAGATAATAGGAAAAATTTTTTGCAAAAATTAAAAAAATAATTAGTCTTTTCATGCAGGTGATGTTTATTCTCTAACACTTGGAGGTTGTTCTGACAGTCTACTTTAAAAACAAGATTAAATAAATAAATATTAAATATGCCACACAGCTCTGTTGTTAAAATTGGGCTTCTTGCCATGTTTTCTCTGAATTTTTCAATTACCTTTTTCTTGATTTCCACTGATGGCTGCACTTTTCCTTTCCAGACCTCACATATTAGCTGCTTTTTCATTTCCTATTCATTTTTACCTGAGCCTTACTGTGTTCATTCTATAATACAGTAAAATTCTGTCTTTTCTCCTCTCCTCCACCTTTCCTGGTAATTGTTTTGTAAAGATCTGATGAGAAATCTTTCATTCCCACAACTGCAAACATTGTTATAGTTTTTTCTTTTGAAGTGATTCTGCTCCATCACTGAATTTTACTGCATCTGATTCCAGCAGCCAAAGCATCTTCCAAAGTCCTGATATAATTGGTCTTTATCTCTTAGCTCATTTAATCTATCCTGCTTACCCTTTGAATATTTTCCCCAGTTAGGTGTTCATCTTATAGCTTTGCCTTTTTCCCATACTGCTCCATGATTCTACATTGACTTTTGACCATTTTCTCTTCCTACCTGATGGGGTCTTGCCTCGGAAGGCTTGTGAAAGCATCCTGTCCCTCTGGTGGATGCTCACCCTGGATTGGAGCTTGGAAAACTGAAGTGAAACTTGCACCAAGCACAAGAGCAACCCCTGCCTAAGCAGGCACTATGCAAGTGTGTGACAGCATTGGTGAGCAGGACGATGGCAGCCCCAGTCAGATTCTGAGGGAACCTGAGAGCAAAGCTTTGCAGTAGGATTACAAAGCTGGACTAATTAAAAGGACACCAATGTGGGACAGCATGATGCCACTGTCTGACTGAATGGTTACAAACTCTGCAGGAGTTCCTGACTCACTGTTTCTTAATTAAGACATTCTTAATGAAGAATACATTTTTCCTTCTGGAGAGGTACAGTGTCAGCAGCTGCAGTCAGCCCTCTCCTCTTGGCCCTGTTTGTTACCTGTGCTGCATATTCAGCAGGGTGATGCAAAAGGCCCAGGCGTCAAATTTCTACTTATCCCAGGATAATTATCTTTATTTTTTTCTTAAAATGTTTTAAAGCTTTTATTAACATTCTAAGAAAAATAGAACCTGGTTTGAGGTACATGATATTCTGCATTGTATAATTTATCTCTGTGTACTTTCTAAAGAAGTTAATGAAGTTATGGAGTAATCACATCACATCCCTCACAGCTTTGTTGTCTTCTTGCATGTGTGAAACAGGCAGTGATATATTAGAGGCTCGCTTTCATAGAAGAGATGTGGATTATATTAACAGCCATTGTGCAACTATATTTCGAGTTACAGAACTAATGGAATTTACTGGTTTTCTTGTATTTGTTTTGTTTTCCTTTATGTCTAGTGTGGCTTATATAAATCTCAAAAATGTAGTGGTTTAGTTGCCAACAGAATCCAGGCTGCAAGCCAGCTTTTAAGGAGTACTAGTCTAATGCCAAAGTAATGTAGTGTATGAATCTGGTGGGAGGACAGGAGGATGCAGGAAGAAGTGTATGGGATGTGGCTGTAGATTACCACGTCCTTTATCTCCCTATTGGAACGTCACAGTTTAACTATGAAAATCTGAGGAAAGCTGTCTCTTCTGCATCATTGCCTTCTCATTGTTACTTTTTTTCCACTCAGTTATTCTAACACTTTAAATAAAGGATCTGTCAATAACATGTTCGAAATAAAAGTAAGCATAGGTGCATTGGATTGGATAAGGTTCATAAGAAAATATCTGTAACCTGCAGCTGTAGGTTCTGTAATCAATTAGATGATTTAAGGTGCAGAACCTCTTGGCTTTTTGCTGCACTGCAGTGGTTGTTCATTGAAGCAAGTAGTTCTTTCCTGAGGAGTTTGTTACTTCATTCATGATGAAACCTTTCTGGAATTGCAGAGCAGAAGTTTTATTGTGTAGGGTCCTTTTTTAGTAGTCAGCTGAAAAGACCATTAAACTACAGCATCAGATCAGATCACTCCTGTGCCATTTCAGCATTACTTGTCAAAGATGCTGCCCCCCAAAAGAAGAAATCATCTTAGTGGAGAGCTGTTGGAAAGGTTAAACTGAAGGGTCAAGCACATATTGAAAGAAAAAACCTGTTGTGTTTAGAATAACTCAGTCTTTCCAATGGAATTCATTGTTGTGCAGTTAGTCCAAATATACTAGTCTTGATAAACTTCGTTGTTTCACATGGGATGGTAAATTTCTGTTTGTGTGCTTACTTAAGAAAATCAGGAATAAACAAGAATTCTGATACTTTGTGAAAACAATGTGATCACACTTGGAGAAAAAAATCCACAAGATACCACTTACACATAGTATCATTATTAAACTACTTACAATTACAATGCTGATGGACAGTGGTAGATGTGATGCAGTTGCTCTAAAGTATCACAAATAATGTCCATTGCAAATTCAATGAATCTATTATTGGAACTGGTCTGTTGTACCTCAGTGTGCACATGCAGACAGTCTACTTGGTCGCACTTGTCTGTTGTTTTATGAATCCATTGCGTTTGGTCACAGTTGTTTTCAGCCATGCCCTGTTCAAAACAACCTCCTTTGCCACTGGACATGTATTCTTGGACCCAGTTTTAATTCTTGGGACACTACCAAATTTGTAGTTATAAAAAAATGTAGATTATTCCATATTGTTGTAGACTTAACACTATAAATACATCATTCCTATTTTTTAGATGTATTTTCTCCTTCTTGTAAAATGTGTCTTTTTTTCTATGGCTGGCATGCTCTCCAGAGGTACAGATGAGACAGATATTGCAGAGGTACATCCTTGCTCCATCCATGTGTAAGCAGCCACTTTACTTTTGCCTAGAGTTGTTCTAGGGAGGAAGAAATATAAGCACCCTGAAGTGTGATTTACATCCTTCCCAAATTCATTGCCTTTCTTAAAATACTTAGCTGAATTTAGTGCTCAGATTAAAAATGCTATTTCAGTAATTGTTTAAAGGCCAACTGGTGAAGCACTAAACAAAAGCTATCGTGTTTGTAGAGCAAAAAGCATTTTCTGTAACAGCTTCTTGCTATTTTGTGCTGTGGTGGAGGATGGGAAGGCTTTGAAATCTACTCTATGAATCATTCCTAGCATTTCATGTTACTGAAATGTGAATATTACTTTTCAATGTGTAACTATGCTATTAGAGCCTTCTGTGATTTAGAGAGAGCTTTCAGAATACTAAAAAGACATTATTTACTTTCTTCCAGTCTATTAGTGCAGAACAATCCTCACACAGGCTCTGTGGTGGCAGGGGTGATTGGTTCTCAGTGGACTTGTCTTGTTAATAGAAGAAAAGAGGCTCTTGCTGGTATTTCTGCTCCTGTCTGGAACAAGACTTCTCTAGACAGCTAATTGTGCTGCATTTGATCTGCCTCCCTGGTGTGACAAAGCAGGTATCCTCAGACCTTTACATTAAATAAATGTCTACTTCTCACATGTGCCAGAGCTTCCAGAGTTTACAAACAACAAGACTGAACAGCAGTTACCAAGAGGTGTCACCTGCCTTTAGCTTTAGTGAAACCCCAACTATGAAGCTGGGAGTACCTCTAACCTCAGCAAGGTTAGGCAGCTTTGTTGAATCTTATATTTTCCCCTTCCATGCTCTTTGCACACGCTCCTAGGGCTAAGAAATATTTACATGATGGGGTTTGGATCACTTTGTCTCCTAAAAATGGAGTGCTTAATGCCCCCTTTGTCTCGTCGTTAATTAAACTTCGTCGATGCTTTTACACAGGGCTGGTGTAATTATGTTTCCAACACAGCTGCAGTAAATGTGAACTGTTTGAATTTTTTTGCTGCAGTAGCTGTACTTCTGCAGCCAGAAATGAGTGAAAAAGAAGCATTGCAGAGGTGGTGTTTACATACAGCTCCTTGCAAGACTGCTGCCAGTGGCTATTTATTGAACTCTACATGTGTAGCTGCTGTCAGTAGTAGTATCTGAAATGGCAAGAGAGAACAAGTCGAGACCTGTGTGAAAATATAGGCTCTCATTTAGTTTTAAACCATTTTTCTAAAATCACTAAAATTGTATTTTCCTGTTTTTATTAAAATGAGATCCACTAAAAAACCACCAGTTTTTTGTCAAAATCACTGCATGTTTGTCATCAGCAACAACAAAAGCCCCATTCAATATATCCTTAAATTGCTTTGCTTATGTCCTGATTTTGTTTGGGATAGAGTTAATTTTCTTCTCAGTAGCTGGTACAGTGCTGTATTTTGGATTTAGTAGGAGAATAATGTTGATAATATACTGATATTGTGGTTGTTGCTAAGTAGTGCTCACTCTAAGTCAAGGACTTTTCGGTGTCTCATACTGCAAGTGAGCAGACACACAAAAAGATGAGAGTGAGCATGGCCAGGAGAGCTGACCCAAATTGGCCAAATTTTCATTGTTTGCGTGAGAGTTATGTGGTTAAAACAAACAATGTAAAATTGGTGGTGGCCATTTATATTATGAGCCACTAACAGTTGAAAAATATCTAGTTTATTTTCTCCAGGATATAGTATCTATTTTATGAATGTATTTGTACTTCATAAATCATTCTTAAGAGCAAAAGGGAGAAAAATGAAAAATCTATTCGCCTTCAACCCCTTGGGTATTTATTTAATTTTTAATGAAATAGAGAGAATACTTCATCAATGGCAGCAATGGAGAAATGGCTTTAAACTAAAAGAGAGTAGGTTTAGATTAGATCTTAGGAATAAATTCTTCCTTATGAGGGTTTGGAGGCCCTGGCACAGGTTGCCCAGAGAAGCTGGCAGTGTTCAAGGCCAGGTTGAACAGGACTTGTAACAACCTAGTCTAGAGGAAGGTGTCCCTGCCCATGGCAGGAGTTGGAACTGGGTGATCTTTAAGGTCCCTTCCAACCCAAACCATTCTGTGACTCTGATTTTGTGAGAACAAAACCTTAAACCTCTACCGTTGAAAATCCCCAACCACAGACCAAAACAAATAAAGCAAAAGACCTGGCTTGAGAAACAAACCAAATTTAAAATCAAATGGATTTTTGAAGCATTTAAAGATTTGGTGGTTGCTTAATTTAGCTGTGAAATATTCTTATATGACATTCAGCAGAATAAAAGCAGTCAATGTTAAGCATTTAAATGATTTTTTAGCTGGAATTATACTTATTTCAGGGACAAGTCTATCAATACTGTGTATTTGCTTTCTCATTCTGGCTTCCATGACAATGGGAGCTCTGGGATCAGAACAGCTTTGCCTTGAATGTGATATTTGCCCTTTCATTATGTTAGACATTGACTATAAAGCTGTGTATATGTCATAGGACAGCATCACTGAAATAGCTGAATTCTGCTAAGTGAAGCAGTGTAACATGTTAATATTATCTGAGATCAGAAAAAGATTTTTCTCCTGTTCATTTAAAAGTGAGCTTTTGTAGTTTGAGGCACAATAGCATCATGAGATTATCTGATTTAGCCTCTTGTGTATCACTGGCAATTGTGTTTTAGAGACGTACCCTTGTATTTTATTTTGCTAATACTGATATTATATTGTGTGGCTCAGTCTCCATCTGATTCTGGCTTGAATATACCAAGAGGGAAAAAAAAAAGATGGTGCCATTGGGAGGGTGGTGATGGTATTCTTTGGTGTTTTATTCCAAAGATTAACTCACCTTAAAATATGTGCTGTATTTCCAGATCATAACTTTCCATACTGAGTTTCTTTCTAGGTTATGTTTTGCTGCTAGACTTACACTGACTCCCTTCAATTTTATTGTCTTTTGTTAGGTGGAGACTTAGATGCTCTGGTCAGCTCTGATCTTTTCCTTCATAAATGTTCATGGTTTTGTATTTCCCTACTATGATCAAATTATTCATTTTTTTCTTAAATATTAATGCCAGGAGCAGATTCAGTGATCTGGTGTCTGTCTTGTCCTATTTCATGTAGTAAAATAAGGAAATATGTTGTGGCTTTTCTTGGCAGAAAATAGGAAATCTTGCTGCTCAGTTTTTAGCAAGAAAACTACCTGTGTCATGTTATTGTTTTGCTTTCAGTGACCTTGGTTTAATGTCAAAAATACATCATGCTTTTGACTTTCACTAGGAACTATCTCAGGCCATATATGGTCAGGTCTTCTATGCAGTGGGAGAAGGAACAGCTCTAATTCTAAGGCTAATGGAACTTGTGTTGAAGAAATATTTCCATTACAGCCATTATTAACTTGGTTTTCATTCAGGTAGCATAATTCAGTTTGCAAGCATCTGAGGGGTTTCTTGTAACTCTTTCAGAAAGCAGGTGGGGAATCTAGATCATCTCAGGATGTTAGACTCACCTTTATACTTACTGCTTTATACTTACTGCTGCCTTACCACTGAATGCACTGGTAGCACTACTTACTTCTTCCTTTCTGTTGTTGTTGCTAGAACATGTTGCTGATCATGAATTTCTCTCTCTGAACGTGCTTTCCATGACTTATTGCAGTGTCTGTTACTATCATGCCACCCATGCCAACTATATGTAGAAGTTGCATTTTCCGTTGATTATACATTTGTTTTACACAGGACAGTCTGAAAATAAAAGTATGGAGCTTCAACACCCAGACAGCATTTGAACGCTTTGTAGTCTCTTCAGAATTACATCTTTGTGAATCACCAGCCAAGTGACTCTAAATAACAAACCTAAAAATTCTTCACACCCATTAGCAGCTGAAACTCTCCTAATAGTCAGTGGTTTTTTTCTCATGCACTGTGATTAGTTGTTTTGTTGCCTTATGTGGCAGTTCTGTTAAATTTTTATCGCTTCGTGTGCTCATGGCTCATTTATTGTTTTATTTTTCATCTGTTTGCCTACTGAATAGATTTATTACCTTTGCAAAAAATAAGTCTCTTGAGATAACTACTTACTTCCACAGAGGCTTCTTCAGTTATAAATTATTCTACAGTTTTTAGTTTCTATTATTCATATACAGAGTGTTGCTAACTATCTGCATGGATTCTGAAAAAAAAAAACAAAACATAAAACAATAATAATTAGAAGAAACCCAGTGAGGAAAGAACAAACTTTTTTTATAATCACAGTTAGACTTTTGTCTTTAAAGGAAACTTCCTTGAATGACAATTTTCTTCCCATGCTAAAAATTCTAGTGTTGCGTGTTATTCTTGGTGTGCATTTTCAGAGGAGCTCCATCAGAATGCTCAGTGTTCTGAGGACCTCAACTCCCACATATTTCTCTGGGTAAATACATGATGAGATTTTAAGAAATTAAGCACAACACAACTGCAGGTTATTCTCAGTCTAATAAGATTTGTTTATGAGCATGTCCCAAGCCTCTGCTCTGAGGCTCCGAACACAGGTTCTCAGTACAAAGCAAACAGCCATTTTGCAGGATGAAACAAAAAAAAATCTCCAAATTCTCTATGTTAAGCCATTCTTGAAAGCTTTCACTGTGCAATCTGACCACTTCTTATGTCATGCTTAGATTAGATTAGCTATTTGATATGAAAGCAATTTCTATAGAGCACTCTCAAATTCAGACCAGCCTGCTTTTATAACTTACTGTACTGTTAAGGTTAACTGTCACAGATTTCTGTATGGTTTATCTACAAAGATTTCAACTGCAAATAAACCTGTTGTCATCTGAAATACCTGGTAACCTTAATATTAACATTAGGAATAGTTCAACATGTTGAAAAACAGATGAGATGTGAACATATTCCCTAGCAACAGTGCAGATACTGAATTACATGAGCAATTGGATACCAGTCTTGTCACAGATATTACATTTCTCTGTATCACTGAACATCAGCTAATTAAAAAGTGCATTTAGCCAGTGGAATAATTTTTATGAATTCACAAATATGCTTTAAGCAAATACAAAGGAAAAGTAATAAAGCTTAATTTACTTATGAACACTCTACCCCATCTGCTATATACCTGTATTTCAGCATTAAGATGATCCAGTGTTATTGTAGTATGGCTTTTTCAAAATATATTCAGCTCATTAAAAACAGATAACTAAATTCTCACCTTCCCTAGAACATTACTATCAGAAACAAATTCAAATGGTGATGAAATAATTGTTTTATTTAATTTCCAAGGAGCAGTATGTAATGAGACAACAACTGGACATGCCTCTTTCATTGAGGGATAGAATTAAAGGAGCTTCTTATCTTTGAATTGCTGTGTAAAATAATTGCCACGTCCATTCCTGTAAACAAGCGATTTCCCTAGGTAATAATGATGGATTTCTTATCTTCTCCAAAAGGAAGAGTAGAATTAGAGCAGAACTATGACTTTTCTCCACTACATCTACCAAAATGTCTACAGTTGTGTGAAATTCTGCTGGAGAGCATCCTGAAAAGGTGGATGAAGAATGACTACTGACCACAGATCATGTAGGCAGAGCTGTGCAAATCATTCCATTTTATTTGATTCTTTTTCAGTCCTTAGTCTTCCAGTTTCAGAAAAAGCAGTTAGATCAAAATAGTTAGTCTCTTCTTCATATATATCAATTAAATTTATATCTGCTTAAAAGATAAATTAAATTATTACACAATTAAATATGTATCTACTTTCAAGTAAAAATCATGATGTTTAAATTGGAAAGAGGAAAAAAATCTGTTCAAATAAGTTTGTGTTCTGCTCTTTGTAAAGTAGTTATTCACTATTCCCAAGGAGCAATATACTCTAGGGTTCCTTTGGGGATTTTTCTTCCCCCACTGTCCCTCCCACAAAGAGCAATAATCTGTTATGTGGGATGAATCTTTCAGTCCCAGAAGGGCCCGATAGGTGTTTACCAGAAGTCAGGAAGTGGAGGTTTAAAATCCTCCCCTTGAACATATTGCCTCAAACAGGTGTTTGCTGTCTACTGCCAGAAAGTCAAGTAATTCCTGCAGTCGTGCATCCATATGCAGCGAGGCACAGTGCCCTGTCATTTGTCAGGAGAAAGGCACAGCCTCCCTCCAACCAGACAGTGCTGCTGGTGATAAGCCATCCTCTCCTGAAGATGCCAGGCAAATGGTACCATTGTTCTGCACCCTTGGCCTTTCTGCTCTTTTTCTAAGCACTGGAGTAGTTCTCTCTTCAGCTCTTCTTGGCTTCCTCAGCCTCTTAAAATAGCACCTTAAAACTGCATGCTGTCATGCATGACAACACACATCAAGCTTTCCATTGAAGTTTAAGATGCTTAAAGTTAATACGATAAAAATTAAAAGCTTGTACTGTACTCATTTATGTTCCTGCTGTACCTCTCTAGCTTCTGTTTAACTTTGGTCACTTACCACAAACAGGAAAACCATCACTGTGCAGTGCTGGCTCTGACTTGAGCTGTGCTACCAGCCTGGCTCTTACATAAATTATTGGCTGAACTAAATGTTATGTGATGTATTCAGAGATATATGACTACAAAAGCAGAACCAAATAATTTACTGCAAAGAATTTAGCTTTTTATTTTGTGGGAGGGAAGGACACTTTTTTATAAGCTACTTGCTCTCCTGGAGCACATTTGCAGTACAAGACATTACATAGCTGGAGGGAGATCATTTGTGACACTGAGAACATTTGTGTTGTATATTTGAGCTGAAGAGGTGAATATTGATTTGATATATAGAACTTACTCATTATATAGGCCTTTGATAACATGCTTTAAAGTCTGAATTATCTTGGGAACTAACAAGAACAGGACTAATTTTCATGACATTCTTCAAATTCAACTTGGACTAAACAGCTGCGTAAGAAATCTTACAGGGTGTGTTGCAGATCAGCACATTGTTGCAGATATTAATAAATTGCAGATATTCGTTCCAAAAATGTATTCACAGTCCTTTGAACTGTCCATGAACCAGTTTTTGTCCACTAAATATCACGATCGACAGGAAAACCACAATTTTCTTGTGACTTTTCTGTTTCTAATCTCCAACAATGCTTAAATCCCTAGGTCTCTCCAAATGTGTAGTGCTTTTCTACTTTAAATTAAAAAAACCTAACCAAAACCAAACAAAAAAAAGAACCAGAGAAAACCAAACAAACCAAAAAGAAAACAACAAAAAACACACACAAATAAAAAAAATTCTTAAACCAAAGCTTGCTGTTTTCTAAGAATTTCTTATCCCTTGAGCTGTCACCTGGCAGGTTTTGCATTATTTATCATTTTTAATTCAATATGAAATTTTAATTCAATATGAAGCATTTAAGAAACAACTTGATCTACGTAGAAATATTTCTTCTTTCAAATTTTCATCTATTAGAGTTAAAAAGTTGCAATATTTCATGCAAAGAATCAAGACTGCACCGAACTCTTTCCCTTCTACACATGAGCTCTGAGTGAATGTTTAGTCTTTCCTTATTTCATAAAGAAAGCAAGATTGTGAGGAGTATTCTAAAACACTGGGGAGGGAAATGCAGCTTTTGGATATGAGGGAGTGGTGGGTCAGCAGCAGGCAGACAGCACGGGGAGATGGAGGAAAATTGACAACTTCCCCAAGCAAAGCTGTAGTTCAAAAGTATTGAAAGGAAAGGATTGCACCTTTTCTCTTTGATGGTTTTGAACACTGCAGAACATTTGTTCAGTGGAGGATGTGACCAAAAGAGTTTGTTGCTGCAGACCAAAGAGTTTGGTGGGAGAACCAGAGAGGAGAAGGGCACTTTGAGGAATGTTTTTTCTTTGCCCAGAGGCTCTACATTTGAAGTAACAGAACTACATGCAAAATCAAAATGTTTACATTGGTGTGGTTTGCAGTCAGTTTTGTCCTCATTCTTTCCTGAGACTATCCTGTCTTTTACACTGGTTTTAATTCATTTAGGGGTTATGCATCAGGCTTGAATTTCAGATGGTATTTTCTTTTCTGTTCTCTTCCCATTTTTCTGTCCTTCAATTTCTTTTTAAAATCTACAGCGATACTTTAATCTGTATAAAAATCTGAATCCAATAAACAATAAAGTAGCAGCAAAACCAGAACTGCATGCAGTGACTTGCATTTGGAGAGTTTGCTGGCTGAAATGTCATGGAAGGCTTTTCTATATTTTTATATCTTACCCTTGCACTGAGCCAGGATAGCTCTTTTTAAATGCTCTTTGTTGCAGAGGAATAACAACTGAAACAAATGAAGTAAGCATCTGCTGTAAGTTTTGGAGGCTATTGTTAACAAATGTTGCTACATTTTTGGAGCCAAGTTTTGAAAACCATTAATATATACTTGTTACCAGCTTAGTGGCAATCTTAGAACTTATTGTGAGCAAAAATTTTATTATTGCAGGAATTGCAAGCTAATGAATTACCAGAAGAGAATGCTTTAGGGTATAAAGATCTACACATTTACAGTAGATTATTAAAACACTGCAGCAGTTTGTATCAATCCCCAGAAGACTCTCAGACACTTAAAAGGAATCACTTGGCTGTGAGAGACCCCTGTGTTTACTCTGGTTCTAACTTGTACTCAAGGCAGGGCATAGTTGATTCTGTGTTTGCTCAGAACCTTGCATAATTGTTTTGAATAATTCCATGGATAGAGGTTCCTCAAGTTCTCTGGACCCCTGTTCATAACAGGCCACCCTCATTGTGATTTATTTCTTGTATTTACTGAAAATTTCCCACACTCCAACCTGTGTTTGTTGCCTGTTGTCCTGTCTATACACCTCTGCAGGGAGCATCTGACTCCTTCTCTACACCCTCACACTACGTAGTTGCAGATGTCAGTGAGTTCTCTCCTTTATCTCTTTTCTCCAGGCTGAACAAAGACAGTTCTTATCCTCTCCTTATACTCCACGTGCTCCATCCATGCTTATTTTCACTTTCTAACTTTTAAACAGCCTCCGACATTTCTGAATTTTTTAGAAATCTCTTAGTTCAGACAATCTTTTATTAACTTCAGCATTTTAAACAACTTTGTACAAACACAATTTATAATTTATTGCATCTTTCCACAAATATTTAATTTCAAACAAAATTCTATCATTTTTTCTACTTTATATTCATTCAATGCCAAAATTGTTGCTATTCAGAAGGAAAAAATATTGCAGTTGAGAATCAGGATGCAATCAGTTAATTGGCCTTGGCTTCATATAAACTTTCATTGAGTAACACAGGTATTTAAATATGGAGGTAGTTGCCTCTGTCCTTCAAAGATTGGCCTTTGGTTCTCTTCACTAATAGCTTTGGTCATTTAATAACATATTTTACAGCAAGGTCAGGTTAACAGGAGCTTTTATAGGCCAATATTTTACAGGGAATTGGTGAACCAAAAACTGTAATTATGCATGTGAAATAATCCCTTGAATAATTAGTGATGATTAACTGGCTGTTATCATTGAGACAGGTTATAAGGATTTGATATAATAGGAGGTAGGAACCAACTTGCCAAACTTACAGCAAGTAAATGTTATATATTCCATAAAGCTCTCCATTTAATGTCTTATATGTAGACAATAGGGCAAATATTTCAGTAACTGTGATTTCTATCAATTGGTATTGAAATCTGAAAAATTACATGTTTATGCTGGGTCTTGATGACAGTACCCCAGAGAGCTTCAAAAAATTGACAAGCCTTTGTCAGTGCACAAGATTAAATGATGAATGTTAACAGTGCTTAAAAATTTTAATTTGGTTAAAGATTATATGCACAACTTCAATTTTATTCCAACTAGTTTGACACTGTGCAACAGAACACAGCTGCATAAGTCCTCTAAGGATCATGTTGCAAGCTTCAGCAGCATTGAGAACAATGGTTGAACATCAATTAAATTCCATATTTTTGAAATCAGTAACCCCCCTGAAAAAATTGGTAACTAAAAAAGTAGCAGGATAAAGTGAGACAGAACAGAAAATCCTTGTGAAAACAGCAACTATGTTGTGGCTGAAATGTGCATCTTTTCATTTCTGATTTAGTCCAAAGTACATGTTCTAAAACTTCCTCCGAGTCCTCCCACACCCTGGAACGACGTACAGGAGATATGTTAGAGGTTTGGAAGGAGGAGCTAAAAGATCTCTTCAAGGGATAATTGAAATTGTAGTGATGTCTGAAAAATAAATTATCTAAAATAGTTTGAGTTGAAGTGATGTGGTTTAGAAAGGAAAATTTCAAGTGTGCAACACAATATATGGACAAATGACAGGGAAAAAAAGAAGATCAAGAGGAACCATGTTGATTTTCTGGCTTTCTAAGTAAAAACAAAAGACTAGACACACAGTGAGGATTTACATTAGCAAAACACTTCAAATTTCTTAACCAGTCTGACTTTCACAGGAGGATTTATCTAGATTTATAGGCTTCAGACAATGCACCCTACTCCCCTACCAGTTAACTTCATATCCAATGAACTCTCACAGGGGCTATTCACTAAGATGGTACTGTAAGGTAGCTCCTGATTATTTTGTTAAAATTGCTCTATAAACTCTCTACCATTTCAGTCTCTACTTATTTTTCAGCATGTTATGTACTTCTAGAATGATTAATACTAAAGAACTTAATTAGGTCTACTTGTAATTGCTTACACAGTTCCTTTAAGAAAGCAAATTCACCTGACGCAAAATTAAAAAGAATAAATTTAACAAATGGCACCCCTTTAATTTGAATAAAAGTCAAAATAGTCTATAACACTCACTCCAGACAATATATACTATTTTTACAGTGCAGAATAATTCCTGTTTTGTAGAGCTAGTGCTGATTAAAAGAAATTCACTTCATTCAATTTAATAAAACTAGCTAATTTAAGAAAAGTCAGTGTATTAAAATTTACTGTACATGACAACTTTTCTCATTTCAGAATGCACCCTACCACCTCTATTTGATTAGATTTCTTATTGTAAGTTCTGAAAAGGTTAATGAATACCTTAACAAAGCAGCTCAGATTCTATAATTGGGTGTAATAAGATGATATGGTGATGGGATTCTGTGTTGATTTAATTCTGATGAGAGATCTTTGATGTGATAGAAAAACAACATAGACAGAAGTGTAAAGACAAATAAGACCTCCCAAGTCCCTGGTTTACAGATATGCTATAGACATTGTTTCATTTCCTAGCTGATGTAAGCAGCTAACAAAGCTCTCTGCACTTACACATTCCATATCTGCAAACGTTTACCTCAAAGGCAAATTCTTTGCACTCCCATAAATGGAGACCGATAATTTCTGTTACAAGAACCAAACTGTGCAAAAAGGTGTCTCCTGAACTCTTCTTCTCCAAAACCCAGTTGTGCTTTGAGTTTCTACTTGGAATTTCAGATTGCTTGAATCTTTGCCTTTGACTTGAACACTTGACTTTTGTTTTGCTGGGGTAAAAATGAGAGGCTGGTCATCTTTGCTTTGTTAAGAATCCATTTTCTTGGCCATTCAGGGAACTCATCTCTGAACCTGGTTTCAGTTTGCAGTACTGTTCCTTGAATACATATGATGAATTACACAGAGGAGCACAGCTTGAATAACACTAATACTTCTCTATGTCTGCTGTGCTTCTTTAAGTCAAGTCTCACTGACTGATGTGCCCCAGCATTGCACTTGGTCATCTCATTCCTAATCACGTAGCACCAAACATTGGATTCTTTCATATTTTCTATTTCGTGATCTTTCAACCCTTGCAGATGCCTTTGTTAATAGTTTCCAATTTTCTAACCTTGCCTTTCTTGCACTACTGAACTTCATTCTGTCTGTGTTACATGAGTCCTCAAGGATATGTGGTTCTTTTGTATGGCATCCAGAGCTTTTCCACATTCATGAAATATCCTGCATTTCTTCCATCATCAGATTTGGCAAGAACATTATTTATTTTTATTAAAAACAATTTTCTTTAAGAGTGAGGATGTTTTACACGATGGCTTCAAACTGACCCTGAAGGAATAAAATGTTTTTAATCTTTTCTAAGCTCAGGTTTTTTTCTTTTCTCACTTGTTTTTTCCTTTCCGATTGTAATAATTTCTTGATCTACCTTATAATATTTTGCTAATATTTTCCCTTGGGGTGTTACATTGCATACTTTACTGAAATACAGATCAATAACAGCTATTGTGTTTCCTATATTTCATACAGAAATAGTGTGGATTAGTAATAGAAATGGCTTGTGTGCAATAAACAGTGAAGGTAATTACAGTGGGAGAGGAATGGGAGGCACATGCAAGGTGAATGGACTGGAGCAAATTATCATATCAAACAATGAAATTTAGATATGAACCAGGTTTTTAACATTTGATTTCCCACTTAATTTCCTAGTTTTCATATCTGTAGACCAAAATCACTATATGTTATCATGTAATGACTAATATAAAGTTGGGGGGGAGACTATATATCTGAGTGTTTGACAGATAGAACATGCAAATGTGAAATGCACTGCCATAATGTAGGTGGGTAATGTGAGCAAGTTCTCTTGCAGCCTGTGAGATCTTTCTTTAAGGAAGCATTTATCCAACCCTTACCCATATCCTTTCTTCAAATAGCATTCAATGTTTTGAACATATTTCAGGGGTTTGGTTCATATTCAATTTTTATTAGATCACCAAACGACTGAAGTTATAGTTAATGCTCCATATTTCTCTAAATCATGTGGCTATATGAGTAGATGTACTACATGAATAGATATACTGAATACTGTATGTGGATATATGAGTAGAGATACTGTAATATTTGTAGATATAGCCATCTTTACACACCTAATCATGGACTGTGTGATGCTGGAAGGGACCACTAGAGGTCCAACCCCCCACTCAGGCAAGGCCATCTAGAGCAGATAACCCAGGACCACGTCCACATGGATTTTGAAATATCTCAAAGAGGGAGATTTTACAACCTCTGGGCAACCTGTAGGTACAAATAAGTAGTACAAGTGTAAACAGTCCATGACTGTCTACCTATGTGATTTGCATACAAATATATAAACTGGCATTCGTGAAGGCTGCAGCTGGACAAAATAATTTTTCAAAGTCTAATTTTATGAGTCTTCAGAAGTGTTTTAATCTTTTTTTTCTTAAGATTTAGAAGATGGTTATTTATCATAATAGTTACTTCTGTGTTATCAAAATAACCTTCCAATTTAAGTTTGGTGTTTATCTATATAGCATCAAAAAAGGAAAATTAAAACTTGAACGTATATAGGATCTGTATTTGTTTCTCTCATACCTGTTTCCTCTGGCTGAGTCAAGCTTAGGGGAAGAATTTGAATGAAGTACCTTTGCATTTATGCATTTAGTACAACACTCTTTTTTATATATAGCATTTCTCAATTCATTCTACCTGAAGTTTCTTCCAAGGAAAATGCATTATTCATTTTTATATATTTCCAGTAGTGGTTATGATATTCAAAGTCTTGTTGTATAAAAAAGCACTCTAGGTTTGACCCAAAGAACTCATGTCTTATAAATGAGAACAAAGTATGTTGTATTCATAATACTATGTCCATCATAAATCAGGGTGTTAAGTACACCATTTAAGATAGATAACTCAGTCTTTCATCAGTGTGAGGTGGACTGAAAAAATACATATCTTATTCCTTCAGCAAGTGTACATTTTCAACCTGTATTCTCCTTAATTGTAAGAATGATTTATACATGGTTTTGTTTTATATGAATATATGCCCATTTCCTTCTACTGCTTGTCAACGAGTGTAAATTGTGATTGTTCCCTAAGCCAGTGAACCCATGAATGTTTGCATCAGGTTGGCATCTGCTTGAATAATGTGCCAGTAGCTTGGAGTGACCAGGGAGGGAAATGGTGTAAAAATGAGGTTGAATGAGTTCTAGTCAAATGTTTTTGAATGGACCTCTCAGGCTACAAAATAAATCTGCATTCCTGGCCTACTGTTTCTTAACATTACCAGCAAAAATGCAACCATTTGATATCAATACAATATATGGAAGGAATATGCAATGCGAATAAAAGAAGCAAAAAGCTGCATCTATCACCTTCCAATCCACCTGGATTTTAATGAAAACTGCTAGTTTATGACAGTGAAAATACATAAGAAGCTAAATTCTTGCATTACCATCCACTGTCCTTTTTTTATTTTTTTTTTTAAACCAGCATAATCACAGGCAGCTCAAAGTGCCTCATAGATTGTTAAAAGAAGAATTTTTCTCAAAATTAGATTTAGCCTTCATTTCTATTTGTCATTGTGTTGTTACACACAGCAGACAAGCGTTATTTAAGAAACATACTCACCAATCAACCACGACTTATTTAAAAAAATATTTGGGGTTACAAGAAGTGAATTTGAACAAGAAAAATATATGTTGCATCCCTGAGCTCCATTCATTAAATCATCACCAGAAAAAAGGCCTTATTGTGTCACAGTAGGTAGAAGTGACACATGGAGTGATGAACTAATTCACTCTACTGATGAGGGCTTTCAACTGAGTCAATAACAGAGATTATAACCTGTCATAGTTGAAAACACACAAAATTTACTTAATCAGTTACCAGTGATGAAGTATCTAGCTAAATAAAAATAACTCATCACATGAAGACACTGATTGAGTTTTCTTCTTATTTTCATCTCTCCATTGGCTGATAGAAATCCAGGGGGTCAGTCAGGATTCACTTTTATGCAGGAGATATATTGTTTCACATCTTGCCTGTTTTCTTGCTAATTAGAGAGCTTGAGTTTGTCCCCTGCACACTCCCTTGTCTGTTTACAAGGATGTTCATTGATGTTTAGCTGATACCTTACTGTAAAATAGAGATGCTGTTTTCGCAGTGAGACATGTTGAGAGTAATAGCACAGCAATAGCAAAATGACACTAAATATAATGGAAAGTTAATGGGAGGATACTCTGGCTACTGCCAGGCAAGCTCGTGTCAGAGGGATTACAATAACCGGTATTATTTCTATTATCCAAGGCCTGTTATGATCTTCTGAGTGCAACTGTGCTTTGAAAGTAGGAATGGGAAGTTGTATTGAAAAATTACTGTAATAGAGGACTGTAGAGTTTGGTGTAATTTTGAATGATTGCAGCACTGTTTCTGTGCTACTTTTGAAAATCATGGCCCCACAAAGGTTTGTGACATCCCAGCACTGCATTTAGAACAGAAGAAGAGTACACATCAATCTTCCTCTGAAATGTCATGAACAGAATATAGTTTGCTGTTATTTGCAGATTCCCAAAGAGTTTCAGGAAGATTGAAAAATGGCAATAAAATGGTGACAATTCAGTTTAGAACAGGGAAGTATTTGCATTCCTCCCATGTTTGTGTATGCACTTTCTGCAGACAAAAAGTGGGCATTTGATTTTCTAAATCTAGTTTTTTGCTTGCTTTATTCACTGATTCCTGATTTCCTTTCACTTGCACACCATTGCCTACCTGCTTAATAAATAAATAAGTAAAGTTTAAGTGCATTCCTTTTCAGGTACTGTAAATGACTGACTTCAAAGCTTTTCATGCTAGATTGGTTTTCTATATATAAAAAAGGGGCCAGTGCATAGGCATATTACTTAATTGACCAGGGTAGTGAAGCAGAAGTCGTGGTCTCCCAATTTATTCCATTTGAGACTAAGCAAATTTATTTCAGCTGATCCACACTGTTAATCCCATGATCCAACCCCAGATAAAGCAAACTTTATCTGAAACTCCAATAGATCTGAATGATTTCTGTATCTGTTGCTTATATTGGCATAAACCCCAACTAAATAAGCTGTCTGATCATAGTAGAAGTTTGGAGTTTCAATTTAAGGATTATGTTTTGATTTTTAGATCACAAGAGAGATGCTGAAACAGCAATGCTGGCTGTTCCTCCTCATTAATCAAATGTGCTGTAGTCCTTCCCAGAACAATTTCCTCCATGTACCTCTAAAAGGTGGTTTTGACATCAAAGTGGATGTATCTGTGTGCTGCTGATGTGCTTTCCCAAGAGACACCATGGCAAAGATATCTACTTTTAGAAGAGCACAACCTTCTGGGTTTCTCATTTGTCTGTTAGTTAGGTGTTTGGTTTTCTTTTGTTTTGTTTTCCAGAAGAAAGCCTTATTTATTTTCTTCTGAGCAGATTATAAGAAATAAGTTATGACTGTGACATTGCTAATGGTTTGTTCCCTTTGTATCTTTAGGCAAAGACATTTGATATACATGATTCTCACTCTTGAACTTTAAGGTTTCATAAAAATTTCTGCATTATTCAATATTTTCTGCTTTCCCCTTTCCATCCTTCCTGAGGAATGTTTATCAATGTTTCTATCTGAAATATATCTCTTAGTTATCCTGTCCACATTTCTGATATGTATTTGTTTTGCTGTTCCTTTGTATTTTATGTAGGCATTTTCTTGGACAGTATCAAGGCAGAACTGATTGATAACATGAATCAACTGAAGAGGGTCACATAAGATGCTACTGTTTTTTACGTTGTTGGATTAATTTTGCTCTTTAGAAAATAATCTACAGCCTTTGTTTTTTTCTGGAACACTGTTCTTGGTCTCAAGAGCAATGGTAACCTCTGTAGAAGAGGTCCCTTTTCCATCCTAATGCAAACTGTGCTATGGCCACGTGCGTGTTCACCTTCAGCATCAGCAGTCTTGAAGCATCCAAATGATGCCTTTTTGGAATTTTGGCTCTTGTAGAATGATGTGATCCCTCACTTCATGAACATATGTTTCAGCTTTCTAGTTGTTTTTGAGTACCGACCTAGGCTAAAGTCTTACAGTCCCCTCTCCTGCTCGTCCTCCCCGAGTTAGCTGTGCTGGTCAGGTCAATCACTGCCTCTTAGGCTCCCTCTTCAATAGCAAATGCTATTAAGGGGGAAGATTTTCAGCTACAGATATTACTCACTCTCTGAGATCTTTAGTACCCGGGGTGGTGTTTTCAGAGGGCAGGCATGCTGTTTTCCTCACAGGTTGTCCAGTTTCAACTGATTTAAAGATGAACAAATTCTTATAAGTCTTGTGGCAATCAGAAGCTCTTTGTAAGAAAGAATCTCATCTCGGTTGACCACAATTCAGCCACTTTTATCAAGGTTCTGGGTGGTCACCCAGTCACACTTGAATAGCTAAAGAGCAGCTACAGTATGAGTTTTAAAGCAGTGGTCTCATAAGCCAGGTGGTGGGAATCCATCCTCAGAGAACTATGAATACAGTACAGGAACTAAGAGCTCAGAGCTTTTTTCCTGTCTGTGTACTGTCTGTTCTGTTTACATAGATCTTTGAAGATGTTAAGCTGTTGGATCTTTTTCCTACAAGACAGAGTTAATTTGGAAATCAAGAATAGGAGTTAGTTGGAAGGCTTAAAAGAGTAGTTCTGCTCTGATTAGAAAATGTCAGGTCTATAAGACTGAGTATTTTGAAATTAAAGAGATACTAGAATGATTTTTCCCTTTTTTTTTTTTTTACTAGATCATGAAAGCTCTGGGGATGAATATTTTTCATCCTTCTCTGCAAAGAATTGCCATAGCTGTATAAAAGCCAATCAAGAGATAAATCAGTCTTCTCATATAATAGGCTCTAGGTAGAGAGGACAAAATTCTGAAGGTGCCACACAAGTTTAACGGCATTTTCCAAAGTTCAAGCACATTATTTTTACTGTAATACTATCCGGCATTATTAAAATACTAGAAGACATTGACTCTCAAATAGCTATTATTATGATCTACTGTATGCTGCCCTCCCAAGTTCAAGGGGTCATTCTGGTGGTCATATTTCTGTTACAGGCTCATGAGTCTGTCAGGACTGTGAAGATTCAATAAGTAGGATTCGATCAGTGAACTGAATATGTTAAAGGTCTGTCAAACAGTGCTGTGTTTGGATCAGTGTGTCTGATACAAACTGTTCATGCAGAACATGAATGTGTGAGTCCATCTAAACATTTTTAAAGTTTGGGTTTTTTTTTTAATTGATGTAATGGTTGCATACAGAACTAACAGAAAGGGTTCCAGCCACAATCTCTTGCACTTCCCACAAGCAGAAAGTTATAGTCATATGCATTAGAACTTGATTAATGTCTCTTTAAAAGCAGTAGTAAGACTAAGGACCAGAGACTGTGTTCAAAATTGAGAACAAATATCTTTGTGGAAATGTCATTTTTGTTTTGTAGTTTAGAGTGGGGGAAGTGGAAAAAATACTGTAATTTTGTACATGTTTTGACTGCTTGATCAGAGGACAAAGTCTTCCGAATGAGAAAATAGTATTTCCTAAAGAAGATCTTAATTTAATAGAGAAATTTGTATAATTTTGCAAGTTCTTCACATAGAACACTCAGCTTTTTCTTTATTAAAATGAAAAGTCATGCCTCAAGGAATAAAAAGCATTGCCATACTTAAATAAGGGAGGAGAGAGGTGACAATGTACTCTTGAAAAATATAATTCTGAAAATAGCTAGAGTGTCAATATAGTGAAGCCAAATGTAATTTATCCCTATGTGAAAAGATAACTATGAGAGATAGCTCTAAAGCTTGCCTTTAAGTGGGAAAAGATTAGGTCAAACAGATCCTTTATCACAAGTGAATGACATTAAATAAGTCATTAACAGAGACCATATTTTCAAAATAAAGATGAAACCGGAAAGAGTTTGTAAAAATAATACAAGAATGATCTCTCTTACAATAAAATACCCCCGTATCTTAAGTTTTTCCAAGAAGAAAGATAATTTCTGAAATAATACATAGAGGTACATGCATGAAAGACATCTTGATGTATGTTCTAAAGCAGCAGATTAAGGCATAACAAGATCAGTGAGGAAATAGTAACACAAGAATTAAAATATTAATATTTAATAGGGACAGGAAGGATTCTATCAATATGGAATTGTCTGTGAAAAGACACCATTTGGTCCAGCAAGTCCACTCCCTTACAAGTACAGGTGACCATATGATCCAGTCAGACTCAGCTTTGTGTGTTAAGCTTGGAAACGTGCAAAGGAGCATCTCTGTTCAATGCTCCTGCATTGTGCAGGAGGAAAACATTTGCATAATGAATAACATAAACTGAAGACCAAGACTAAAAACTACTGTTAGCAACAGGAAGAGAGTAGTAGGAATAAGGGTATCACTGCTCTGCCACACAACAGCAGGGAATTGGATGCACAGGTCATCCTAGGAAGTCAAGAATGCCCCATGGTAAGTTAAAAACCAGTTTGGATGGAGCTCTGAGCAACCTGGCCTAGTAGAAGGTGTCCCTGCCCATGGCTGGGGGCTTGGAACTGGATGAACTTTAAGGTCACTTCCAACCTAAACCATTCAGTGATTCTCTGATTCTTATGGGGGAATGTGATGTTGAGTTGCTGACTCTTGAAGTCATTAACTAGAAAACAGATTTTTTTTTTTCTTTTTTAAAAGGTGAACTGTACTTCTAACACAATTTTTCATCTGGTAGCCTGAATTATTGGTTTTGTTTTGTGCAGGAGGATGAACTGAATGATCATAAATGAGTTTCCTCTGTTCTTAAAATCTATGCATGTATGGAATAAATTGACTGTAATGAACTGTCAGAAATCCTAAAGAATAATGTTTTAAAATACATTTGACAATACTATTTTTTAGTCGTCTTGAGACACTATGAAGGGACCCAGATTGATATAAAACAATGGCAGGAACAATGTCTCTTCTAGAAGAATACACAAGACAGAAGAGTAGCATTAGACTAATGGGACATCTTGTACAAAGCTTGAGAATTTCAGTGACAGGATCACAGGAAAAAAACAGCACTAAACACCTTTGTAATATCAAAATAGAAAATATTTCTCCATCTCTGTGACTCCTGAGACCTTTGAAATATTTCGAGAGTTCTAAATGTCACTAAGTGGATTGTGTTGTCATTCTCATTGTATCATCATCTAAATAATAATTAGACAGTGGTTTAATCACTATTATTTTGACAAGTCACCTTGCAGTTGTCTTTACTATATTGACAAATTATGCCATTTTGTCATAAGTACTTCAAATATTACAACATTTGTCAGAAACCTCTAAATCAGATTACTTATGCAAAATAGATATTTTTCTTAAAAATTCTATATCTGAATCATATTATATGCTGTCCTTGATGTTGTAGCACATCACTTCTCTTGACAGCTGATAGCATCACAGATAAAGAATCCTATTTTACCAAAGGATTATGCCTGTCAGGGCCTGGGAGCTTTTGTGTCATCCTGAAGCTGATTGCAACATTCTTTGTGCAAGTTTTGGGAGCTGGGGATAAGGCTGGATGACAGGGCTATCACGATGAGTTTGCATCTTGCCCTAGTTTAATAGAAATGGGCACACAGATTTTTTTTCATTTTTAAATTCTGTATTTGAGATTATGAGTTACCACTTGAATCCTGAATAGGATGCCTGTGATAGACACGTTGCATTTTGCCCCCTTCTGGTTTTTAAACAAGCTTATAGGATGAAGCAAACGTTTGTCACTTCTTGTCAGCTCTGTGATGGTAATGTGAAGCTTCTTCTTAAACCTGAGATATAACTGTTTTGTTGCTTTCCATCTGCATCAAGGTTATTCACAATTTAGAATCTTCCTGCTATTTTGATAGATGGGACATTTAGAACTATTTTTTTTCCCCCTAAACCTCAAGACTGAAAGAAATGGCATTTCACTGTTTTTAAATTTCCGTGATCAGATGCATATAACTGAAGCAAAGCTGTTCTGGAAAATTGGGACTGTTCCAAGGCAGCCTGCTTCGTTTTGTAGGAGAAAACTCATCTATTTTTGTTGGTATCTTTAGCCAAAGCCCAAATGCAAGTGCTGATTGGAGCATGGCTGATCCTTCACTCTGCTGACAGCTCACCACACCAGTGAGCTCTTCACCTACTGGGGAGATCTGGTTTTGAATCTCATTAAAAACTCTCCAGGATACAAGTGTAACTTAGAGTCACGAGGATTTTAAAAATTAAATGTAAGCAAACCAGCAAGTTTTAACCCATCCTGTTTTACAGATGGGTCCCCCTAGTACTTGAAGGAGCAGGCCAGCATAATGCAAGGATCCGTGAATAACATCTTATGGAAACTTGGGTGTGGTTTTTGACATGCAAGTATCTACATAATTTACACTTTACAGTTTATCCCTGGAGGAAAAAATGTAGTAATTGCTTAAAAACGGCTCTCTATGTGATGTATTCAGAGTTATCATTTTAAAGTCAACTTATGACACTTCAAATGCAGAGTAGAAATAATGCATGGACTGGTATTTCTCTGCTGTACAGCATCTGAAGCGTGATATGCACCATACTACTCTATCAGCCTAAGAGAAAGGTTTTCTTTTTGTTCTTCCAAAGCTTATGAAAAAGAATCCAGAGTGTTCTAATTAGAGTGTTTTTTTTATTTTCAGTAGAGGTTGAAAAGGGTTGAAATGGTTTTAATGAAAGGAACTTTGTTTCGTAAGTTCACACATTTCTTGCTGCAGCACTTTACTAGCCTTGAATTATAATGTTTTGATATCATAAATGGTTGCTAATGATAATTAAGGTTAAGATGGGAAGTCAGTAGCAAAGGCAGTGGCATAGTAAATGCTCTGGGTAATAGCAGAAAAAAGAAAAAAAGAAACAGGAGAGTAAATGTGCAGAACTGTGTTTTGGTTTTGCTAATTACCGCTTCCATTAGCTCCCAAAAACTGAAGTTAATTCTCATCTTATGAATAAGCTGGTGTTTGTACAGGGACAAGGTCTTCCATTGGTGCTTCTACTTGGTTGTGAAGGTTTGGTGTTAATTAGAGGTTCTAAAACAACAAAATCCTCTCACTAAGTAAACGGGAAAGCTCAAGTTATTCCAACCTCTGAGTGTGAAGCAAAATGCTTGTGTCTATCAACCTAATTACTTAGGTTCATCCTTATTAAAATATTTTTCACTTACAAAAACCATTAAAAAAAATTATCCAGATGTCATCTAAGATGTCAATGAGCTGGATGAACTCCTTCGTGGAAGGATTATTTGGGAGATGTGAAGGGGAAAAAAAAGGTTTATTTTCAAGGGAAGAGGCATTTGAAAGACTTATAAGAAATATCTGGTTAATATCTGAGGATAAGGGCTTGAGTTCTGTATTTTGGACAGTGTACTTTGGACACTGGGCACTGGTTTTGAGAGCTTGTAGAGCAAGCTCTGTGATTTGCAGGACATCTGCCATTTAATATAAGCTGGTGGAGATTTGTGTTGTTCCATGTTTACTTTCTTGATAACATCTATTGAATACATGATCACTGAATATGACAAATGATAACAGTAACTGTCAGAATTATGATAGAATACCTGTAGGTCTCTACATGAGTGCCATATGGTGGCCAGTTGATTGACATGTTATTAAACGTTTTTGTTTTATTCTATTCTACCTCAGTTTTGTATAGTATTTTTTCAGTTACCAAAATGTCTTCAATAGCTTCAAATGCTGGATTTTAAACTTTCATGTACTATTTGTGTATGTGTGACAGATCTCAAGTAGTTGATGTTTAAAAAAAAAACAGGTAAAGTTCTAGTGAAAATAAATATATTCCATTCAGAATGCAAAACCCTGAACCTTCAGTATTCAAATTAATGTTTATAACACAAAAACATTCTTTTGGGTTAATTATGTATAATTTAAGGCTTGTTTGTCATGTGAAGGAGTATGCTACCATGCTTCTGTAGTGGAGGTATAATTTGTAGACTAACAACATGTACTGTATGAAGACATCATTTTCAAACTACTCTGTCTTTTTAAACATCTTACATATTCAGAAGAATGTATGCTTGTACTGCATTACTTTAATATTTTAAAGGGTTGGGTTTGATTGCAGATAATCTTTTATTTCATGAAGTATGGAAAGCTCATAAACTATTATGCTGCAATTGTGCAAGTTGTTTTGTTCAGGTTGCAAACTCAATTTCCTTCCCAGTGACTTCCTGTCATTCTTTTTTACCCAAAGCATTGCAGTTGAAAAGAACTTCAGCAAAAAGAAGTGCATTTGACTTGAATGAGAGAGGGTGATAAGAGAATCCTGGTAGATTAGTACACGATGTCCACTGCTGAACTGGATCACAGTTAGAATTGCTCTAGAGTTACCATGGTAGAGTCCTGAGGTCTCCAATCTCAGCCCTTCTTGCACCTCAGAACAGCAGCCTCTCTCTTTTGTGGTTATAGGACTTTGATATCCCCTTGCTATCAACTCCTCGTTCCTTCTCCTGGCATAAAACACCCAGTTCACCAATCTTCCATCTCGTGTTCTGCCCATCCTTTTCCATGTGTGGGACAGTCCCTGTACTTTCTTCTTAAACATAACATTCCTCCCATCTCAGAGGTCACCATTCTGCTTTCCAGCTCCCAATCTAATTCTCCAGTTCTTCTCATCAGTTCAGTCATCTGTTCTTCATGTCCATGTCAGCCCTTCACACAACTTCTGCTCTGCCTCTTCTCCAGCACGATGAGATCCTGCCACTTCCATCCTATCTCACTCCTTCAGCCCCATTTCACGCTGTCAGCTCCTGTTACCCTGTTACTAATGACTGCCATGGCCAAAAGAGACTCCACAGCAAATCATGTACTAAAATATGACCTAGTGATGCTCATTAGCTCAAGAAAGCACTGAACACTATTCATTAAACTATAAGCAGCTCTTCCTCTTGCAGTGATGATGCATGTGGACAGGTCAGAATTGTATTTCTGCCTTTGACCTCACTTCCCAGAAATATAGATTTGAATTGCCTCAAAGTAGATGGAAGGATGATAACTGCCCAGAAGTTCTAATAGTGGATTTATAGGAAATAAAAGCCTCATAGCTAAACTAAATTTGCTCCTATAAATGTCTGATTCAAATCTGTGAGTTTTTCAGGTTTCTGTGAATCCTTTTTTAACGCTTCTTTCTCTGGGAGGAGGAAGGCACTGGGTACGAGGAAAGAAGCGAAGGAAAAAAGATTGTAGTGGAAAAGGGCAACTGCACTTAAGTAAAATTGAAACCTCTAGAACTTCAGTCTCTGCCTTCTCTGAATAAAATCTGACAATGAGACATCAGTGAAAAGCAGTGCTGCAGTATAATGTCATCTGATCCCAGACCTGAGCTCTCTAAGCCCATGAAGCGAGATGTTTACAGTTGAAACTCTTCTCTAGTTCATTTAGTTGACAAAATATTAGGATAGTGATTAGAGTGCTGAGGGTAACTAACTTTTCTCTAGGCTCTGAGATTTTCCATTATAATGCAATTTGTAATATAATTTTCAGGAATATTCGTGCAAATAAAATATCATAGTTCATAGAAAATAAATAAAAAAGGGGAAAAGACTCCAGTGTAATTCAAGTTAAAAATGGAATCAGACCTTTTGTTGTTTTTCATAATATTCACAGTGCTACCTTATTTTATTTATGCAATGATTTAGGGTTCCTTTATGTATGAGTTGCTTTGCATTGACATTCTCCCTACTATGCTTTAGAGAAAAATACTGTGATTCACTCAGGGATGCAGCAGCCAAGTAGGTCTTCACAGGCCAGTTTGCTCTTTCTTTTGAATCTTCAGCAATTTCTCCATTTTACACAACTGGTTTCTAATGGAATCTCTAAATGAGGAAATGTGTCATCAGCTGTGAAAGATGAATATCAAGCATCTATGGAAAGTGCCATATATAAACCAGAAAAGCCCTAGGGCATCAAGATATTACTTGTCTATTTTATACTGGTTTTACATGCCTGTTTATTCTTTCAAGGAGAAAAAATAAACAAACAACCCAAAACTTGTTACCTTAGCAACATTGGTTATGTTATCTCCACACATCCAAACCAAACTCTTAAGACACAAACACTGTTGTTTGGGTGAACTTCTATCATTGTAGGAACACGATTTATAGTGTCAACCATATATTTCATGGCAATTTTTAATCTACATTTTTAAGCTGCATCCATCTCAGTTATCTCAGCTTTGTAGTTGTCTTTTCAAGATTTAATTCTTGTCAGTTATGTTCATCAATTGACTGAATGATTTTTATTAAATTACAAATGGCAAGCTTTAATTAAGAGGTATTTTGCAAACATCTATATTTGATTCAAAGAAATGTGTATGCCTTTGTTTAAGAATAAACCATGCTATCTTATCTATCAAATAGTGGAAAACAGACTGAGGACATAATTTAAAGTCCCTTGCCAAAGCTAATAAATAGTTTTGCATGAAAGGTAAAATACTGCATTGAATTAGAAAATGGCTACAAGAAACTGATAATGCATTCCCAAAATCTCTGTGTATCTCAAGTCAAGATTCCTATGTCAAATCATATCCATTATTTATGTTAATCATAATGTTGAGTTTTACATAGCAAAAGATCATCCGTATGACAGACTTGAAAATATATGCCATACTTAAGTAGCAACCATGCATTTTTCTCTATTGCCTAAAACCAAATGCAATTTATATGTTATTTAACTGCAAGTAAGTATACAATTAACAAAGGTGTCTGCAGAATTCCAGTCAGTTTGTGACAGCTAGTAGCACAGATGATAAACAACCCCACCTCTCGTTGCAATAGACCAAAACTCTAAAGAACATATTGAAATTATTTGTCCAAAGATTCACATGGGAGTGGTTATCTACCTAAGTGAAGCCAGGTTTTTGACTGCAATAGAATGTACACCAAAAAAAATGGCATATAAACTCAATACATATTCCTGAATATTTCCCACTCTGTCTTTTGCATTGTTTTGGAATATAGGCTGTACTGGAAAGGGAACAGCATATATTTCTCCAAACTATTCTGATATTTTACTATCATGTTTTAGCTTTTCAACAGCAAGAGTTAAATATGGTGTGCCACTGGAGCCCCTTTATAGCTCCTTTATCTATTCCACATAAATGTGGGATAAATGGAGTGAGTAAACAATCATTGTTTTTCTTTCTGTTGGCCTTTCCTATAGCTCTGGAATGTTAGAGTGAACATACGCTTTTATGCAGTGGTAATGACATAAAAGTTGTGTTTGATTGTCTGTGCCCTTCACAAATCACAAAAACTTATTTCATAGCGCTCCATGCAATCAAAAAATGCAGCCATGCAGCACTGAAAATGAAACAATTTACTGTGAATTGGGGCAGCATGTCTAAAATATTCACACTGAGAAACTTGACTGCTGCTACTCAGATCACCTGAACCTATTGATTAGAAAGGAATGTGAAGAACAAGTAAACTTTGAAAATCACAAATATTTGTGAATATTGCTTGATATCAGCAATGAACCTAAACAACAAAATATGATGCTATTTTCCATAACTGTCTTCCCATGATAGTACAAGGAATGTTTTCTTGTTCTGGGAAAATCATCAGTGAGCATAAACTAGAGAGTGCTGTCATAGCAGAAGAGTGGCCTTTTATAGCTGTGTGTCTTTTAAGAGAGTCTGTTGAATAGGTAGTAAATTTGAGAAATAAATATAGTACTACTCTTGCCTTCGACACCTTTTGCTCACATGAAATTTCACAGTGTTTTATCCCCTATAAATATCCATCAGCTCTCAATTTGTCATTGGTTCTCTTTTATCACGCAAGTCATCTCTTGCATGAGTCCTTGTGCTTTGATATTGAATGTATATAAATAGACTGCTAAATTCAGAAAGTGCAAATATTGTTCATCTGCCTTTGGTGTTTCCATGAAAATAAAGCAGTATGACTGTTGATATGTAGCATCACATAATGTGTGTCTGACCTGACATGATTCAGTGATTACAAATTAGGAAATTATTGCTCATTCTACTTGCTACATTAATGCAATCTACTATTTATTTACATAGGACAAAATTAGACAGTTTTTTGCAACCTGAATTTTATGTCACTTGAGATGATTTGCCTTCAGTTGTAGGTGTTCTGAATCTGCTCCAGCTCTGTTATTTATGTGTGGGACAGTACTGACATCAAAACTTGATAACCTTCATGATAGAATTGAAATAAAGCAAAACATAAAGATTATAGTATCATCCTTTTAAAAATGGAAAAAGCAAGAGAGAAATAAAATCCAAGAAAGATGCCCAGTACAGTTACCCACTACCCACTGAGCAGCGTCCGTCCCATCCCCAAGCAGTGATCAGTCCCTCCTGGTAGACTCTCCCCCAGTTTATATAACAGGCAGGACATTTTATGGTGCAGAATATCCTTTGGCCAGCTCATGTCAGCTCTCCTGTCCATGCTCCCTCCTGGCTTCTTGTGCACCTGCACCCTGGCAGAGCACGAGACACTGAAAAATCCTTGACTTAGGGTAAGCACTACTTAGCAACAGCTAAAAATCAGTGTGTTATTGACATAAATCTCATGCTAAATCCAAAGCACAGCACTGTAGCAGCTACCAGGAGGAAAACTAATTCTGTCCCAGACCAAACCAGGACACTGCTGCTGACAGACAACTATAATGTATTTTTAACATGTCTTGAATACATCATTTCTAAAGTGGCCACGAAGTCTTAAAAAGAAAAAAAAAAAAAAACAACAACTCTTCCATATCTAAAATGACAGAAACTTCAGTTAAAATCTTCACTGCCTGAATTAAGTGTGCTGTGAGATCAAACACATTTTCCATTGTTTATAACACATTTTCCATTAGTAGTATGGCAATGTGAAAAATGCATTTGAGGCAAAAGAAATAGCATTTCTCTGCACTGTGGCTTAAGTAGATTTCCTCTTCATTGAATAGATAAATGAAGTTCACATAATGTGTTACTGAAAGTGTTGCTTCAGCTGCTACTCTGTTACATTGTGATACCCACCATAGGAAATAGTCCATCTCTGGTACTCACCATCAAATCCAGTTTCCAGCTGGGATGTTTTACCTGCTACATACACCTAAATGCAGTCCTGGTTTTTTCAGCTGTGCTTCTTCATAAAAAAGGAAATAAAATATAGTTGGACTATGCAACTTAGAAGCAGTATTTTATCTCACTACTAGTGACAGATAATGGTCCTGTGACACAGCAAAGATTGCAGTGACAAAACTGTATGCAAATATTTTAAAATGAGGAGGGAGGTGTTAAGTATAAAGTTAAATTTCATTGTGAGTGAGGACTATGTAAATGGATGTTTTTCTCTTGTCCAGTAGGTACTGCAGATGCTGAGTTCAGTAGAGCTAATTTCCTACATTTTCAGTGTTTCTGGGAAAGTTTTATTTCATTAAAAAGGCAGAGAAAGGAGTGTTCTTTGGATCCTTCTGTCAGAATGTTGGCACAGCTCATATTGTAAATTATAACATTGAACAATAAACAGTTCAATAGAAAATTGCTTAATCTCTTCAAGAACAGTTAAAATAAAATGCACATATTTCACTATAAGCTAAATAGTTGATTGCCCAATTTTAGCTGTTTGTATTTCACACAGCTTGCCAGCTCAAATTCCATTTCCAAAATATTTTCAGTAAAAGGAGTCGTGATGCTGGAATCTCAAAACCTCTGTTACTGCGTTGGATCTTCCTGAGCTGACCAGAAGTTTTGTAGAGATGATTTTGGGGTTTGCTGTGTTGGACATGATGTACAGTTGGGGTGATCCAAGGTGATCTGAGGGCTGTGGGAATATCCCTGTTGATTTAAACTTGGCCTAAGCCTTCAGAAGGGATCACAGAACTACAGAATATCCTGAGTTTGGAAGGGACCCACAAGAATCATCAAGCCTAACCCTTAGCCCTGCACAGGACCATCCCCAAGATGACCTTGAATATCATTCAAAGGCTTCTTGAACTCTGTCAGACTTGGTGATGGAGGACAGTTCACATGGGAGAGAGGGAAGGAGGGAAGAGAAGACAAAGATGAATGAACCACTCATTTAATTCCATAAAGAAGTAGGTGCTAAGGACGTAGCTCCAGTGTCATTGGAGCATCCAGGAACAGTGTGTGGCTGTAGTTTCTTGGCTGTAGCTATCACATTACTTGTGTGGTAAATTATTATGTTTTCACTGTAGAGATATGGGGCTTCCCATGACTCAAACAAAATCACCATTCCCACTGCCACTCCCAGGGTACATATAAATTTTTCAAGTTTATTTTTAAGAATAGAGAACTGTGAAATGAGAGTGATTGAACTTCCAGCCTTGAAAGAGGTGCTTTGTAACTCATTTATTTTCTTAAAATCTGAATACTTTGTTGTAGCACAAAAGCGTTTAACTTTGTTCCTTATAGACAGAGTATTTTATCAACTATTGTATCTTTTATACATTTTGAAGTAAGATATCCTTGTCTGCAATACTAATGGGCATCTGTCTCATGAGGGACTTGCTTTACTTTGCAGAGAGAGGTATTTGCAATGAGCTCAAAGAGGAAAGGTCCTTTCCTTCTCTGATATAATGGGTATATTTTTCATTTTCAGAATTCAGCCTTGAATTTAATTGTTAGATGCAGTAGAGATACTTTTATAAGCTGACATGCAGCACTACTTTAGTGGTGGGACCTGGTAGCTTCCAGTAATATATATGAGCACTGGACTTTACTGGTCCACACAAGGCCTCAGCTTTCACTCTCCCAGGACTCAAAGTCCAATTTCTGCTAGAAGGAATATGCTAATATGGTAGTTATTTTCTAACTTGAGTTAACAAAATTGCTTTTGTATTACCCTGGCAGACTATATGCCTGGAGGTTCTAAGCTGGCCTCCAATTTGCCTCTACCATGTAAAATATTGCTGGGTACAAATGTCTGTTTGTTTAGTGAGATGTAGGACAGGCCTTTGTTGTGCATGTACCTAAAGGAATGACTGATATGAGTATGAAAAAATACGGATATTGAACAAATAAAACTATAGATACATTATTTTAAATATATTTTGTTCTGTACGGTTGGACCACAACATTTCAGAGTAACCTGTGAAATTCAGTTCCCACAAACATTTTAATGTTTTGGGTGTTGTGGCTTTCAGAAAGAGCAGAGAATTTAACTGCACTGAATCAGATCATGATTCAGTACCCAATCTGTCATCTCCTGCTCAAGCATAAGTCATGGTGCTAATCAAGGTGAAAGACTAATCACGCTGCAGGATCCCATCCTGGGTAAGGAGTGTTCCTTCTGGAGGTTTAGAGGCTGAGCTGTTCAGATATTTGACACCGCGCAGCTATAAATGTCATTTGTCTCTTTAGCCTTCTGAAAGCATTGCAGATAATGTCATGCAACTAATCTTAGTGTTATGTTACAAAAAAAATAATGTTTCCTGTTCTTCACTTTAAATTTATATTTCCATTGACTGTCCTTTTCTTCTTGGAGTATACTGGAGGTTTACAGGAGAGCTCTGGCTATTTATTCAAAGACCTTAATAATGTTGACTGCTGTGACACCATTACTGATCACACCTTGCATAACAGTTGTATAAATACAGATAATTCAGAAAGCTTAATTTCATTAGTAAAATTAAGGGGTATACTCCGTCCTGAAAAGATAATTTTGCATAAAAGTAATTAGGGCAATCAATTTGATTCTCATCAGTCACGTGCAGTTTGCCATATTTCTTGAATTTTCTTTTTTGTTCCTTGGGAACGCAAAATTCCAGTTTTTTATTTCCACACATGTTTCTATTTCTCAGTTACAGTCAGTGCTTGATCATTCTCTTAATATCTTTGACATATGATAATTGTTCATAAAAATGTGCATCTGTAAGTTCTTAGATGATCTTGAACATAACTAAAACAATACATATTGTGGAAGAAATTAATGTTTGATTCTACAGTTGTAGTTGCTATGTTGTTTTAATCTAAATAACTTTCTTTTGATGAACTATAACAAAAAGCATTTCTCTTTGTAGTAAATGTATAGCGACAATCTGTAACAATGACAAATAAAGCTATTAAAATGCCAGTAAGTTTTGAATATATAACCAAACATACCTATAGAGCACTACAGGTTTATTAAAAATTAAATCCTGCTTTGTAAGCAATTTTAGTTATGAACTCAGTTGTTAATAAGATTTAGATTTCGATTATGATGCATATTTCTTCCGAATTTAAATTATTTTACTAGGATGCAAGCATTTAGGAGAAATGTACTTGAACTTTTAATACTATAGTAGATAGCACAGCATCTGTCTGAATATTATAAACTGACTGTGTGACTTGAGCACTAGAAATATTATATTACAAATGTCAAATTAGCATCCAACTTCTAGAAAATTTGCATAGAATAGTCTGAATAAATAATTGCCTATGATTTTCAGATCTGGAATTAAAAAAAAAAAACATTCCTTTCAGACACAACAGAATGTCAGCTTTTCAGACACAACTTTTAATTAGAAATTGGACAGAAGTTTGAAGTCCTGGTTTACCATGGGACAACTGTAACATTTAGGAGGGGTAGGGTTTATTCAAATTACTTGCTTCCCATAAGGTGAAGATTGTGTTTTTTCAAGTACATCTGAAAAAATTGCATATTTTTTTAGGAAAATATTGTTTCAACACCTTTGAAAAGAACTTTTGAAATACTTGTGCCTTGTAGCTAACAGGACTGTCATAACACATAAGTAACTGGGGCTACCTGTGGGTCACATCTCAGTTTTGGCCAACTTTGGGCCCCCTGTCCCCAGCAGCAGATCAGGGCAAGTACCAGGAGATAAGAATACCAGCACACTATGTACTAAATATACTAATTATACATATGTGTGTGTGTCTGTGTGTGCTGGATATTCAACCAGTAACTGAAGTATGAAGGATTCTAAATGTGTGTGTTTTCCCATGTGTTGTGTATTTTGCTTTTCAGATATGAAGTCATATAAATGTGCAATGGAAAATTATGGTTCATTAGCCCATCTTCTGGCCTTCAGGTCTATATTCTATCAAGTGTTTGGTAACTGTTTTAACACACATCCATTATCTCCAAGTCAAAATCTCTCTTGAGTTTTGATATGGCTTATCTACTGCACCGTCTCTTCCATTTACTCTTCCTCCTGAAAAAGCTTCAAGTTACACCCATATGCCTGAGTGAATAAGTAGGCTTGGTGGATTAGATCTTAAAACATTTTGGCCACCTAGAGTTCAGGCTTGTATTTCTATATAAGCAATTTTTCCATTAGTTTTATGTGTGCTGAAATAGGACTGTGACACAGCTGAATTTCAGAGTGAGCTTTTAAGAGCAACAGAGGGGGTTTGTATACATTTCAAAAAGTTGTCTCAAACACTTTATACAGCTTTTGTAGTAATTGCATCAACCTGGAAAATTAACATTAGAATGTTCCTTTCATCTGCATTCCGAGAAAAAGAAAAATTTTTTAGAAAGTCATGGGGAAAAAACATATTTTGGGATAATTTTAGAGATATTGGGTTTATGGAATTACATTTCAGCTAAATTTTGGAGCTTTTTCTGAGGCACAGCTTAAGCTCATTACAAGTGAACTATATTTGGTGATACAGGCCTTAATGGCTAAGCCAGTATTCAAATATACCCAAATTTTTTTCTTAACAGTTCGACCCATCTCTACTTTTAATTAGTTTTATGATGAAAAACAGAAACTAAAACTGTTGCTCCAGCAGAAAATCCACTTTTATGCTTGAATGGCCAGCTATAATGATTATGCAAACTAGAATTACATACACTTCCTTTTTTATTGCTCCAACTACAGAGCACACAGTACTCTGCAGCTACCTCAAGTTCTTTCATTTTCTATTTCTTTCTTCAAAGAAAGCAAAGCATTATCAGATTCTTGAAATCAGGTGTGTGTTTTTTCCCCATGCGCTTCCATATTTGAAAATATTTCAACATTCTCAGTGATTTCTTGGAAAACTTTGCTTTTTTTCCCCATTTCACATACCCTGATATCATCTCTTCTGCAGCTACCAATTAGATAAATGGGGAAAATTGGGTACCTAATCCTGAAAGCAGTATGACTTTTTCATGCTGAATCTTAACTTTATCATGACCTTAGGGCTTAGGTTGTTTACATGATCCAGCCATCTTAACTGCATGGAAGATAATAATTCTGCCTTCCTGAGAATCTGATGGGTCATAAATATGCTATTGAATTCATTCATGGGAAATGTAAAGTACTCTTAGAAAAAAGTGTGCACTGAAATCCTTCCGTATGAAAATCCTTTCATAGCAAAAAAAAAAAAAAAACAAAAAAAAAAAACAAAAAAAAAAAAAAAACACCAAAACACAAAAACAAACAAAACAACAAACCCCAAAACACCAGAGTTTGACCAAGTCTGTGGGGCTTAGATCTCGTTGGTACAGCTGCATCCCGAACTGATGCACTGAAAAACTTTAAAGTCAAAATAGTCAGAAAATGAAGTTGAACCTGAGGAAAAAACCCTAGGATGTAGCCAAATATGGCAGGAAGGTTAACAGATTGGTTGGGAACTTTGGTTGATCTCAGCTTCTACCATTTGCATTCCTGCTGGATATGTGCAGTAAGCTGATAAGCAGAATTCCTTGTTTCACAGATAAGTGTTCCAGCTAAATAAGTGTCTAGAAAAATAGCAGATTTATTTGTGTATTCCCTGATAGGACAAGGGGTGTAGTGGTTTTAAAGTAAAAGAGGATAGATTTTGACTAGATATAAGGAAGAAATTTTTTGCAATTAGAGTGGTGAAACAGTGGCACAAGGTGCCAGGAGAAGTCATGGATGCCCCATCCATGGAAATATTAAAGGTCAGGCTGGAAAGGGCTCTGAGCAGCCTGGTCTAGTTGAACATGGCTCTGCTCATTGCAGGGGATTGGACTAGATGAGCTTTAAAGGTCTCTTCCAACCCAGACTCTTCTATGATTCAAACTAATTGTCTATATCTGAAATTAGAGCAAGCTTAAAATGCCAGAAACAGAACTAAAGTGAGATGCAAAATTGTGTGGATGGTTAATTTGGATTTCACTTCCATAATCCTCTTCATCACAGGCCAAATCTGAGAACAAAGAGCGCTTGACAAAGAAGTAGCAGGGAAATCAAGGAGAGATTGTATGTGTTTGTTAGCTGAGTTGGATCATGGTATGGTTATTTTGCAAAGTTATAGACAGCATGCAGCACCGAATGTGTATGGAACCTGTTTCTAAGCCACCTTCAGAGACGATAACTTTTTACAGGGAAGTTCACAGTGTTATTGTCTCCATAATTTTGTACCAGAACTTTGGATGTGCACTATTCAAAAAAAAAAATCCAAAATATAAGACTCGAATTTCACTAAGAAGTTTCAAAATACATCAGTTTCAGATTTTGGGTTGTGTGGTAGGATTTGGGTATTACTTGCAGGAGCTCTGTATTTCTGTGTTCAGCATAATTTGCTCCATGAGTAAAAACCTGAATATAGTCAGTAAGTTCTTTATCTTTGTGGTGTTTATTGAAATTGCCTGAACACTTGCACCCTCTTGTAATATCACAGTACCTTATTCTGGATGCTAGATCTGGTTTTTTTCCAAAGAAGTCTGAAACTTCTAAAGGATCATCGCTTAATCGATTTAAATTCATTTTCTTTTAATCTTAGATGTGCTTATGCATTCCTCTCAACATTGACCTCTTCTCAGAGTCCACTGTCCAATTTACCTTAAAATGTGGTTTTATCATGGGACACTTGCTCAGCATTTTAAAAGAAAGTTCTGAAATTGAATCTGAGATAAACATCCCAGATTTAAAACATGTGCTTTCTACCAGTAAAATTTGGTATAAAATTGTAATGGGAAAATAAAGCCTTCTATTTCCAAAAGAACTCAAGGCAATTGCTAAGGAATTGATGATCCTAATTCAGGGTATAAGGACTCAGATATTACCACTGTATGTCTCAAATGGTCTGTCACAAAGATAACACGGCAGCTACTTTTATGACAGATGCTTTTTATTTCTAAAGTTACAGTTCTATTAAACTGATAAATAAAAGAACTTGAATTAGATTTTTCCACCTCTCCTCCTCCCAGAGCATTAAATCTTCACTTTTTAGCCTAAGTATGGGTAGTCTGTTGATGAGCATCCATAATTAATTTAACTCTATTATGTGAGTACCTAGCAAAGGAGACAGGGGGACTTCCTGACCCTGTATATGGAGATACTGGGTCTACTTTGTATTTTTAAGTGTATTTTTTCACTGTAGGATATGTCAGTCACTCCACAGTTCTCTGCCAGTGGTGAAAGCTCTTCAGACTATTTCAAGATTCTTAAATTGATTACTTGAGAAAAATCTTCCACCAGAATTAACGCTCTTGATTTTTTAAACCGTGATATCTGTTTAAAGCTGTTTGAATAGCTGTACTCAAAAATCTTTGCAAGCAGAGACAAATCCTTAAGCACTAGTCATTTTCTGATTTCTTGGTGTTCTGATACTTCTTAACAGCACTACAGAAAGGGCAGAAAGTCATGGCAGAAGTGCTTTGTTTAGGAACTTCCTATCTCTATCTCATTTCAAAACAAGATGTAATTTGTGATTTATATCTTATCTGGAATCCAAAATGTCATATAATCCAAATATCATTAAATGCAGAAAGGTGCATTGGCCATTCTCTAGATGAGGGTGTCTGCCTCTATTTAGTTTGTTAGAATTTCCCGTTCTAACCAGATCCTCATGATAGCTTTTGTGGAAGTAGAAAAGGCAATAGTACACGACATTGGGACTCATATCTTTTTCCCAAGGCTACCTTCACACTAACCACTTAGGGACAATTTCTTTCAAATGTCTTTATTCCCAAAATAATATATATACCACACAGCTATGTGCACATTATAAATACATATAAAGTCTCCTTTCTTTTTACTCCATCCCATCAAAGGATGATGCAACATATTGGAGCTGTGTAACCTACACACCAAAACTATTGAACTCCTTCCTTATTTTGATGGATGTAGCCTGAGTCTGACAGTGTAAGTTGTTCCTATCAAGTATAACTGAGAAGGTTCTCACTATTCTCTTCAACTAAACTCTTTGAAGGCTCTAACTATACATAAATGCAATCTCTTAATTATTCATTTATTTGCCTGACTAAAAATAACAGTTCAATAAAATGAAAACTCTGAATTTTTAGTCTGCAGACTAGCAGACATTTAATAGATAAATGGAATTCAGGTTAAATGATAACAGAGCAGAAAGTATCTGATTCAAACTGAAATTCTCTGTAATTGGTACAGATATTCCCATTATATCTGATTGCCAAATAATAGAGTGCCTTTCAAAACTGGGTAACTTAAAATTTGACATCTTTTTATTGATGTGTTGTAGGTTAACCAAAGGTCTGATCTGAAGTACTCTGAAGTAAATAGAAACCTTACCACTGATTCTAGTAAGCTATTTCCTAGACTCCAAAAACTTGCAATCTTTGGAGAATATATTTCTCTGGATAAACCTAGAGACCTGAGAGTTAAAGACAGGGAAAAATCAAGTTCCTTAACATTAGGCTGTCAGTAGTGCTAAGATTTAACTTTCAGCAAAGGACACAGCTGAGCTGGAGGCATAGAATCATAGAATTATTTCGTTTGAAAAAACCTCTAAGATTGTCAAGTCCAACCATAAACCCAACACAACCAAGCTCACCACTAAACCATGGCCCCAAGTGCCACATCCACGCATCTTTAAAATCCCTCCAGGGTTTTTAACTCCACAACTGCCCTGGGGAGCCTCTTCCAATACTTGACATCCTTTCAATAAAGAAATTTTTCCTAATATCCAATCTAATTGTCCCCTGCCACAGCTTGAGGCTCTTTCCTCTTATCTTGTCACTTGTTACCAAAGAGAAGAGTCTGTCTGTCACCAGGCTACAATCTCCTTTGAGCAGTGAAGACTATGACTGTTCAAACCATGAGCAGCCAGCTCCTTCAGGAAAATGCTGTGGGAAACAGTGGCTTTACTGAAGTCCAGGTAGACAACATGCACTGACTTTCCTTCATCTGCTAAGCAGGTCACTTTGTCATAGAATTTAATACAGCAACTCTTTGAAGACAGTATGAAAGCAGTAGTGGGATGATTTGAGATGTGGTGCATTAATCCAGTGCTGTATTAATTGTGAAGACATTTGTGTTCTTATTGGAAGTTTGTGTTTGTACTGTCTCCTCTGAATGCTGTCTTAATGCTGTTCATCTTAACAGATGAAAGAGTCTACATTTCTTCCTGAAAGGACCATTATGTTGCCTGTTGCAAAGGTATAGTGATTTCTGGGCAGCCTGAACTGGTGCAATTCAGCCAACCTAAAAAACCAGCATGATTGCATTTAGCTGGGTATTAGGAAACTTAAATAGCTTTTTCAGCTTTGGAGTTTGTGATAGGTCTGGAGAGCCAGACACATTCCTGCTTGTATTGGATGAAAGACATATCTCCTTGGTTATCTTTTATATCTCTCCTTTTCTCTGCCTTTTTCTCTCTTTCTACTCACTTCTGCATGGCTTTTTTCTCTTCTTCCTCTCTCCTTTTTTTCCAACAACAGCTAGATTTATGTCATTCCTGAACCAAGGAACTCCATGCCATTGTGGAGGCACAGCTCTGTGTTACAGATGTGCATGGAAAAATCAGCAAATAAAAGATATTTGGCTGGATAATGACGTTCAATTAGATTTGGTATAAACTGATATAATTTTTAACTTATACGAGTATAACAAAGTTGATATGAAAAAGCCTTCATTCCTTTGTCTGTTAAATGAATAATAACCTTTTTCACATTAGATATAGAGTGGGAACTGGATTTCATTATCATTGATAAAATCTCTAGCATACCACAGCAAAAGGTGCAAACCATTTTTTATTAGGAGCTTAGTGGCAATTTTCTATGTCAAAATAATTTGTGGTTGCTTAACATCCAGGTCAATCTCTACAACACCTCCTGATAAACAATTTTTTGAGATTTATTATATCACATATACTCAGTAACCCAAGCAAAGAAATATGAGGGTACCACAGTTCATTGCCTTTGCACATTTACAACTGTCATTGCCTTTGATCAACTAATCAGAGTAGTAAGAATCAGACAAGGTAGTTTATTGAATGGGGTAGAGCTGAAAAGTCAGTAAAGTTGCAAGTCTGTTGAAACTTGTTTGATAAAATCAATTTGTAGTGCCTTGTTTTGGAATTATATAACTCCTATGGCACAGTGAAGTGTAAAATCCTTACCAAACTTTAGGATCATTCGTGCTTTGATAGAGACTTGAAGATGGTGTGCAGCACTTGACAAGACTTAGCTACAAGGAATGACAGAGTTGGGTGAAATCAGAGGCATAAAAGTTGTAGTAAAAAGAAGGAAGGAACATTTGTGACCAGGCAAGAAGTGCAATTGTGAAGTGCCAAGCAGCTTTCTGTTCAAGTGCTTTGGGGAATATAACAATAACAAGACTTTTTCAAAATATTGATCTTTCTGTCCATATCTTTCAAGCAGTTGTTTGTCAGTAGTTAGGGTTTCAATGCAAGCAACACATTTTCAGTAGCATCTCAATAGAAAAAGATTACTGTAATGTGGTAGTACTAAATTATTCTGTTTATCTGAAATAGAATTGTTACACACCAAGGCTTTTATTTTTTTTATTGAAAAATACATCAGAAAGTTCTTTTTCAACCAGAAAAATGATGATTTTAGTGATCCCGCCTTTCCAGTAATGACTCTGATAGTGGCAGAAATATCTGAGTTCTCACCTCATTTCAGGATCTCATATAAAAAAGGCCCTGTGGGTTGCTTCAAAATTCTTCAAGGTTGCTTTTAGTGCCATGGCTTATTTTTTCAAGCTGTTTTGTGCTTTGTAGGAAAAAATTAATTATAGACACTTGTATCTGGCAGAAACAAGGAGCCAAACTTTTGAATTAATTTTTAACTGTTGATGATTGATGTTAATGTATGGTAGTTGATGAATGTATTGATGTTTATCCAGTGAAACCACCTGGATGAGAATGAATTGTGCTGCTTGGAGGAGCCTTTCACAATTCTAGTCCAGAAATATAATCTTACTGCTTTTAGGAAGAGCTGTACTGCTCAACCTGGCAAAACCTTTCAGCAGCTCCCAATCAGTTTGTCAGAAATGACACTTCTGAGCTTTTTCTGCCCTCCTGTGCAACAGGGTTCTGGGAGCACAGGGCTGCAGACACCCAGCTTCTCTGTGCTACACTAGATTTTGGGTTATAGTGGTTGCTAAATATATGCCATTTCATCAAGAAATACAACATAAGCATGGAACAGGTTGCCCATAGGGGTGGGGTGTGCCCCATTCCTGGGATGCTCTGCTAATGTTTGGTATCAGATTCACAGTGAGATAAATTATATTTTATAAATCTACATTTTTTATTTTCCTCATTTTTATATGCTAATCATTATTGCTATTCAGGATTACTTTTGACTTGAACCAGGGGAATTTCTTATCAGATACAGAATTATTTAACTAAGGGTACCTGTAAGCAGTGGGAATTTTTGCCTCTGATCTATTAGGCTTTTGTTGCATGTAAGATATTTATTGAAAGAGTTGATTCTTCTAAAACTAAGCAGCAAGATAGAACTTTTAATACTATTACTTTTACTTCAGCTTTCTACAAGTGCTTTGTGAAACAGCCAATCATATATATATATATATAAATATAAAACCCATATGATTATGTATGTTCTTTAATCATAACTTTTTAATATATGCACTTAACTCACTGAACCTACTTCCCTAAATTTCTTATACTGACCTGTGCAAGGATCAGGCCTGGGAGTATGTGAGGAAAGGATAAGGTAAAATCTCAGTCATTCGTCATGTCTTAGCTAAAATGTTTCTGGGTTTGAAAGTTACCTTAAACTGCATTGCAAACTGCAAAAGGTGCTTATTTATTTTGTTGAAGTAATTTTACACTTGTGGTGGATGATAAACAGCAGAACATTGCTGATGTTGATTAGGCACTGTGCTGATATTTTTCTCAATTTTCAGAGAAACATTAGTTACATTTGCATCTTTTTGCTAAATGAGATAGGAAAGAAGTTCTATGAATTTATTTTCATGACATCATGGCAGAGTTAAGATTCTTTAAACAGCGAGGCATCCCATTAGACATGAAGGATTCTGAAAATAATTATATGCATTTTAATGAGGGGGAAATACTTTACTCTCATCACACTGGTGTTCTGCTACTGGATGTGTTTATAATCAACTTTTTAATTTCTGACTTCCACACTAAACAGATGTGAGTGTGTACAGAGCAGGAGCTCATACCTTCAGTTGTACTGAGAGATGCCAGACTGCCCTGCCAGTAGGGCCTAAGTGGAGCCAGATTATACAAGTAAAAGGATAAATCTGTGAAATTTGGGTTCAAGTAGACTTAAAAATGGTTTTAAATAAGTGACTTAGAACTCTCTACAGTTTAGCACATTTTTTTGTCAGAGTAAGGGGTCAGGTAACACTCTCCCTTGAAGAGATATGTTAAGGAGATGTTAGGAATAGTGTTAAAAAGGAGGGACTGTAATTTCATCATAAATGATAGAAGGTGTGGTTTACACCATTTTCCTGGTGTTTGAGGAACATAATACATTTAGAGAACAAAATGAATTCATTGTAAAGAAAATATTGCACATACACTAATTCAGACTGAAGAACTCTATTTACTCAATTGGAGGCAAGTTTTCATAAAACAGATGAATAATTTATGTCACTTTTTTTTGCTGCTAGCTGTTTATATGCCTTCTAGTATCCCATAGTCATTCTCAGACAACTATTTACAGTTTGATACAGAAAGAGATTAAGTGCCTCACTGAAGGTCACACAAGAAGACTAACAAAGCCAGGAATTAAACAGAGATCTGTAATAATTGTCTAGTTTCATATTTATTTAACACAATTTCCTAGCACTTCAATTACGTCTGGTTGGTTGGACAATAGCCAAAGTCAAGCCAGCTTTCCCAGCTTGCCAAGAGACCTGTGTTTTACTGTTACTATCAACAGTTAATGTTTCTTCCATGATGACAAGCTGTGGTCAGAAAAGAAAGATTATCTTAAATTAGACTGTGTCATAAACTCACATGCTTTTCACAGTATCTTAGTTCTTTATAATATCTGATAGAATGTTATTTGATGTAGTTTCAAAATCAAAAGTTATATTTTGTCAGGAATTTTTTCCCAGTGAATTTCTCAATGGACATTTACTCTGAATAACTTAAGATACTTTTTGTACAATGCAGAAATACATGCTATGAAAAGTTATATTTGCCTTCTCACGCCCCCCCCTCCCTCCATTTCAAGACAAAAATATGAACTGGAAGTATAGAGGGAAGGGAATAAAAAGTAAAAGTCGAAGGACCATTGCTTTTTTTATATATTACAATTATTTTATGCTTGAATAGAAAGTACAAAAAAACCCATTCTCTCTTTGACTTTTGTCATTTCTGACATCTAGCGGGGGTAACACAGACACTCAAAGTATTCTTCATGCATTTGGGAAGATCTGATCATATATTTTAGGTTGTAATATCCTATTGGAAAATAATTTATCATCTCCATTGAACCCTCTTTGAAAGTAAACCCGAAACATGGCAATTCTTTGTCCTAGCCTTTCTGTTCGTCTTAGATACATGAAGCTGTTGAAACAGAATGGATGATGTTTGTGGATATTTTCACATCTGTTCTCATTTCAAAGAAACAAATAGGAAGTTCCAGGGCATGGATTATTCCCCTGGAAATCAGTTGTGTTTCCTGTACACCCTTCCCAGCTGTTTGACCTTGCTGCTCTCCTGCCCATAAAAGCTGTGTTTGCTATCGAACCGCGGCTCTACGAGAAACAATCCATCAGTTTTACAGATGCTGCAATCACTTCAATTCACTGCAAAGTTAACAGTATCACAGTAAACTCTCACATTACCAGTTCTGTTTTCAAATAATTGACTTAGGAACAAGTATTATTATGCCCAGCTTATGGCCATATCAGGCCGAGTAACTCATCAGGACACAGCTTAGGGCAAGGGAGCCCTCCAGCAGATATCGTAGGCAGCTCTGGTCCTGGGCCCTCTCTCCTTTCCCACCTGGGACTGAGATGGGGAATTTTACCTCACTCACAGAGGAAACACGAGCCTTCATGGAAAAGTCCTTGTGCTCACACTGACCAATTTTAAAATAGAAGATTAATTTCTTGGAGCAACAATACTATAGCCTGTCTTTCATCTCTAGAGTGCCCACCTAGAAGACTGAGTCAAATTTTTGCTGCCTCAGGGAAGATGTGATTTTTTTTCTTTTTTTTTTTTTTATACATTGGAAAAGGTTTCAGAGCTGCAGGTGAGAATATCTACACCAAGAAAAGCTCTACATCTTTGAGTGTTCTCCCACAAAGCCCCTGCAAGCTCTGAAATAAAGATAAATAAAAGGTGGTTGTGTGCTCTAGACAGGGTTCATCTAATGATAAACCACCCCAAAATACAATCTACTTACTGAACTCAGTTTTTAAGCACAGATGACCTGACCCCATGCTAAAGGGGTCAGCAATGTGGGTGCAGAATGCCAGGAACCAGGAGCAGTTGAGTAACAGGGACTTTTTTAAGCAACATCTGAGGTGAATGCCTCAGGCATTGCTCCACTGACGTTGGAATATCTGCTTCTGCTGGGAAACCTTTGGTTAAGTTCATATATTAACTTCAGTGTCATTAAGATATTTGAGTCCCTCAGTGGAAAGACATAAACAATTTTTGAATCTGTTCTAAATTGAAGTATTTATGATGAAATATTGAGGTTTTAATGATGTCAGATTTCATAAATCTAGCAAAGGCTGGTATTGTCAAGCTAATATTACAAAGGAAGAAAAATATCTGTCTTCTTTCTCATCATCACCATCACTTACTCTGAGGACTTTGACATAAAAAGAGTTATCATTTCCTGAGTGCTCATTTAATCAATTAAATAATGGCAGAAGTGTCATGTAGCTTATTATTCAATACATATAGATACAGTCATATCCAATGTTATGCAGTAAAACAGTAAATAATTTATCAAGTGACTTGTTTGTGAATGATCTGCAATCAATTTAGAATTTTCTTAAAGTGAGTTCCTTATTTTCAACTGCACGCTAAATCACTTCTGTGAATTTCTTTGCCAATTACTCAACCTGTAACTGTAACTAAGGTTGATAGTTTTAATGTCAGTTTTGAGAAAAGGATTTCCATATTCTCATAGCTTCATGACAAAGTCTTCAATTAGAATGTTAATTTTGTGTTTAAATTGAGGGGTTTCCCCTGACAAACAGTGTTCTTGGCCACATTAAGAGCAGTTCATATTGACTGGAACATGGGTAGAAATTTAAGAAAGGAATGGTGGACACAGTAAAATGTTCAACTGTGCAAAAATATTCTATCCAGGTCAGCAAATAATGTGCTTGTCCTAATGGTGCCAGTAATAGAGTATAATTCCCATGTTTTCATGGCAAAAGCTTTGCAATGGATTTTTAAAGAACACAGTATTTTCTTAAAGGGGTTTTTGAATCTGCTGTTTAGAAGGGATGGCAAGACTGGTTGGATTGTGTGTAAGATCAGTGTGCAGTTTAATTTCTCTACATGTGAAGGTGAAAGAGTCTATGCTAGACTAGTTTGATCTGTTGTGCTGTATCTTTCAGTACCATAAATGAAATCTAGATATCTCTGTTGAAAAATATTGACTTTCAGCCAGTATTTTAGTCCAAATGTCCTTTCCTCTTGTCATATACTTGTCATTTTACTGGTTTAACTCTATAGAGCTTATTGGCATGAAAAATATTGAGGGGATTTTTTTGTTAATAATTGCTGAAATTACCTTAAAGGCTAGTTTAATGGACTCTATCCTTTGCCTTGGTCTAGAAAATGAACATAAATCAAGTCAAGGTTATTGTCTTCCTCACATCCATGTCATATATATAGATTATGCATATTTTAAAATCAATAATATTTTGTATTAATTTCTAAATCACTTAGAAATCTTTCTGATTGAGATTAGTGGTAAATTGTCATATAAACATTATGTTGCTTAAAATTTAGGATAAATTTTAAGAACTCTGCATATCAGTTTAATTACTTCTCAAAGATCAAAGGTACTAGGGTTTAATTATGTCTTTTTGAAGGAAGACAGGAAAATAATAGAGTATTTTCTCTGTCATCCATGAAGTTATTAAGGTGGTAAGAAAAAGGCACAAAATTTGAGTCTGTTAAGTAATGTGGAATAATGCAGGAAAATTGTGTAACATTTTGTGGGACTTAGGGATAATTGTTTTGTGTTTGTGTGGATTAGAAACTGGAGCCCTGATCCCAGAATTGGAATTGTCAATCCTACCTGTTTTAGCAACATCAAACCCCAGGTTTGTCAGTCTCATAAACATCGTGGGGGGAAACCACCCTGCAAACCTTTCCATGTTTCCAAAGCAAGGTACAATGTATGTTCCCTTCCTTTGATCCAAGGTTTGCTTCCAGTTTTGTACATTTATTTAGAAAAAGTCACATATGACCCTTTTAGAAGCTCTCACTGAAAGTGTGACACAGAAGATTACTTTGAGACACACTTGGTTTCCACTGTATTACACTTTGTAGATGCTGAAAGGGACTAAAAGTACTTTAGGTTGCAAACATTTCTACCATTACTGTAGGTGGTGCATTAACAGGAAACAGATTTGTTCACATCCAGACTTAATGCAGTCTTTTCTTAAAGTGTCCCCCATATGACCCTACATAAGAGTTCTTTTTTTCCATCATGGAACCTAAAAGCATTGCTGAGTCTTCTGATGGACATTCTTCATTTCGGCCATGGCTTCCATTCCTCTTGGGCTTTTGACCTGAGCTCTGCCTTCTAGCTTGCTGTGTGTTTGCCTTGATTAGTTAGAGCTTCATGCTCTCCTGCTCCTATCTTAAATATTTTTTCTAACAAAGCAATAGTAAGAATAGTTCTGGAATTTTTGCCAAAAGTAACTTCCAGCTTTCAAATAAGTCAGGAAATATTCCTACCTTTCTTAAAGCTGAAGCCTTTGAATTCCTCAGAGCACAAATTACATTTCTGAATGTCCACAAGGCACTTAAAACTTGAAACTGTGCCTTCACAGAACTGGAACTGTTTGCAAATCTCACTTCTCGCTTGCTCTGGATAGATGTGGTAGCTTTACAAGAGACCCAGACAAAATGGATTATGTTATTCTAATCTCCTTAAAGAACAAGGGAAAATATCTAGATAATACTACCTAACTGTATATGTTGTAAAGGAATAGCCACTGTGAAGATTGAGAGTTTTAGCTGAATAAAAATCTGGCTTTCCTGTTTCCAGCATGAACACACTGATGGGCAATCTCTACTGCACTTTCCAGTACTCAGTATATTGTTTTAAATACAAAATAAAACTACTTGAAGTCTGTAGACTTATATAATGATTTTATGTCACTGTATTGCCACTTTCCAGACATTCTGTAAATTCCATTCATCTTTTTCATACAGGAATTGCTCCTACTACTTGGTTTCAATACAAAATATTTTGTTACTCTGCTGTGTACAGTGCAGCCTGCAAATTTTTCAATGTAGCTAACATTGACTATTGCTTCCCTTAGGTCAGCAGTTGTCTGTGCTCACTCACTGCCTGATCACAGTTTCTCTTATTTTTCAGCAAAAATAAAGCTAAGCATGAAAGAGCAGGGAAGCTCAGTCACCATTTCTTTTAATGCAATTCTTACATTAAAATCCATGTGAAAACTTTCACAGACGAGCATCATTCCTAGGGTAAATAATGTAAGAAATAAATATCAGACAGATCATAACATTCAAGCAGATAATTACCTAATTCAGACTGCCATGCCCTCATCTCTCAAATATTTTGAAGTTTGATGAACTCGTGAATGGAACAAGTTTTTCAAATCAATGTCTGACTTAAATCTCATGAGGTTGGACACTTGGGCCAATTTGTAGTGTTTGTACAGGAAAAACTTGTGTGATAAACTTTATGGGTTTAGAGAGCAAGTTGGACACGATTGTTTTAGTCCTGTGTAAAACTTTTGGATGAAAGCATCACAAAATTTCAAGACGTTCAATCTGACACACAGGCCTAACCTAATCAAGATTTTAATTAAAAATTTTAACCAATCTATGATAAAAATATGATTATGATGAAAACTGTGAAATATTATTGAAATTTTTTCTTTCCTTTAACTAAACTTTTGAATAAAACCAGCACTTATTCGTATACAGGGGACAAATTAGTTATGTAACAGGTATTAATGAATGGCTGAAATGAAGAAGCCTTTAAAACTATGATTTGATACCACACTGCTCCTACTGATTTCTCTGATTCCTACCTTCTTTCAGCAGATAGGAGGGAAGTAGTTCTTTGTGCACTGTAGAAAAGGGATCAGGAGAACTATGGAGTTTACTTATTTATGGTCACTTCTACAGTTTATACAATTACTGAGCAGTGCTTTGAAAGCCTCCGTGCATAATTCACAGGCTCACTGAATTTCCATCTCAAGTTTATTTTCTCTTTACCAGAAGCTGTGAATTTAAACTCCTTTTTTAATAATATCCTTTGCCAATTTAATAATAAATAATACAATAGCCTGCCAAAGAATATAGGACATCATATTGCCATGCTAAACAAATTAGACCATCTATAAAAAAATCTGTGTAATGGAATTTTCTGTCAAATGAAAGAATGCTTTGTCTGCCACCATAATAAAGTCTTTTTTGTTGAGACAAATGTCAGAACAGGTTTACATTTTCTCAAAGTGCCTGTGTTTAAATCTTTCTAGGTACTTCATAATAAGTAAGAGACTGTACTCGGAAAGAATCTATAATTCATTTTTCTGACCCTGCTAATGATCTGGCAAGTTTAAAATCCAAACTTTTTCTTAAAGAGTTCCATTTATTTCAATGTTTGGTACTCTCATTGGTGTAAGGAGAATCTCATTTGCTGTAAGTCTTGTTGCCAAATCAAATAATCCTTTCTCCCTCAGCCTTAAAAATTAAGGTGTTGTGTTGATGTCCTGCCCTTTAAGGTAATATCTTTTTTTCAACAACTTTAATAAAACCTTTTGAAACCTGGAATGTAATGATGATAGGGATGCAAACTGTATTGCACAGTACAGTAACTGTTGTTCCCACACCAGAAAGTGAAGACAGTAAGTGCCTGTTTCATTTCCTTTGAGTTTCTGTTAAACTGTAGAAAATAATGTCCTGATGCAGTTTCCTGAACTTTGTACAGCATAGCAGTGAATGAATAACCTACTCGTACTAGTTCCACTGTCTTCATTGTTTCCTTAGATTTACTACTCATGCTGTGAAATATAAATCCTATTTACTCTTGTAGAAATCTCTTTTGTGTATTTTTAAGTGGTTCTATTGATTTAATTGCTGAAAGGGACTGATCAGCCAGAGCCTTGGCTTTGTAAGAATAAGTCTTTAGAAACATGGTATTTTGGTGAATTGTGAAGTGTCCAGAGGTTCATTGAGTCTCCTGCCTGGAGGCCAGGACCTCAGTTTCTTGATACTTACACAGCTCAGCAGCTGCAGTCCTTGCTTTGGTATTGCAAAGCAGGGAATTTTATCATAGCAGTGTTTCTCACTTGCTAATCCTCTATGTCAACCGTGAAATATTAAAAAAATGTGGTTTAGACTTTAATTTTTCACCTGAAACATTCTTCGAAAGTTGAGGTTCTTGATTGCTTTGAAATGTGTTCCTATTTACAAAGTTTAGCACACAACACCTACCTAATGGATTGGGTCCACACAGAAACAAATATTTCCAATGTCCCTAGCAATATCATGCTATGTATGCTTGTTTCTGTGCTTACCTCCAGATCTGCAGTTTGGGAGAAAAAGTAGACATGCACTCTGGAGGCAAACCCCTGGAGAAAGAAAAGTAAATTACAAAGTTAAAAACCCTTTCCTGAAAATACACTGCTTTAGGCAATCTCGGCTTTAATCATAAGGGGTGATATGTGAAAGGAATTCTGTAAACATGAGGGAACATGTGGTCACTGAGGTCCAAGGAGTACAAGTGTTGTGGGTTGAAATCCTTGGCTTAAATTCTATTTGGAAGCCATGTGGAAGGCATTGAAAATCTCGGGTTGCATTTTCCAGTGCTCTGCCTTTCTGTTAAAATGCAATAAAGATGGAAAACAAAAGGCAAATGTAGTGAATGACATGCAGAAAACAATTTAATATCTATGTTACCTAGTGCAGCACTGTCCATTGTAAAATATGAGAAGAATTTATACCCATCAAAATAATATCCCGATGTGGAAAGTCCTTTTACTGAAGCATGTATAATCTTAGTCTTTGGATATTTGGACATGAGTCTTTGTGTTTCTATTTACAGTATTTTCACATGATTTTTATTACTTCTAACTTAAAAGTCTAATACCCGGTATAGGTTTTTCATGACTGAAACTACCTCAAAAAGATTTCTAATGGAATCTTTTGTATATCCTACCACAGCTCCAATGTCTATTTGTTCCTCTGTGTCTCACACATCTTCTGTGCTTCCTATCAAAATCTCTTCCTTTTATTTCTGCCTGGGAAATCATTCAGGTTTCCAGCATTTTAAACAAGTCCGGGCAATAGTATTGTTAAGCTGGTGTGGTTTTGTGGCCACTGTCAAGCTGGTGTTTGACCTTTTAAATATTGGCTCCAGTAACATGTTTGGGAGATCCATGTAGTTCCCTTAAGAATTTGCTATTTTCATAAAATTAATAAGGTTCTGTCCATTAATCACTATTTCAAGCTCGTGTGGATATGTTGTTCAGAATTAGGCAGAAAACTGCTGTTCCCACCAATGGACTTTGAGTGGATCACTACTAGCAGAATTTTTTCATGAGTTTTCAAATGAAACCAGCTTGTTTGGAATTTGGAGGTCTTGGCAAGGAGGACGAGAAGCAGAGAGAAGGGAGCGTTTTTGTGGTGGATAAGCTTTGACAGTGTTTTATTCTTCTCTAATCACTCGAGACCTATATTCTGTTCTCATATCACATGGTCTGTTTTCCCTTAGACCAGACAGTTGTCTTAGAGGTCTGAGGATGGAGATAAAGCATGTGAAGCAGCTGCAAGTCACTTCAGGTTATGCCTGACTGGCTAATACATGTTAAGCAAGCACAGTAGGTATGCTGTGTTCTGCTCTATGCAAGATCAATTTGGAAAGCAAAAAAGTCATCTAAATTTAGACACATTTCACTAAAAGTTATGCAAAAGAGCTTGTCAAGAAAGACAGTTCCCTACTGTAAAACTAAGGCTATTTAATTCTGTAGGTTCCATATGTTCAGGATGTCCCAGGCATGGTTGCTGGTTATGTGCTACACCATAACCTTCACCACAACCTGCCTCAGTCTCTGGACATGCTGCAGGACATTGTGTTCCCAGGGGCAATTTAATGATGCCTTAGAGCAGTTTGTCTTCTGTCTCCTTTGATGTAGGAACCACAATTTTCTCAGTGCTGTGCAACCACAAAGAAAGGAAACTCCTATCAGCATCCACTTTAAATTTATTTTTATTATGTGATTTGTATCAAAGCTTATTGTCTTTTTATGTGTCACTTTTAGTGTGGTGATTACCATTAGAATAACTGGCTGGTGTTAATTACACTGTGTGGAATGAGGATTTTTCAGCCTTGCCTTGGGGATTGAACTTGCAAGTCCCTCAGTGGTGCCAGCTGCAGAGTGTCAATGAGCAGCATGATGTAAAGCTCCATTTTTGGACTTCTACTGTGAAGTTTTTTTTGGTTTTGAGGGATCATTTGATCATTTTAAGGCGGGGTGGAGGAGGGGTTCATTTTGTAAATTTTACATTTTAAAATACCACTAAGACTGAAACTATTTTCATGCAACAGTTACGCTCTGGTCTCAAAAATCCTGCTGTAAATGAGATACAAGAAAAGCAAGATCCTGGTACATGAAAACTACATTGTACTACTACTCCTCCCCAAAGAAATGCTTTTAGTAATTGTGAAACGTAGCATTTATTTCACTTGAACCTGGAATGAAATACATTGATACTTCCATGTTTACAGAAAAAGAAATGTATCCCCATTCTGTCCCTGTTAGAGACAACCTGTAGATAGTGTTGATTTACCATGTTCTGGTCTAAGTTCCTGTTATGTAGCTTAGAAGTAAAGGCTGTATTAAAGGACAATCACTGCAAAGTAACATCAAAGGAGACCATGAATTTCTGTTACAGAATGCTGTATGCTTAGTGATGACAATTTTGAATATTTTGGCATACAAAGAAGTGCAAAATGATCATAGCAAGACTTGAGGAAATAAGTAGACATTATATCCTTAACTGGTGTAAGAAAAAAAGTGCTTTCTGTTTCTTATTGCCAATAACCTAATAGGTAAAAAAAGAAAAACAGCTATTTTCAGAATTTATAAATCCAGTATTGGATAAACAAGTACCTTACCTTTCTCATTAGGTGTTTGGAGTTTATAAATGAAAGAAAGCTTGAAAGATGCTGCTCTAGTACTTGAAGAAATGTGCCAAATGCACTAAAGCCCAAGACAAATCCTAGAAAACAGTTTTAGAGAAATGTACAACCATTATATATTATTTTTAAAGTTGATTACTTATCTGCCTTCTTGATTTATACATGACAGGATTTTTTCAGTTATGTGATCGTTCATCTTGCTTCTTATGAGAAATAATCACTCTGTGAAAGATATACTCTAATATTTGCAAACCCTTTATAAAAGGTGTCTATACTTGGCTTTAACACTGCTGACTCTTACCATCTGAAATGCAAAGGAAAAAAAGTTATTTCAAAATCTATCTTCATTTTTATTCCTGGACATAGCATTAAAAAATCCACAGCTCCTTGAGGGAATTCAGACAATTTGGACCTATCCTCAAAATAAGCACGTAGCTTTTCTGGATACAATAAAGAAAACCTCATATTCAGTTGAATCAGCCCCTTGCATATTAGGTTAAAGTCCCATCTCTTCAAAGCAGAAGATAACAATTATTTTTTTCTGTCTATCATGCAATATTGCTGTGTTTGGTAAGCTGCATGGTCTGCATTCTGTCCAGGGAAAAGGGAAATAAAGAATAGACCAAAGAGCTGTTTTGCTGCATATGCATGATAATGTCAAGAATTATGAGCAGTTTCTATTTTTCTTTTATGTGCCTTACTATCCCAAATGTATCAGAAAACTGTGTTGTAACTAAACAAGTAGTATTGTTTTCTCTTGTTGCTTGGAACCTTCAAACTGTAATAATATTTTTCTTGATCTTCAGTTTAGAAGCCTTGAAACCATTTCTGTAGCATTTTGAATTATAACTGTTAGAGACATATCTTTAGATTTTTTACAGTGATTTACAATCACCTTTATTCAGACAGATGTATCACATAAAGTAGTTTGCACTTTGCCCAAGATTAAGGACTTCAAAATCTGTCTGAATTTGTGTTTTGTTTTCTCTTGGGAACTTTTTAATTCTGTCTGTCATCATAATCTCTAAAAGACTGCTTCTGTTATCAGGTCTTCATGTAACACCATCAGCTTATCTATGACTCTTGTTTAGAGGTTCAGGGCCTTGGAGTAACATTTCCCATAATGGAAACTTGTACAAATTTCTGTGCCTTATGCTGGAAATAAATACCACTGTCATTTTACTATGGTCATATAATTTAAGAAATGCTTACTGGTCACTCAAATATTTAAAATTTATAGCTATTCTATTCCTACTTAATTTGGGCTATTTCTATAGTAATTTTTAAGTGGAGTTTCATTAATCCTTCAGAATCCCTGTCTGAAATACTTGGACATTTTCCATTTAGTCTCTGTTTTCCCCTTTCTTTTCTTGACTGAAGTGATGAATGCCAGCTCCACGTCTTAGCAAACTCCTAGCAGAAAATAAAAACAAAAAATGGAAACATTTCATTCCACTGGAAAACAGCTCTAGTAAGATAAACAGGTGTGAGCACAAAGCACATACACCTGCAGAAAAGTGCACTTCAATGTGTTTCCCTTACCTGATTTAGGTAGCTGGAATGCAGTCAAATGTTCTCGTTCAGCCATATTTTTTCTGGTGCCCTTGTGTTTCTGATATTTTAAATTTATGTCATCAGATCACAGGGGAGGGGTTTTTTTTAAAAGGAAGTAGATCCCTTAAATACACTCCATGCAAACAGCAGGGATTTTCTGTATGTTGGTTTTTACTGGGGTACCCACACTCTGAAGAAACATCGTAGTTGCAACATTTTTCATGGTGAAATTCAGAGCTTTTAGAGCTTGACGTTGCTGAAGCAAATAAAGTAAAATAATGTTACAATACCCTTTAATCCCATGTTATCCTGTAGTAAATGTGGATTGTTTTCTAGCTGTATTTTAAGGAGCAGATGTCTATTTACATAATGTTAACATTTAGTTAGGGTTTGAGAAAGGAAAATTACATCTGTTTTACAATGTGACTAATCTATGTATAAAGAATTAGATAAAACAATCCAAATCAACCTATGACTTACACCTTACTTGTAACCAATTCTTTGTGCTTGAAGCATTATCAGGAATGTAAAACAGTATAGTTAATTTTCAGAGGAGTGCATGAAGGCATACCTCCTCTATAGCAAAATGTTCCCCGAGCATCCTCAGGAACTAAGATCATCCTGTTATGGATTTTATTCTCTTACTAGCCAATTTATGTGCTGTTTTGCTCCTGTCCATATGTTAACTCAGAACTGGAGGTGACAACAATATCCAATATAACCAGCTAAGGGCTACAATTTCAGCCTGAAAACACATTTCAGTGACTCGCTCTTTCTAAATCCCACCCAAATAATAACTGCTGTTATTTCCATGTCTTCACACACAGACTTTCCCTCAATGTGGCTCTCCTTTTCCTATGTCCCAGTGCAATTACAGCTGGTTTTCATTTGTAATTTTATTTGTTGTCTGTAGTGCACCTTTCCTCTGTAGCAGGATTCAGTGGCATGAGTCAAAAAGCTTAGTTCCCAAGTTCTAACAATGAGAGGAAAATGGACACTGAGAGGCACAGGACAGCAAAGAGCACATGCATTATTTTGAATAAGAAAACCCTGACACTTCTCTCTGCAAAAACTTGTGTCCTTTATAAAAGCAAATTTCATGTGAGAACGTTGTGACATTTACCTCATCTGTCTAAAAATAATTGAAGTCTCCTGGTCCTGCTCTGCTTTCTGCCCTTGTAGTTTGATCTGCCTTAGCATTTCAGTCTCTTTTTCACTTGGTCAAGTTGTAACTATTATAGGTCTCACACTAATCTTTCTATACAAGAAGAATTTGAATCCTTGATACAGGTAACTTATTTACTTTACTTGGTCCTAAGCTTTCTTTATCAGGGGGTATTTCTGCAGCAGAGTGATTTACTGTCTTATTTCTACATAATGTTTGTTGATACCAGGGTTTTCAGCTTATTATTTTCCTTATACTAAGTTTCTGATGTGCCTATTATATTAATGCCCTAATTTAAAACCAGGTATTCCACATCACACTTCTCCCTTGTTTTGATTTCTTGCGTTGCTGTAGAAACACACACAAAAAACCCCATTAACTTACCCAAACTCTACCTGTAAAAAACAAAGAAGTAGAATTTTTTTGTAAGAGAGGTTGGGTTCTTTTAGCATTGAGGTTAAACCTGTGTAACTCTAGAAGTTAACAAAAATCTTTGTAGCTGAAGTATTTTGCAATTTTTTTCATTTGCTCTTTGTCTCATCACAGTTAAGGTTTCATGAAGGTGGGAGTACAGAGGGTTACATGTGCATAGAAGAGGATGATGTGTGAATATGACTGTTAATATCTAGTATGAACTTCAGCACTGACACTCCATCACTGGTTTAACTGATCTTCTATAGTAGGAAAGCAAAATAAGGTGAAAATTACATTGAACCATAACAGCAAAGCCAAGGAAAAAGCAAAATTTCAACTGTGTCACAACTGACCTGCTCTAAATGCAGAGTTCCAACAGAACTCTTGCACGTGCACTTACAGCTCCCAATGGGTCAGAAACACTCAGTGTTCACTTCATATTTCTCTTTGGCTCATCATAAATAAACAAAAGTCTGACAGAGGAAGATTTTGTTAAAATAGAAATAGTAAAACAAAGTCATATGACAACAGTCATACATAGGGTGTTTTAAATACACTAAGGAAAGAAAAATATCTACCCAGTAGAACAGAACATTTTCTTTATTGTTTTGTTAGATTATTCTGATTCTATTGTCTCTTCTTACAACCACTGAGAGACATTTCTCTACTGACAACCATAGAAGAGATTTTCTAATAGATTATACTGGTTTTATAGGAAAACATTTTTTTTTATTTTGGTGTAGAAACAAAATATGGAACCGATTCTGGGATCCAAATTTATGCTAACCTACCTTGAATATACAATCAGACTAATAACAAGAGGGCAATAATATGCACATGAATACATTCTCTAAGTTAAAAAGGTTTTAATCTAAATGTAATTAGCTTACTTCTTACATTTAAATTATAATCCAGATGCTTAATTTCCATAGTTTGTTTACTGACTTTTACTTTAAATGTCATAGAGTTTCAGCATTATAGTGAATTTTTGAAATGGAAAGACTCACAAACTTTTTAGACATCAGTTAAAAAAAAGATATTCTTTCCAAAGCTGCATCATCTAACCATTTGTTTTTAAAATATATTGTTCATTGACTATTTTTTAAAGTAATTTGTCATATAAGAAGAGCATAATAGCCTAAATAGATTTCAGTTTTACCTTAGTTGTGAATTTTAAGCACAGCTTCTAGTGAATTATACTTTCAAACAGACAGGCCTTTGTTGATATCAGTGGGACTATGCGAATGCAGAGTTGTCCCTAAAAAAATTAATCTGTGGCTTTTATTCCACATGACAATTGTGGAAAATTTTGAAGAATAAAAAAAAAAGAAAAGAGTGATATTGTGCACGGTAACATAATAAAAATCATCATAACCCTTTCCCCCGAAAATAGTCTTCCTTTCTAATACACAGAACTTTGGAAGGGTCTTAAGAATTTCTATATTGGGTTTGGGTCTCCATTCAAACAATAAAGGCAACTGATACAGTGTTCTCAAACATGTATTGCATAGGTTTATCACATTGTCATTTGTGCTTCATGGCCAGGAATGGTTTTTACATCTGTTGTTTCTATTGGCATTACCGTACATTGAATTTCTCTCTGTCTCAGCTGGCATTAATGGAAAGTCATGCTTTGGTTGAAATGTTCTGAATGATCTACTGCCGCTCACATATATTAGCACAGCAATAGTCATCTCCTAAATCTTTAACTTTTGTCTTCCAAATCATATTTCTGAAAATCAGGCTGCTTCAGTCTGATTATTTGAGTAGTTTACATTTCAGAGCTTGTTCCACACGATGCCCACTTCGCATGTCAGGATCCATTCTATGATTCTATTCTAGGATCTGTTCTATGATTCTAACAGATTCTGTGCCACAAAACAAAAAACTTATGAGTTCTACATAAAGTCCTTCTTCCCAACTTACTTGATGTTTCATATCCTGAAGGACAAACTTGTGATAACTATGTACTTATAAAAGTGTAGTTAGGTAAGTTATGTACTTACAGAAGTTGTGTACTTACCTATAAGTGTAGTTATATACACAGACATACAAACTTCATTTCAAGCTCCTCTCTAAAACCTTTAAATTATTATTTCAGCAGAACACTGATTCAATTTTCATGAGATCACCTGCAATACCATATTTCACTGCTGGGTTTCTATAGTGAAATCAGGTACTCCTTTTTATTCTTTTTTTTCATCATTAGCATCCTTGTCTCTTTGGGAGCTGTGGTATATATTTTGTAAAACAATAATGATGCCTTTTTCTCCATGTTCTTTTAAAATGCTTATCTTTTTCGAATTTAAAAACCTTCAATAACACAATAATAAGTGTTTCTGTCATGCTTACTCTATCATCTTCACACCAGGAGTGTAGGCACTTGTAGTGGAAGAGTCCTTGGTAGCTCATGCATGAGAATGTGGGACGAAGCATCACTGAATTTTTCCTTCCACTTATTATAGTAGGTGTTGATGAGGCTTCACTGATGTGGTGACTATTGTTTCTCATATGCATTGTCTATTTAGGATACCTTAGAGAAAGCTCTGTCTAAAACATAAGGCAATTTTTTTTGTACTGTAGAAAGTGCTGCTCTGCAAAAAAATGCAAAATAACTGCCAGCAGGATAAAGCTTGCAGGACACTCTTTTAATTTCTTTAATTTAAGAGTTTGAGGGAACAATTTGGTGTAGCAAGATCCTAAATTTCTTTAAAAATAAAAACAAATAACACCCCCAGCTTTGCCTCCTCCTCTCCACCCAGAAAAAAAAAAGAAGAAAAACCAGACAAAATACACAAGGTACAGGACAAACTTGTTGTGTTTGCAATAGTCTGTTTTAATCAAGACTGTAATATTTGGGGTTTTCCAACAACAGAAGACTGACATTTTTGTTGCTGCATTTTGACACTGAAGTAAAAAAGATTGAATGACTGAGGTCATGTCTTTGACCTCCAAAAGCAGAATCTTATGGCTAAGACAAGATAGCAAAATTACCATCTATATTCAAAATGCAATGTGAAATGCTCTCATTATTCTGTGATCAGGGTATCCAAATTAGCAAAATAGTCCCCAAGTAGGGGACTGTTTTTCAACAGTACAAGTCTTTCAATTCTTCCAGGACTGACTTACCCCAAACCAGTTTCATTTAGGGACTCCTATCCCTGGCCGTGTTGGATGCTTAAGGTATCCTTAATTGTCATAATTGTAGCACCACAGCATAGTGAACAGGTTGAGCTGGTTCAGAGCAGTTCAGATTTCATAATCCAGCTGTGACAGTGTGGGACAAGATCTAAATGTCCTGACACGTCTTCTGTATACAGTGAAAGGTTTGCAATTTTGAGAAAAGAAAAGGCTGCCAAAAGAATGCAGATTTGAGGAAAGCTTTCCACAAGACAAATTGGCTTAAGTGCTCAAGAATTGGTTTCAAACATGGTTTTCCTGTCAGTCAGTATGTGCACCTGAATGGGGTCACTGACTAACATTTTATATGTTACTTTTGACCTCCATGTAGAATTTAAAGGCCTTAACAATTACAGCCAAAAATACTTAAAGGAAGCTTACATTTTCATAACATGATGAAGATTTTATTCTTACAGGTATGAAGTTCTGTTTTGATACTATCACATTTTTTTACTTGTTCTATAAAAATATTCCCTTTCATATATATAGTACTCACTTTGTGATATCTGCAAAATACTGACAATTGCCTAATCTAAACTGCTTCATTTGCACTCTTACCTGAAAAAAAAGTTTCAGTGTATGACAAGTAATCTATCTCAATAATTACCTCTTCAGTGTGCCTTATGGTGACTAATCAACTTGATCCAATGTACCCTGCAAAGTATATAAAATAGTTTTATAGAGAACTCAGCTCAGAACATGACCCTTCATATGTACTTGCCTCACGTGGTGAAACTGTTTGTCAGAAGAAAACTTAAATAAGTTATAACTATTCATTTCACATTTTTAAACCCATCTACCCAGAGGGGAGACACACTCGTGGTGAACATGAAAATATAAATGCATGTATGCACTTCTGTGAGAGATTTAGGATCAGCAAGTTCATGTATAGCAGATTAATTGAGAAATGACTGCATGTTTTATTTAACACACAGGCAATTGAATATGGAGAAGGTAAACCTAAAAGGACTGCAAAGGCAATCTTTTAAAACTTTTTTTTTAATATTTTTATTCATTTAGATAGCAAAAAAGCACTTAATCCCACAAACTGTTGAATAAAATAAATTCCATTCTATCCAGCTTTAAATTTTTCTGTGCTTTCCTATTGAAATTCAGGTCTTCATGCATTTTGACCTTTTCAAGAAAGCCTGCTTCATTGTGAATTGTGAGTGCATTAGGAAGGTAAACACATTCAGTACTTGTTATTCAATGAGTTTGGATTTAGAAAGTCATTGTCAATAGGTTAATCCTTTTGTACAGAGAGTCTCTTTGGCTAAGAGGCATCTTAAACAAATAAAGGTTTTACCAAAATGCTAATTTTTCAGTCTTTCTGTCAACTGTCAAAGAACAAACCTCAGTGGAGGTCTTAAAATTGGTTATTTCTAGTTTATATTCACTTCATGTCAGCACAGTTTGAAAAAGAACTTCTGTATACAGAAGTCTAGTCACAGGCTATTTGTTACTCTGCTCAAGAAATCATTAAAACCTAGGATTTTCTTGGAGTGTTTTATGAGGACGAGGGAAGGAATAAGTTTATCTGGGTTCAACAAATATTTATAAATACCATGAGTAGCAAGGATACCAAATTCAGCAGCAGATTGGCTAGGCACTTAAAAGAAAAGCACATATCCCCAGTCTGATTAAAAGTCAAGTATCTCTTGAACTGCATATCACATTATTCGCCAAGTGGATATATTTTAGACTACTGGTTAAAATGTGAAAGTAGAAATTAGGGATTCTGAGAGAGAATTGCAATAAAACAGCTACTTGCAACAATTATGTGGGCAGAAGTTCAGCAATAAATAAGGTGAGGCTGTATGTGCAGCTTTTATTTCACTCGTTATTTAAGTTCTTCCATTGCTTCACAGGCTTCCTACAGGTCCTATGTTTCTGTTCATTTCTACTTTAGAAATGACACAGGATGGGACTGCAAAGGAAAATGTCCATTCACACAAGTAGACATTAACAGAGCCCTCCTGAAATACAAGATGCCAGAAGTTGGTTTAAGTTCTTAGGAGCAATAATCCACTGAACCACAAGCTCAGCTCATGAGTCGGAGCCACAGGAGACCAAAACTACAGTGAAGATACCCTTCACTCAACATCTTTCTAGATGTTCTCCACCATGAGCTACACTCAGATGGTGCCCCCTACATGCCCTCAAATGTCAGTATCTGATTCCAGAGTAATGTCCTGAAAATTCAATGCCCTTTACATATTTTCCCTCTTTTCCAGTGAGGACATACATCTCATCCAGAAAATGAATGAGTCAGTAGGGACCTTCTAGATTTCCTTATATGAAAACAGGGGTTTTTTTTCACATTGAGTTCTTATCTAATCCATAGGGTTTCTATTAAACATCCTGTTTTAAATGTAGCGTATTTCAACAACCAAACAGAACTTTCTCTTTAAAATCCACAGTACTTATAAACTGTTTCTAAATTAATAATGTGTTCATCATAAAATATATATCTATTGTGAAGTTTATGGCTTACAGTGCTTCATTAAGATATAGGAGGTATTAGAATTATACATATTATCTGGTCAAAAAAATGAAGAATAAAGCATTGTTCCTCAGCTGCTTCAGTAAACTCCCGTGGGTTGAATGCAGACTGGAAGAAAGTCAGGTGACATTTGCTGCAGATGTGATCTACTGCTTTGTCTTGTATCAGTCTTCGTGATTTATGTTCTTCTAGAGCTGTTCTTGCCAGATTGAAATTTACATATAATTTTCAGCATACTTCATATTCAGGTGCACATTTAATTTTTTACTAAAAAGCAAAGACTTCACAGAGTATGGCTGGCTGAATGCTAAATGACTGACTAATTTGGGGGATAATTACGTGGATTCAGCTGCAACCAGCATGTACCTGTTCAAAAGTCAAAGTGCATACCTGTAACTGCTTTGCAGAGTTTGGGTCCAATTAATGAGGATGGTCAAGAAGGTGCCAATGCTCCAGGAATAAAAATATGCTTCATTTTATGTCTAAAAATATTTTTGCATGCTCATAGATGGAATTTAAAAACTGTATCTGGGTATACTTTGTTTCCCAAGGACCTTTTTATAGTGCAGATCCATTGTATATCTATCAATATAACATCACTCACAGCCACCCTACTAAACCCAGTGATTGGAATTGCAAAATCCTCCTCCTGGTGGTATGGGCTGTAGTCCAGTTGTGTGTGAGCAGTGCAGGGATGGCCAAGTGTGCTCAGCAGTGCAGTCACTGCCCTGTCACAACCAGAGAACCCTGTGCCACACAGAGCTAAGGTTTGGGGTCCCCTTAGCCCAGCTGGGAGCTGTACCTCACCTCAGCCCACTCAAACACTGCTCCTGAGGCAGCAAAGGCTGGGACACCCCTTTATGAGTACTATTTAGCCAACTGCTACAGTGGACATTGACATTGAAATAACAAAATGCATAAAATAGAAAAAAATACTAACTATTCTGAAACACTGTGTGTTTTGTTAAGCTCCCATCCCTACCCAAAATTCTTATTGCTTCTTGCTACAGAACTAAGCTCTAACCTAATTTATTGTGGTAATAATTGAGACGTAGCAGTATGAACCTCAGCCTCAGGCGAACTGTTTCAGTAAGTACTTTAGTTCTTGGTGTGTTCAAGGTTGCTCTTGCTACATCTTCACAGCTCCTGTTATCTAATCTAAGTTGCATATGTCTACCCCTGCTGTTGACAAGACTCCTGAAAGCATTGGAATCATACCAAGAACTTAAAATAATCTCAAGCTAGCAAATGAAAAATTATTCTTTAAAGTTAAGCTTTCATGATTCACTTTCAGCGTGTAGCTTTTGAACTTCCTCAGGTAGAGACCATATGTTATAGGCAGGATATATTTGAAGCTGAAATATTTTTACAGGTATTTCTGTTAATCTGTGAAAGGATAGATTTAGAAATGCTTTAGAAAAACAAGGAATCAAGCTGAGAAATATTTTCATTTCCACCTTTCAAAATTATGTGCAGAAAAAAAGGTCTTCTAGCTTGAAATTTAAGGTAATTAGGATATCAAGAAAACTTAAAAGATTTAAACCTGGACCCAGACTAATTGTTATTTTCAGTCACTTTTTTAAAGGTTTAGGTCCAATCTTTTCTAGAAGGCACAGACACTATTTCCTATGTGGGATTTGTCCTCTCTGTTCATTGAGAAAAAGGAATCCTTTCTGTCTGACAGTTGTATTAACAGATCCCAATGTACATCGTGACAGTGTTTAATGCAATATTTCGGGTTTTTTGTATTTTGAAGAACAGCATAGAAACAATGTGTACAGCAAAAGGCAGTTGAGCTAAACAGGGGCCTCTACAGAGAATTCCAGACTGGAAAAAAGCTTTTTTGTCATATTCTGTGACAGAAGCATTCCTTCGTACAACTGTTCAACAGTTTTTTAAGGAACTGTATATATGTTCTATAAACCACCTGACAGCAGTACAAGGACACTCAGTTTATATCTTTGCTAAAATATAAACGTCTGCCCAACACATAATTATACCTTATGTTTTAAAAATGTCGATTATATAAATAAAAACAAATACCAGCCAATTTTACAATTAGGCCTTTCATTAAATGCACAGTATGACAACATAATCAGCTTTTCATTTAATGGTTTGAAAAGTCATCATAGTCTAATTAATATGCCATAGTAATATCAACTATGCTGCTTGCATTCTCGTTCTTTCCCTGTGCTTGTCCAATCTTTTCTCATTTAGTTATCTCAAAATACTGGCATATGCAGATTCCTGCATATGATAATATTTTGCATATGACATATCATGCATATGCCATAAATCATATGCCAGCTTTGTAGAATTACTTGATTCTTATCAGAGAACTTCAGAGAAGTTCTGAAGGTAGTTTGGGAACATTGGATTAAAGCCAAACACCTGCACTATGAGTTCTAGGATATGTTGTGTTCACCCTGTTCTGTCAAATATGAATACACTGGTTGGTCTTTACTCTCCAAGTCCTGAGAAAGCAGAATAGACTGAAGTAGATGGTGCTTTTCTTTCAAGTGGTTAAGGTTCAACTAAAAAGTGTAATTAAAACAGTTGAAAACATTTTAATGACCATCTAAGTCCAGGAGGGAAACTTGATATCCTTCCATTTTAGCGATAAATTCAAGCATTTAACGATCCCTGCAGGGAGAAACATGCTTGAAACAAAAAAATTTACTCTCTCCTTAGATGTTTTTGCTGACAGACATGTGTCTCTTAGATGGACAGAAATGACAAAGAGAAAGACAGAAAAGGGGTCTCCAATCAGCAAGCTGTGGTGTATTTGTGCTACACACACTGTGATGTGTGACTACCACACAATGTGTTGTGGAATTGTAATGATTGCAGTCATCAGCAACACACTGTTGAGTGCATGCTCAAGTTTTGATGACATTGATATTGCATGGCCTGAATGAGAAAAGTGACATTTAATTCACCTGCACTTGAAAAATATTTAACCCCTTCGTGTTCTTTTCAGAGATGCTCCTAACTCACTAGCTGATCCTTAAAGAAGCAAAGAAAATATTTCCTGGGTTTTTTCCCCCTAACATCTTTGGTTCTTTAGTGTAAGAGATCTTTTAACTATAAATGAATAAGTTGTGTTTTAGGAAAGTCAATATTTTAGAAACTCAAAGAAACAGCACAATCATAAAGCATTTTGTTACTGACTTATGAGAGCAATGCAGTATTCAGTTGGCAAGGGGCTAATGCTGTTGAGATTAAATCAATCTTCATTACAGAGTCAAGGAAAAATGATATAACAATAATAAATCTGAATGTCCATGAGAGATATTTACTATGTAAATGTTTACTAAATCAAGATGGAAATAAATACAGAAAAGTTGAGGGTAGCTCTAGTGAAAGCTGTTGTTTTATACAATTATTGGTCATTTCTGTAGCACTATTTTATAATGTATTTCCTTAGAGAAAATGGGAAAGCAAAAGATTTTTAGAGCTTGGTTTTCTGCAGAAGCCTTGTTGAATATTCTGACAAAGGATCCATGAATATTTGGTCAACTGGGAGAGTTTCTGAATAGATATTTTGTAAGATGCAGTTCTCTGAGCTTTTTAGGAGCTAATCACTTTGAGAGGGCAAGACAGGGCATAGTGAAAGGACTAGGTTGTCCATCAGCATTTTCAAAAGTGCTAAGAGGCCTCTAGAGAGATGACATTTGGCTTCTTAAAATGCAGTTCATGTGTTATCACCAATCTGGTGACATACATGCCCCTAGAAAGATTAACAAGATTTGCCAGATATGCTGCAAGGTAAAAATACACTGTCAGAACTTAACCAGGCTCAGAATGATGTCAAGTGCAGATGTGCTCTCGAATCCTCCTTAAAATCAGTCACAGTTAATTTCAAGTTCTTAAACTTGTTTCTGATATCTGTGCTGAGAGGCATGTCAGTATTTCACCCTGCAGCATTTTCAAGGTGATCTGGACTGTTAAAAAGATGAAGCATAAGAGAGGTGCTTAATTATAGGTAAGTGTGTGAACAAAGTGTGATATAAAGTAATAGAGTTAATAAAAGGATGGTGACTAACACAATAATAATAGCTATATGAGTTTGTGATCCATATCCAGCAGACTTCAGATACGGTTGATAAAGATCCTAAATTAGTTTTCTAATTAATTGTTTGGAAACAAAATATTTTCATTTCACTTTCCCTACTACTTTTGCTTGATTGCCACAGTTTCATTTCAATTCCATGTTTCCACTTTTCTGCTCTAATTCGTCTTTGCAATAATTGCTTCTGCTTCCTTTCATTTTGCTTCTTCTCTGTAATTCCACATTGCAGCTGGTCTTCAGCTAGCACCACACGCAGTCTATCCACTTACATAACAATTGCCACCAATCCCTAGCGTTGTCAGTCATTAAATAGTGTTTTTAACTGGGTATCAGTTTCTCAAATTATTCTCACACCATCTGCTTGTTGAATATTTTTCATAGTTCATGTTTTTGATTTTGTTCAGTTATCCTTTAAACTGAGACATTCTGCAAAAGTGGCATTACTCTCTTGCTATTATGTTATCAGAGAGTTATTTTTTTCCCTACCTGTTAGTTTAGTTTCTTAAGTAGTCCACAGTATCAATGCTGTAATTCTTAGTCCAGCAAAGCAGACTGTATCTGCTGTGTCATTTCAGAAGACAAAATCAGATTTTCATGGAAGGGCCAAACACTATTTGTAGGCCTAAAAATTTGCTATCTTTGCATCATATCTGTTCTGCAGATTTTAACCAAACTGTCACCCTGATGATGTGGAGGTATCAATTGATTTCTTTACCTTTTGCTGTTTCTTGTATTGATAGTGGTATTCCTGTGATGGGAAAATGACCTCCTCCTTTCTCTCTCCTTTTAAAATCATAGATTGGGTGGAATCCTCAGAAATTAATGTAATTCTGCCTGGTTCTTGGTTGAGTAGTTACTTTGTGATCTAATGTTGTCTCCCAACAGAGGGATATAACTCTGCTACAAGTTTCCTGGACAAGTTCCCACATTCCAGATTCATTTTGCACAGGTGCTTCCTTGTAATGGATCATAAACTTTTAAAATTTCTATGAACTCTCTTGTTAGTGAGCTTGTGAACATAAAAAGCTTCATATGAAATATCAGAGGCAGTTCACAAAGATGTTTATCCTATTCTGAATTATCATTATTGTAGGCATCTTCATTTTCTCTGCAGCTCTCCTCCTTCTGCTCTGACTGGGGTAAACTACACAGCCTCTTGCATCATGGTTTGGAACAAAACTGATGACTACAAACCAAGTAGATAGAAGTTTTAGATGTAATCTCACTTGCTCAGGGAAAGACTTTCATTTCTTACGGTATCAAACATTGTTAATCTCCTGACTGCATAAACTTATTTGAACTGTGGGTTCAAATTGCTTTAAAAACTGTGATACAGTGGTATCAGGCTGTGAGGGGGCTCCTTAGTGGGATGTGCAGTCAGAAGTCATTGAACAGGTTAATTGCCTGGACTTATCTTTTAAAGCAAAGATATAATGTTTAGAAGAAACACTTTTATACCATTTAATTCTTGACAAAGGTGCTAGAGCTTTTAGTTTTCAAATGTACTGGGGTCGTGAAACTTTATGACCTAACAAAACTAAAGTGCCACATCTAGCAATTGTCTGGTTCATTTTTATCTCTGAGAACTGTAAACATGCAAAATCTATGTAAACTATAAACCCAAAAGTTTTGGGTTTTTTTTTTTTTTTTTTCACTCCTGGAAATACTCCAAACTTTACGCACTCATTCTTTATGTCAAAATAAAAGTGGAGTTGGTATGAATTATCATTTCACTTGTTATTCCTGAGGTGACCCCAGCCTCCTCGCTGGTGGTGTGGGGTGAGAAGCAGGAAAGGCCTCGGCTCTGGGTAAGAGCTGTTCAGCAATAAGAAAAACATCCCTGAATTATCAACACTGTTTTCATCAAAAATCCAAACCACAGCTCCATAGCAGCTGCTTGGAAGAAAAATAACTCTACCCCAGCCAAAACCAGCATACTTGTGAAAAAGCAGGGGATGTAGAACAGAAATGAGCTGAAATGCTGACCAGTCAATATTCTCTTAGTGTAATTCTCTGTTGTTAATATCTTAAGGAACTAAAATGTGAGATAATATACTTTATTATGTTTTCTAATGTCAATTACTTGCTTATTTGCAGGGTAGTTTTCCCATAAGTTGCTAATATTCATCTTCCAAGTCAAGGGTTAAATGCTAGTGTACTTCAAATAGAATTATATAAATTAACTTAGCCAACTAAATGGACTCCGTGCTGGAAAGAGCAAAATGAGATATCCTTCTCTTTTTTTATCATAGAGCATTAGAAAATCAGGTATTTTAAGAACACTGTTGGGCATGAAAGGATGAACCCACAAACACTTTCATCCTCCATTTTCTGCAAAGATTATTTTTCATAAAGACAATGTAAGCTAACAGTTTATCCTCCAATTTTGATCTGGTAAGAGGTACCAGAAGCATCATGTCTAGAGTAGTTTTGGTCTTCTAAGTGCTAGTAATTGGCAATGCTGTTTCTACCAGCTCTGTCTAAGTTACAATATCCTGAAGGCTTTCAATTTCTTTTAATTTTTTAATGCATTCTAGAAGCACTTTTCTTTTTTTTTTTTTTTAAGACTTTTGGCATAACCAGTTTTCTTTGAGTTATTATACAGTAAACAGCTAGTGGCAGGTAAATTATTCAGAAGAAATTAAGCGGTACCAGAGAATTCCAAAAGACCTTTTGGCTTTCTTTGTTGTAAATTTGCAGAAGTAATGCAGTCGTTGGATTGGAAACGAAATTTGAGTACTAATACATTATTTACTCCCCCACTGTTTCATGAAACTTTTTCTTGTATCTTTTCCTAAGACTTTCTCACAGCTAATAATCTCATTCAAAAAAGTAGAGTCTTATAATTTAGACCAAAAAAAAAAGAGAGATCAAATATTTAAATCAAAAAGTCAAGAACTCATCTGTTGTTTTGTTTTGCAGTTTTATTTTTCATTGAATATAGTTGTTCTTTCGTTCTGTCAGCATGCTGTAGTGTAAACCATTGTCCATACTTCTCTGCCTAGAAAGTATGCTATTTAGTATTATTTACTTAAGCAGACAGTTTGCCTTGTGCTGTAAATCCACAGGATTCACCTCCTAATCGTGATGGATTTACTGAAAGGAAGAGGTTGTGTGTCTGTGTTCATCCACGCTGGGAAACGCACACGTCTCCAAACATATTTGTAGCTTTTTCCTTCAGAAGAGCAGTTGTCAATCAACTTCTGTGATTCTTCCCATAGTCTCCCACAGCCATCTTGGACTTGGAATACATCAGACTTTACTCTTATTCTTAAAGAATGCTTTAGGACACTCATTTTGGGCTGCAGGAGTCACAGCAAAGGCCAGAAAATAACAGTGGAGTACAGCCTTGCATTCTCTCCTGTTGGGTGTCTCTGCCCACTCTGGAGTTTTGAAGGCAGTGAGATCTGCCTGTTCAGGCGTCCAGAGTGTTGCCACACGTGACCTGAGCAGTTTTTGTTGAGCTGATGCTGCTGTAAAACACCAATTAAGTATTTTAAGCTAAAGAAGAGAAACAGTGTGTGTTGCCTCCTGTCCCAGTGCCCTCTCAATGAGGTCACACTGCCTGCCAGGAGCTGAGTGAGAAAGGAAAGAGGTATCAAAAGATTGTAGCTGCAGGCAGGGCAAGTGGAATTAAAGGTTATGAATGTGTAAGTGAAGAGAATATGACTTTCATGAAATATAAAAATGGTTTGGGTTGATAAGGTACTTTTTAATGGCTGAAGTGTTAACATTTTATTACAGTTAGATCTTAGTCCTCTGCTGATAAAGCAAGGGGAGTTGCCAATACCCTATATGCAATTAGTCTACAATTGCCTTTACAAGTGTGACAAGAGGATTTTTCACTATGCAAGTCTAACTTGCCTGGTTCTAAGGCAACTGCATCTCACAGCTTCTGAGTTAAAATGCAAGAGCTCTAAGTAAATAGCTCCTTAGCCCATCATCAGCCCAGGAAGAACAGTATCTCTCCTTGTAGCAGCGAGCAGTTTGAAGAAAAAAATTCCTAACCCACGGAATGATATAGAATGTGTCGTTCTCCTGAATGCTCTTTTACAGGGTGATCAAGAGGCTCCCATTTAGTGAATACATTTGCTCACTCAGTTTTGGAGAGTCGCCCTTCATTTATTCTTTCCCTTTGGAAGTACTTTCGAGTGCAAATTACTGCTATCAGAAGCCTTGAACTGAGAGGCTATTATTCTCCATGCTCAGATTAAATTAATTTTGAACAGTTTAATGCAGCATGTCCGAGCTGCAAGTCCAAGTGGTGTCAAATCTATTTCTCTGCTTTTTTAAGCTGCACCTTCAAGGGCAGTATGATTCATGGTAAATGTGTTCTTCTAATGTCTTTTGCTAAGCGTTATTATTTTCTTTCATTTGCAAGTCATGAGGATAAAATGTTAACTATTTTCCTCCTCAAATTATATAAAGAATGCACAATTTTATGTCAGGGTTTTTTTTCTAGAAGTTTATTGTATTTGCTTGCTGTGCATGAAATAAAGGAAAAATAGAAAAATAGTCAGAAAAATAGAAAGATAAAGAATTTTTTTAAATGTCTAATGGAGAAAAAGGAGGCACTATAGGACCCAGCAACATCATCATTGCATTAGCTAGTAAGTATCTTGATCAAGGTCTGTGTAATTAAGGAGTTTTTAATGATTGGCTATATAACTCTATTTTTGTTTTTGCCAGGGTGCAAAAACAACACAGGACATAAATCTGCATTTCTCTTCTCTTTAAATGGAAGCATTCAACTCTCTCTCCATTGCTTCCTATTGCTAAGGTGTCATTGAAAGGTGGTAATGAATATTCTCCCCACAGGTTTTTGAACACTAAATGGCCAAAAGAGTGGCAATCAGTTTTCCACAGTGTGGAAGTGGGGAATTTGGGATGCTGAGAGATCCAGTGTGTTTTTTGTGCAAGGGTTCCTGATGGCCAAAAAAATTTACAAATCCAGATTTTCAAACCCACTCTCTAGCTCAGCAATTGCCATTTCTGTTTCCTATTTTGCACTCTCAGATATTATTGTATTCTGATATTTAGGTAGTTTCAGTACTGTGTGATGTATTGAATACTCTTCCAATATCACACTGACATATGGTGTCCCTATTTCAACTTCATCTTGTATGTCAAGTAACTGTTGTTACTTTCATGATCATATGTATCTTCGAAATTTTTATAAGACTGTGATAAAGGATATTTGCATAGTCATAAATAGCTACTTGGCTACTGTGCATTCTCTCTATAAAATTATATTATGAACATGAGGGGAATATGACCATCTGACAACTAAAGTCACCTGTATCATAAGGGCAAGTCATAGTGATTTTTCCTGTAGAAACTACAAAAAAGGGACTACATAATTCTGCCTGAAAAACATCAACTCTTTTCTGAAGAGTGCCAAGGATGTATTTCTCTGAGAAATCCTGTTGAATTTTTATGGGCTGGAAGTCAACAACTTTCTTGTTGAGCAATTGAGGACTGAAATGTAACATGGAAAGAAGTCTGTTCTGTAAATTACACAATATAAATTGCCAAGATCTATTCCTACATTCATTGCCTAAGGAATAGTTATTTACCTGTTCTGTACCATTAAAGATATTTATTTTAATGGATTACATCACCAGTGAGCCAGTGCTTATGGGATACATATTATTCACACAAGCTGGAAGTCCCATGGCTGCCTTTTTTGACAGGTCTGTTGTGTGTCTTCTCTTCAGTAGTTTAGCCTATTGAGTTGAAAATCTGGATCAGGACTATTTCTATTATTTTCATAAAGTTTCAACTCGAGTAGGCTGGGTTTTGTCTATGAAATAGTTGGGCTAAATAGCCCTGTGTATATGTTTTTATACAAAGCTTGGATATTTGCAGAGTTGTAGAATCCTTCGGAGACAAAGACAAAACATACCAACAGATAATTATCCCAATCATCATCATCATCATTTGGTTATTTTAGCCACAACATTTTTTGTTTATGTATAAGGATGAATAATATTTTCAAAATACCACAATTATCCATGACATCAGAACATCTGTGACATCACTTCTTTCCTTTTCCTTCACCTCTATCACTATGGTGTTTCATTTATCTAAGGCTTTTTTTGAACCAAGAGCACGTCAGACTATCTCCTAGTTCTATTTGCAGCTTTGGATGCAAAGTTGAATTCCTAGATAATTTGACAGCATCATGGGACATTAATTGCTCAGACAAGGAAAGCTGTAAGGGCACCTTTTGTTTTGCAAGTGCAGAGAAGAGTGATGTGCATCATACCTGAATCAGAGCTTTGCTGGTTGTGACATAACATTATAGTGAGATGTGTTGCTGTCAGGAAGTAAAGTGAAAGCACAGCACAGTATGCCATGCTTGTGAGAGGGTGACTGAGAATAAGACTAAGGTTATCCTGGCAAGATCTTTAATATTCATACTTTTAAAGAACAGCAGAAAAATAAAATGAGGTAACAAAATGAAAAATTACACCACTGCTTATCATAGAGAGATGTCAGAGAAGTAGCAAAAATTGTGGCATTGATGCAGCAAAAGAAGATAACAGATAACAAGCATTGGATTCATCCTTATTGGAGTCATTGTTGGGTGAAACAAAGTAAGAAAGGGGAGATGTTGCCTCATATACCTCTAAAGCAATTTGAAGTACATGTACAGTACAGTTATGGTCCTCGGCCAATTGACTTTTCAAAGACCCAACAATTAGGAAAGAGTATAGACAGAATGAACAAATATAAAGTTTTAGTAGGAAAACTGTGTGTAACTACCGAGATTGGAAATTCTTGGTCTCCTTCATCTATGAAATTACTGTAATATTTTAAATGTTTTTGTGTATTTTACAAGAGATTTACCCAGATTCATCTGAGCATGCCAACTGAGACACCTTCAAATGCGTTTTACTGATGTGTAATGCCAAAATCTTCAGTCTGTGGGATGTGCTAAAGTAATTTATATTTAAGGGACTGGGGACTGATTTGCAGTCGAATAATGCTGTCTCAGTAATGCTGTCATCAATTCAAAGAGACAAGACCATGGAGCAGGTCCTGTTAACATCTAGTTAATGTTCGCTGTGCACTACTGTTCAGTGCTATCAGCTAGTCTTGATTTTCTGTGTTCAGTGCTGCTGGTAATCCCTACCCTCCTGATGTAGATACTTCCTTTTAATAGCATCCAGAAACCCAGTATTCGTTAGAAAATCCCAGTAGAGTGGTACTTCTGATCTGTCCAGGATGAGAGGATTTTGTATTCTGGATAAATCCTGTCTGCCACTTTTTCTGTAGATTGTCAAAATACAGAAGAAATTAAGCCAAATGTCTGTTTCTATATTTACTCCTCTTGTGCTGCAAAAGGATTCTCAGTATCTCAAAAAGTAAATCAGTTTATTCTCCCTTTATGAAGTCTAGATGCTTTTTATTTGGACAGCCAATACAGAGTCCAGAATGGGATCTTCCTAAAGTTTGTAAGATAGTACGGACGAATAAGATTTCCTTTTCTCATGCAGAGCCCAGGATAATCTGGCATCTCTTCTCAAATTTTTGAGATAATAGCATAACTTAACTATGTATAGTACAAGTTCACTTTTTCTTCTCTTTTAAAAATATGACTGAGCAAGACCATGAAAATTTAAAAGACATCAACAAACTGTTTGTGTTTCACTTCATGGAGTGTTTGCTCCAATTTCTCTTGAAGATGCTGGACACAGTCCCTTGATTTAGTAATTGCCTTTGGGACTGAAGTCCCTGGCATTTTGTCTTGAGATTTCTTTTAAAATTTCCTCTAAAAACAAAAGGAAAATTTTCAGACTCACACCTCCACTCCCCAAGACCTTGTATTCCAAACCTTACTAAATTTTTTCTGCCTTTTATGTAAAATTTAAATTTTCTTATGTAATACCAAAGTAACAGCACATGGAATTATATGAATATCATCAAATTTTTATTTATGAAATAGATATTAGGTTATCTACAACAGATGGTGGTAAAGGTTTTTTATTAATAATTATGCTGCTCTCAGCTCACATCTTCACAAGTCTTTTTGAAAGAATTTAAGCATATCATATCCTCAATGTATAGGCATGTCTTAAATTATATTTAGGTTTACTAATGGTACACAGTTTTCTGCAGTAGTTTATGTTACATGGACTGGATCTGTGATTGCCCAAAAGTTTAAGTAAGTCACAATATCTCTGTGTCGTGAGAGGAAATCTTTTAATAAGAAGTGTTTTGGGATGGCTCCAAAAAGTGATCTTTTTGTTATCATTGTTAATTCTGCTGTGTTCAATGAACAGGAGATAAGATCATCTGGAACATGAAGTTAGGCAGAGAGGTTAGGTACAGCTGGAGAAGTTATTACTTTAAAGAGGGGCAAAGAGAACAAAGTACATTTATCTGAATAAAGAAACTGATTATGGACACATGCACAGAAGAAAGAGCAAGTCTTAGATCCATATGCAGATTAATTGTTAGCATTCCTGTAACCTTGTTATAGGCACCTGTTGATGACTGATGGATTGTGTGTCATTTTTTGTGTCTTAATAGTTAAGTAACATCCAGTGTAGGTTTTCCTTTGTCCACAAATATTTTTGAAATTCACTTTTTGAAATTCTTCTATCCAGCTGGAAACTTTCTGAGCATTTAAAAGAATTTGGGCCTTTTCTGGTCATGACTGAGCTGCACCTACTGCTCTGAAGTCCTTCCCTTCAGTTGCTTCATTTTTGAGGGCTTGCATGAAAACACAAAAAGCAAATGTGCCCAGAGCCTGTGGTGAAGTTTGGCTATGCCAGAAACCAGGCACTAGGACAAAGGTGTGGGATGGAAACAGGTTCACCTGTGTGAATATCAGTGCAAAAGGGTGTGCAGACACCAACTGCAAGGAGAGTCTGTATTTTCATGGCGTTGTATAATTCCTGTGCTGTTAATATGATGTGAGTCTGATTTATAACAGCAATTTTCATAGGGCATTTTTGAGCTCTGTGCCATTTTTAAAGGTTTGGTCTCTAGGAACAGCATAATGAAATCACTAATACGATCAGAAATTCTCTAACAAGATAAACAGAATTCTCATTCTTCTTCCTGTCGCTAGCAGTGTTGAAAATGATCTCATTGCCCTCCTCATCAACCTGCTCTTGTCTCACAGGGGGTGTATTTGGCAGCTGCAAAAGCTTTGTGCCAAGTCTGAGAGTGCATTTTTCATGTGTTAGTAACTAGGTCTAGCACTGACTGTGTGAGAGCTGAGACACTCTTATGTAAATCATACATGATTTGTGAGGAATTTAGTCACTGTTGCATGCTCAAGATCACAGTTTTTCACAAAATCCTTCACAAGATCAACTGACAAGGTCGTGTGAGAGCAGTTAATCATGGAGAGAGATTGTTTCTTTTCCTAACACTTGAGTAGAAAAATGCAACTCTGTCTTTATAGCCACCAGTGCTCCTTTTACATTTTACTTAAAGACTTAAGTTTTGTTCTTGTACGAACTTGAAGCCAACATTTTGGTTCTCTGGCACAAATACCAAGGAGGCCAAAAAATAAAAAAAAAATGACAAATATAAAAATTATATGAACAGAAAACACAATCAAGCTGACATAAAATGGCGTAGCACTGCGTTAGGAACCTAAACTAATACATCCCTTCATAGCACAGTTGAGGGAGTCTATGAATATGGTGTTTCAACATAAGTTAGGATGAAATGAGTTTCATAACATGCAGGAACCAGGGTCTGGTTGTTTGGACACTCACTTTTGTCATCCTAAAGAGATGACCAGAGAAAAATGTTGATTGGGCTCACAAGGACAGTCGTCCTGTCTTCCAGTTATCCAAGGATTCGCTCACACCTATGTTAGAACTCATCTCAAGGGCATATTACAGTTGGGAAGAACAGATTTGAGAGGTTGAATGAAGACACTGTGATGAGGTTTCAGAGTGAAACCTCTGGCTGGAAGGGACTGTAGATCAGGAGGGACCAGTTGAAGGAAAGGGAAGGAGCAAAATGCCGGGAGGATAATGCAGTAAGGGCAAGTTAAAAGAGAGGAGCTGAGAGAACTGCTGCTCAGCTGTGAGGTGCCTGCTAGGCAGAGGGCTGAGGGTTAATTAGTACAACTGTTTGCAAGATTGCTTGCTTCTTAAGACATCTTCTTTTGGGTAAATTCCTTTCTAGTTCTCTCTCAACCTGTTTCCTGGGATGTGCAACTACAGAATAAAATCACACAAGCTTAGAAGTAAAAGTCTTGGAATCACTTCCTTCCCCCTTCAATTAGTAGTCTGATTTGCTGCAATCCTAAGGGTTTACATTACCAAGATGAAATTTGTTAAAGCCACTGTCAGTACTGATTTAAAAACCCCAACCAAACTGTAATGAACTATATTAAATGTGTAAGTTCTAGCATCACAGAAACTAGAAAAAAAATAATGATACACCAAGTTATTTTTAAATACCAAGGTTGTATTGTGATCTTAGTTGTTGAGAGAATTGTAACCACATGCATGTAAATTACATTTGGAATCACATACTTAGTGTAGGTGGTTGGTTTGTTTTTACTGTTTTCTCTCAGAATATAACTTAAAAGCTCAAATTTTATAATAGCTGTAGGATGCTTTCCTTTATTCTGGGAAACAGGATTATGAATGAATAAAGGCAAAAAAATAATGTCTTCTGAAAATGCAAATTCTTCTCCCTTTCCCTGAAGTACACTCAGGTCTTTTCACTAAAATCTCTTTGACTTTACCCTCGTTGAATGTGCACAGCCCAGACCGTTCTGTTCTATTTCAATTGATGACCATATTTCATCAGTGCAGCAACAACAGAATTGTTTCATATCAAAGAGTCCTGTGGGGGCAAAGTCAAAGCATAGTTAAATAAATAAAGAACAGTTTGCAACATACAATCTCTCTCTATTATCTTATCAACATCAATACTTACATGAAAATGGATTTGTAGCTGGGCTGAAGGCTTTGCCCCCATTACCTCGCTGGCCTTGTTGTTCTACACAAATTGACCTGATGCAGACTTTGGTGAGACAAGCACAGGTTGCATACTAACTGGAGCTTCCTGCTTCCAACCTCTGACATGTTTTATGGGAAACCTGAAAGAAAGAACCCTTTAGGCCACTGCAGACCAGAAGTTGCCAATGGAATGAAACATGGGTTTGCAATTTAAAGAAACAAACTTGAGCAGCTTGATTCAGTACCAGCAGAAAGTGATAGAAGCTTAGCTAAAAATTAAAAATTCAGTTGGAAATAATTTTCTGCTTTGTTAAAGTGCTGTGAGAGTAAATCCTCCTGACAATCTTAATGTGGGAACTACCTATATTTCTTAGAAAATTTGAACTGGTTTTTAGATGATGTCAAGAGCTAGCGGGGCTGGTGATGGGAAATGAGGGGGAGACTTATTCCCAATTTGTAATTTCCCTTCCTGTTTCACACAGATTTTTTCTATGCTGACAGAGTGAATGAGAAATGGTAGACAAATCTGTAGGCAGGCCTGTCTGAAAGTGGCATTCAGGAAAATGTACCTAGATATTACAAGAACGAACCCAAATTGACTCTTGTCACTATTTATCAGCTTTGAAAAGGAAAGTAAATGAGAACCTTACACTGCTGACCATATTTTTAATATCTTCCTTAAAAAGGATCTGAGTCAACTCTGTCCCCCTTTTACAAACCTATTTTAGCTGCTAATTCTGCATTCCAAGATGAGAATAAAATATGTTGTTTAACTAAGAAGAAAAAAATATCTTCAAAGTCGAAGCAACCGTTATATAATAAAAGCATAAGCTAAAAAAGCCCCCTGTGCATAGAGGTTTATTTTTAAAACATTATGAATTGTTGTCGCTCATCAAGCAGCATTGAGAGTACATTGAACACCTACAAAAGATCAAAGAACTTCTATATTCTGTCAATTCTGCATTTTCAGTTTAACTAGTACATCAAATAAATTATTCTTTGGCATTTATTTGAATGTGAAGTACAGTAATCAGTGCTCTAAAGCTAATCTGATTATGTGGTTTATTTCACAAAAGCTGTTCTTTTTCACTGAAGATTAGCCAAAACCTCAATGTTTCTTTTTCATAACTTTAAAATTCAGGAATATTATCTAATAATTATATTACTGACAGACTGTGCACTGCCCCACACTCCATACAGCAAAACCAAACAAATGGTTTTCTCCTACTTGAAAGAAACAAGATGCTGGGATTGTTAAATTACTAAAGTATTGGTAAAAGCCTAATCTTTTTCATGAGCAAATGTTGCAAAAACTGTAGGTATAGTAATTTCCCTCTTTGTTATTTTTGGGGCTTATGCTATGAGTATAAATGCTATGAAAATGCAAATGAATTCCTAGATTACTCAAGATATGCATAACATGCAGCTATTCTTTCAGAGGGAAATTTGCTTTCCTTTCTCATCACACATCTGTTTTGTTTTGTGGTACGTATATTTGTTTAAGATTTCTATAAAACATCCTTTAGATTTTGGACATCATATTCATAAACCAAAAGTGTCTGAAGTTCTGAATTAGTTTAAGTTCCTCTTTTGGAAAATAGGAATTTGCCCGTGCTCTTCCAATATTCATAGTGTAACATTAGCATGGCAACACATTACAAAGAATATTCTATTGTTTGGCTCTAAATGGAGATATATTTACTTTTGCATTTCTTCCTGATTCCCTTATCATGAGAAGGAGGAATTCCAACCTACTAACTTTGTTGAAAAATATTAATATAGTGCAGTAATACTACTTTATATGTCATAAAATGTGGTTCAATATTCCTCAGTATATTTTGCTGCTTGTATTTATCAACTTTGTGTAAAACAGGGCTTTTGGTTGTGTAATCAATGCTTTTCTAGATGTAATAATTTGTTCTGGATGCATTTTTTAGAGGGTTTTTTTCAGTTTGATAACTGAAAAGATATTTTTAGATTACCATTATTTCTTTTATATTTAGCTTTCATGTTTTATCGGACAACATGGAAAATACTCAACAAAATCTTATGACCTGTTTTGTTTAAAACCAGTAGATAATCATAATGATCCCTTTGGCCACAGAATCTTTGGAATGCTTTGCCTGGCCATCCTGAGTGAGGAACTGTTCTCCTCTATCCAAAACTGAGCACGTGTGCTCTCAGTGAAGTAGTAGATAATTTGATTTCATTATAGAGTTTAACAGACTATTTCCTCCTCTGAGTCAAGCAGGTTTCAGCTTCTTTTCTGAGATGCAGAGACAGAAACTAGTTTTTCTTTCCTACTCTAACAGTGCTAGGCTTTGACAAGGAGGAAGAATTCTCTCTCCTCTCTGTGTTTGCTTATATTGTGTCCTCAGGTGCTAGTGAGGTATCCAGTTCAAATAACCCTGAAGTTTGCTTCCATTTTCTTGTTCCATGGTTCTGAAGGTTGTGCCACCTTGAATGGCTAAAATAGCTACTTGCTGTGGGACTCTGACAAAGAGTAACTGATGTATCCACAGATTTCACACTTATGCCGTGTAATGGTAATTTATCTCACACCCTCCACACCTGCTTACTGTTTTTGTGGGGGAAAACTGGAAATAACTGTTTAGTATCACTCTCTTATGCACATTTAGTTGATCCAGTGCTTATTGTTGGCCTAACAGGGGTTAAAGTTTGGAGGAGGACTGCCAGAAACTTGACATATGAAGACTGAAATATTGGCACCCTACCCAGAATTTGGAAAATGAGGGAAATTAAAATATGCCCAGTACAAATGAAAATAACAAGAGAAATTGGTGGGAATTCGGTGAACACTTGGTGATGTTCTCAGCCTGGGGTTCTGCCTCCATGATAATCTGCCCATTGACACTCTGCTGAGGGCACAGGTTGCTGGTGCCAAGCCCAGATGTGTCTGTCCCTACAGGCAGCACCCAACATTCCCCTCAGCTCTGACAGCTCCAAGCAACAGCCCCCCCTTTACCTCCCACCTTGTGGTCTATGGAAGAATATGCCTAAGGTGCCACAAAGTGCTTTAGTTAACCACATGGAAATAATGAAGAGATCAAGAAAAGTTTAAGGATAACAAAAAGAGCACACATATCATCTTCCAAAGTCTGGCTGTCACAGGAAGGTATTAGTACCAACCCTTTTGTCCCTGCTGTCAAACTTGTCAGGAATTGTTTTATCATCTGCAGACACTGTCCTCTGCCTTCCCTCAGAGTCAATTGTTTTAGTGCCTTTCACATTTTTTGATCAAAGATTCGCTGTGGAATCTTATCATACTTCAGTCATGTCATAGTGTGGAAAATGTACTTCAAAACTACTAATGTGCTCTCCTGTCCAAGTGAGTCCTAGCAGATGCATCTGTCTGTGTCTGCCTGGGGAGGATAATGCAAGATTTGGCTGATAAGTAGCATTTAGGCAGCAGTACCATAGCCAGTCAGTGCACAGAGGAATAGCCAACTTCATATTGCTCACGTAGTTCACAGTTGGAATTTCTTGTTTAAGCATTTTTTATTTATAACAGTTTATATTATTCTATCCTTTTATGTCTGTAATAATGAGTAATTTCTGCCATCTGTCCTTCAGAGAAATTTCCTTTTGTCATTGGCCGTGGATACTTGAAACAGGACACGTAGATATAACCTCCTCAAATAATTCAGAATGCATAAATTTGCAAGCAGAACAGTAGCTCAGCTACTTGGGTACCTTTTGTTTGGCAGTAGACTGCCAGATGCTGCACTAGAAAATAATTTGTTGCAAACCTCATCTGGAAACAAGTTTATGCCCTGCATTTCATTGTTTTTACAACATGTCCTTTGAAATGTTGCATTTGCTGTTCCACTTACGGTTTTAGAGTGGTGTCAACCCTGTAAATCATCCTTGCTCATTTGTGTTTCAGGGTTTTCTAATAGCCTGTGTTTTTCACAGATTGGAGCCTTGATAACCTTGAATACTTTTTTTTAAATTTCTTAAAGTGGCTGGGGTCTTAGCAGTGATAGTTTCCTACAAGAGAGGGCAAGCTTTTACGGTTTTGTTTGTGTTTCTCTTTAAGTGCCCACAGCACTTAATATGAGGAAGCTTCTCTGTCTACTGGAGTGTTTCTGGTTGAGAAGTATGGAAGGCACAGACATTTCATGGTAGCAAAACCTTTAAGTGTTTATGCTATTTATTTAGACAACTACGCTTTTACTTTCAAAGAATTTGCATTTCTTTTTTTTTTTTAATAAAAATCCATATGATTAAACAAAGTTTTAAAAGTCACTTTTCCACTGGTGAAATTATAACTTGCTCTTTACATTTCTTTGCAACTCCATGTTGGAAAGAGGAATATTGACCAGAAGCAAACCAAGACAGTTTATTCAACACAGCTGAGTTTAACACAGACTTACCATCTGGAGTGTCCATCTCTGCTAAGGAGGGAGTCAGGGACACCCTAGTCCTAAATTGAGAGGGGATAAGTGTGTGCTTGACTGTCCAGTTCTGTGGTTGTCAAAATATTTTTTAAATTATTTATATGAAATAAACAGAATGTGTGAAAACAATGGGAATTCCATGTTGCTAAGAGACCCTGTATGGCAGATTTCACCAAAGGAAAGTTTGGGGAGGTTACAAGCATTTGAGAGAATAGTCATCAATTTGCATTTGTAGCAAATGCCATATCTTGATATAATATAAAAAATAGATGTTTAGAAATAGATGTGCTTAAAATTAATATTTGACTGTCTAATAGATGTCAAGTCAGTTCCAGTTTGACATGTTGCTGTATTAGTACAGCCAGTTTCTTCTAGACACCTACCGTTTTTTTTTTAATTTGTTTAGAAGTTTCAATGTTAGCCCTAAGAGTCTCTTTTCTCACTAGATTAAATATTGCAAAATAAAACAAAATATGTAAATATAGTATACCCAAAAGCAAAAAAATAATTTCCAACACAGATGGGTTTCAGGAGGTCTGCTGCCAAAGATTTTAAAATTCTTGTGCCAGGGGGCAATTTGCTTGCGACAGAAGAAAATGTATCCAATTACCCTTATGAAATTATGAGTTTTTTTCCCAAGTCAGCCATTTGATGGGGTATTTGAAATGAAGGTGCAAGCTATCTTGTTTCTCATACTCGAGAAAATGATAGATTTACTGTGTGTTGTTTCTCTATGTCCCCAAAATGGGAGGAAAATAAATAATAAGAATCAAGACTTGACCAACATTATGCTACAGGTAAAAATTAGTAATGAGGGGGCTTTTTCTATTTGTGCTCTGCAGTCATTAAAATTAACCTTTTCTGACAAGATGATGCATACTATAAAGAGTGTTTCATTGCATCCCAGAATCTTCTGGACTTGTTCACTGAAATCAGTCCTGTTCAGTTTAAGCTCAGACCTCCCTGCAGTCAGGGGACAGTGGCAAAGCAGCAGAAGTGTTTATGTGTACAAACACATTTGGTAGGTTTGAGGGTAGCACTTGATATGCTTTGGGTCTTCCCTTCCCTCGAGGAAATAAGTCTTGTTTGGCTTCTCCACTGCTCTTCTATATCAAACTCAGGCTATTTCCATGCAAGCAGAGGCTCTTGGTAAGTTTATTCTGACAGCAGATGCACCAGTGAAGCTGGACTTCACACGGTGAGTCTGCGTATCCCTTAGCTCAACATCCCTACTGTTATTTTTAGTGCTTTGAGTTTGACATTGAAACTCCATGTTTACAAGTAATGTGCCAGTCCTTCCATCGAAAAGCCATAAATATGGAATGTGACCATGCAATATAAGAATGTTTTCATATTGATTTTTTTGTAGAAGCCATAAATTGCCCACACTACACTTTTGTAAAGGCCTGAGAAAGCACAGAGCACTGGTAGCTTTGGAGGAGATGCTTGTCAAGCTGCCACCAACACTGGCAATCCCAGAGCTGCAGCTGGCACAGCCTCACCTGCCTGCTCTACTTATGGAATGAGAAACATTGCTAAGGGATACCTGTGCCCTAATACCACCTCTGGTTCTGAATCCTGCAGGGGCCCGATCAGACTAATTAGACTTTCTCTCTTTAATTTTACCTGTCTATCAGGCATTGTCATTCAGCCTCATAGGAATTCTGTGACTGCTAATTAGCAAAACAATGTGGAATCAGAAAGGACTCAACAGTAAGGAGAAAAACACAGAAAAAGGAAGAGAACTGGGAGCAGAAACAAAATGCAAGAGGAAGCAGACCTAAAAATAGACTGTATAATGTTTTGTACAAGTAGTCTCCACATATTTCTGTATTTGTTTAGGCCAAAAATGATTTAGTTTGGAACTTCATGTGCTCCTTCCTCTTGCATTCCTTCTGGTCTGATTTAATTTCAATTTTTAAAAAAATTCTTCTATGTATTTAATGTTGATTAGTGAGAAATATAAGTGTGATGGATAGTACAAATGGCTGGTGAGTGTCAGAGCTCAGAGAGTTGTCTCAGACAAGCATTAAAAAGTTGAGAAGGAAATTCTGTCTTTTATTAAACTCCCACAGGTGATTCACTTTGTACTGGAATATTTCAAGTCTACAAAATTACTAAAGAAACTGTTGAGAACTTGTTCTTCAATAGTTAGCTTAAAGAATGATTTCTTGTGAGTTTCTTTATAGTTCAATTTTTCATTTCATTGAGTCTACTGGCAATATGATTTAAGAGTCTGACAAACACATTAACCTCTTAATAACAAGTTTCTCAAATTCTTTTTTCAAGCCTCTCTCTTTGATAGCACTAGAACACATAGTAGATCTTATTTCATTTTGAGTTTTCTTGACCTACCCTCAAAGCATGACTCATTTATTTTTGTCTGAACCTAATAGGGCAGATTCTGTTGACAGATGGCTGGGGTGGTTATCTAAACAGACCAAAAAAATCAAGTTTCACCTGACTGTGCTCGCTAGGCTTCTGGACAGGTGATAGAAACAAAATTTCCTTTCATGAACAGAAACAAAGTACACCCAAGTAAATTTTAAAGGCTGGCTTCTTGTAACATTTTTTAAAAAACAAATTATCAAGGCCATTTTCCTATAAGTAATATGTGCAAGAAGGCTTGTCCTTCTACATGTAGTGACAATTGTTTCATGCATGTCATTACATTTCTTTGTTCTTGAGGCATTAACTTTGACCCCAATTTTGCTCCTAGCAATAACATTATAAAACATGCATTTGAAAGCAGGTATTTAGAATATGAACTGCTAAAATTTAAAGAGAATAAAACAGATGGCATCAGACAATTTCCTAAGGTTTCATCTGCTAATTTGAAAAGCTCTTCATTCAAAGCTTCCCTTCACACAGAAATCTGTTTGGTACTGCAGCCAAATGTGTAACAAATTTCCACGGATGATGCTAGAAAGATGCCATACAACACAACTACAGAACCCATTTGCAGCACTGGTGGTCAGCCTCTGCATCTGAAATAAATTCCTCTCCAATAATATGTTCAGCATTATGGTAGAGAGTGAATATACACTGCAAAGCTGGGTGATAGGAGTGATGTAATCTACTCACATAGGTAATGTGAGAAATAATTATTTAATGCTTATGAAGCAGACAGAAAACTAGAAGAGCTATAGAGTGGTTGGTATCAAGAATCTTTACAATTCAACTTTGCAGCTAGAGTATGTTATCACAGTATTCCCCTTTTGCTCAGTATAGGAACATTTAGGGAATATTACTAATCCAGGAAGGCAGCAATAGCATTAATTACTTGCAAATGTAATTAAGAAAAACAATACTGGTGATCTCTGATGACCATGAAGTATCTATTTACTAGAGCAAATAGAGTTTAGGACTGCAGATGTTACATTTTTAGAATATGATTTTATATGTCAACTATAAATTATGTTAAAGGATTTTTCACTTCAGACATGCCCGATTGCCTTCCTGTAGATGGGAATGATCTGATTACAAAATTTTGGCCTCATTTAAAGAAGCACTGAAATACCCTCTGACTTTACTAGACAAAGTTTCATCCTCAGTCACTTGCCAAAAGCTGTAGAGGGAGTATCTGTCACAGAAGAGAACTCATGAGTATTCTGGTTAGAGCTGTGCAGAATATTTTTAGTGTAAATCAGAGTTCTTTAAAATGTTCCAGTTATCAAGCAAAGAGCTGAAAGCAGACAGATTTTGAAATCTATGTTAATAAACGAATGCATGAGACCTTAAAAAATACTCATATTTTGATTAAAAAAACACCTCTTATCTCACATTTTACCTTTCTTTTTCTTCAGCTATTTTATTTCTAAGCAAAACTTAGAAGTCTGGACTGAACAAAGGTCTTGGTGATTTTTTATATCATTCAATCTTTAGTTCATTTATGCAATCACTTGACCATGACTTTTTCTTATTTTAAAGAGAATCAGAGCCCTGCCTTTCAGCTCACAGTTGTTTTAAGTGAATATTTACCTTATATTTATTTTTTTTAATCCACCACCACCCAGTACAAAACCAGCAAATCCAAGATAACTACATGGCACACGTGCTTTTTGATATGATCCAGGGATTGCACAGTGGAAGACAAATCTGTAGGATTTCTACACATTGTGTGCTGTATGGTCCAAATAGGAGTCTACTATTTTTCAATTTTTTAAGTAATGGAGCTATACAATTGATTATGCAAAGACAGATAAGTACCCTGTGAACATAAGTTGTTAATATTTCATTGCAATGGTCCAACCGGTGCCCTAAATGGTGAAATACAAAGTGAGAGTGTAAATGCAACAGCCCAGGGTGGGTGTTGAGAGGAGCAACAAGGAAGAATTACTGCTGTATTTTTAGATGATAGTATTCATAGTTATTTTTGCAATGCTGAGAGACTTTGAAGAGTTTGGAGTAACTCGACATTGCACTGGGGCTGCCAAGGATCAGGCGCAGCTGCTTGGCTGCTGTTAATGCTCCAACAATGCCACTTCTCCCTCAGCAGCTTCCTGCTTTGCAAAATTTCTTTACATATTTCTTTGGGGTGATGCTTCTTTGCATTCATCCAACTTCCAGTAGCTTCTAACAACTTATTTATCACAGGATGCCAGGCAGGATTAGGGTTTGTTGTTAAGACCATGGAAGAACCTTCAGAGCTTGCTTGTGGCTGGCAACTGCCAGGACGTGTCTTTGAGAGCATCAGCTGATGTGGAGGAGTGGGAAATGAGAAGGCTGTTCTGGTGCCTTGGTGGGAGTGGGTAAGATGTTTGCCTTTTAATAATCTCTTTGATATTTGCACACCTCTTGGTGTGTACAAGTGTGGGACTCATTCATCCAAACACTGTAATTACACTCACAGGAACTTGTACTGTTACATGAATTAATTTAAACATCGTAGTAACTACTGTCTAATAACATACAAGTTCCCAAGGTACTTAGAGCACTAAATTGCAGATGAGAATTCCTCAGAGAGGCACAGGCTGCATATCCATTTGCTGCTCTGGGAGGGGAAAGCTCTGCTCATTGCATTCTGTTGTTGTAGCTTGAGTTCTCAGTGCTTGCTCAAGAATTGCTGTGAAATACTTTCTAGGACCAGCAGCAAGTTCATTTAAGTCCATCGCCATCTAAAACATAGTCAGAGGGCTATGCAATTTAGTGATACTTAACACAGATTGGTAGTGGCTGCTGGCTGTGGGGGAGTTTTTTTACTTTTTCACTAAATACAGCACGTGAAAAGCATTAATGGTCTAGTGACAAAGCCTAACCTCAGGCTGAGCAAAACCGCGAACACAAGAGTACATCAACAGGTTTTTATTCTGAGATAAAATAGTTTTTGTTGTAGTTTACTTAGATAGAACTTTAAGGTTGTATTTAATAGGACTAAGTGAATAGATATTTTTCAAGAAACAGTTTATGGTTTTTACAGCCCATGCTGTATTTGCTTGAGAACCTTTCATCTCCCCACCCTCCAGACTGCGTGCCAATTCTTTACTGCAACCTTTTTAAAAGAGCTTAAGAATCAGAAATGGTCTCTTCCAACTCAGAATACTCTGTGATTCTGTGATAAGGACAGAATCTATCAATACCATAAGGGCAAGATCTGTACAGGTCCCTGAAGTCGGTTGGTGGTTGCCTTAGAGCACTGCACATATCATTTGTAATTTCTGTGGGTGTGTACAGTGGCTCCTGCAACACACTGCACCCAGACAGCAGTCTAGCACATCTGGGACACTCAGAATTTCTCTGGTGTTTCTTGTCAAGTTTCTTATTTAACAAGAAGGGATTGAACATATGCCTATAATTAATGCATGAGAAGTCTGATATTAATAGATGAACTTTCTGTGCACCTTTTTTGTATTTACCCACATACTCAGGCAGTCACATAAAGAGACAGAAGTTAGAGAGAAAATTATTCTTAATATTGCACAGTTTTATTATCTTCTTAGTTCTCTTTCAGTATATTTAGCCAGTGATAAATTTAGCATATAAATTTCATCTGTTTTCTCTTTGCAGTTAGCTCTCAGTTTGTGGCTGAAATGCAGCAGGGTATGTGAAGACCCTGGGAACAAAAGGGCAGTTGTACCTTTGAAAGCTAATAGTATATATAAAATAGAAATTTACACTTCCAAAACTTTCCTGTCTTTATAGTGCATCCAGTATTGGTATCCATCTGATAAACTCCACTTATTGCACAGTTTTGACAGTCTGAAATTCACATCTGTAAAATAATTCATCTCCTCCTGAGGAACTCCAAGCAATTAGATTCACTCTTAAATAGGTGTTGCATGTTTAAAAATCGCTATGTACAACTAAGGTGACATAAAATTTTCAAATCTTAATGTAAAAATAGAAAAAGTGTGTGTACATCATACTGCTGTCAGGCAATGTGATCATGTCAGCTGAGAATCATGTTAGAGAAACCTGAAAGTGGCCAGGGAGAGAAATAAGGATTTCTTACACTTTGGAAATAGGATTTTGACTTGGTTTTATTTTGTTGGGTTTTTTTTTAGTATATTGTGGAAGCTAATTAAAAGTTCACATTTGTCTCCTGGTATTGTCTGTATTTCCATCAATATTTCCTGATGGTCTGTGCAGTTTTAGGTGTTTCAGTAGCAAACAATGACTATGTTTATTTTGGCAATAAAAGTCATCATTGCAACAATTTTTGACCCTGATAAAGTATACATATTGATTTGGAAGAAAACATAATGTTAAAGAAAGGAAATCCTCAATTAGATGGGAAAACTATTTAAGATGAAACACAGATGCTTTTAATTTTAAATTTTTGTTCCTTTTTTTTTTCTACTGTGGAGGTGTGCATACAGAGGCATGGGACCATAAAGGAAATAAGAATTGTATTAATAATTTACAAACACCTTATAAAATGTTTTAAAAATGAGCTATCTGTAGAATATGTGACAAAGCATTTATGAGGATTTTGCTATTCTTGAGTCAGGTAAAGTGATGACAATTTATTTCTTTCTTCATTTGCTTTGTATGAGATTCTTACTAACTCTTAAATATTAGACAGGACATTTACAACAAGTAATGAAAATAGGTAAAAAATTGAATTTAATTGGAAACACCCCCAGAAATTTGGCTACATGTTGCTTACTGCCTTAGCAATCCCTTACTGGATTAAGACAAACTGAAAATTAAACTTGCTTTGTCATCTGCTCAGTCTTCCGAAACTTTTGGATAAGGTTTAAAGTGTTCTATTTCACAGCTGCCTTAAGGGAAAAGAAACAGTTTTCAGATACCCTGAATGAAAGGTAATCTGGAGAATACCTCTGGAGTATTCTGAGAAACACTGAAATGAGGAAAAAAACCAACAAACCAACCAACCAAACAAAAAAGAACAAAAAAACCCCCAAGCCCCCAAACCCAAACAAACAAAACAACCCCAAACATTTTAAAAGGTTTGAGCTGGGATATAAGACAGTTTTTGGAGAGATCTCAGCCCAACATGATAAACACCTGTAACAATATGAGGTTTTAAATTTCAGATGTTCAGTTTTTTCCAGTTTGTTTTTTGTGGGAGGGTTTGTGGGGTTTTTTTGCCATATAGATATTTTGGTGCAAACAGAAGCTTTCCTCCCAAATGACTTTTTTTTCTTCCCTATGTTTGCACTGTGAGGCTCAGGGCTACAGGAAAGAAATCTCTATGGACCTGAGAAAACCTTGCAGCAAAGAGTTAATTTGCTCCTGTTAGTGTTGGCTGCTCTGAAATATTTGATCAAGGATTTATATGATCAAATTGGCATCCTCCACTTCTTTTTTGCAGACTGATTCTCTTCATCTGATGTTTATTGTTCGTAATTAGCTGCTCGGTGATGTTAATTAGACACACATTTTCTTGCTCTGTAGTCTGTATGTGCATGCAAATTCATTTCAGTTTCCCCAAAGTGGAAATAGATGAGTAAGCATTTGCCATCTGTAGGAATTTCTGGGGTGAACCCCAGATATAAATTGAAACAAGTTGAAACACATTCCTGAATATACTCAGACTTGACACATGACACATGTTCTGGATATATAGTTGGTACTTAAATTTGGAGTTCCCTCAATTAATTGGGTTATGAAAGCAGAGTAAGGAATAGGTTACAGGCAGAGACAATTACAGAAAGCCAGTAAAGAAACGTAAGAGGAAAGCGAGCAAGTTAGGTGAGCATGAGATCAGCGGCAGCCGTGTGGCACCTGCACAGTGTGCATTGCTCTCCTGTGCACAGACTGCAGGGCTGAAACCCTCCTCAGCTACAGGAACACTCCCTGAGTGCTGAGGGAAGGATAAGATGCATGAATCAGTGGCACACTGTAAACGAGAAATGGAGCGAGACTGCCCGGGCTTGATGAGAACATTAGGCTGGAGTGATAAATTGAGCTGATATTACTGAGGTAGGGAAGGCTTTATGTCATAACAGAATGGGTAGACAAGGAGATAAAACAATACTATGCTTTGTGTCAACAAGAAATGTGAAATGTGTGGGGAAATGCATGGAATTATAAAAGAATGAGTGAGTTTTCTCACCAGCACACTAGTCTTTGCATAAAATCTGTTGTTTACTACTTGTTTTAAGACTTAGGATATATTTTCTTATGCTTTTCATATATGCCTTTTTGGGGGCATATGGAGACTGATTGAAACCTCAGTCTTTCAAACACTTAGTGCTTTGTATCATGATAATGATTCTTTCAGTGGGAATACCAGCAATATTATAAGCAATAGTCTTGAGCAGTGAGAGATTTCCAGACTGTGTCCCTGCACTTTCATTTAAAAAGTTCATGCATCTTTAATAATGAGGATCACATTACAATTAAATAACATACCAGTACTGGGATGACTGTGTGCCGAGAAATAGTGCTGTGCTGCTCACTCTGCAGTCTGCACAGAGTTTTATTTTATGATTGATAAGATGCATCAAGTTACAACTGTCCCTGGGTGCTCATCACAGGCGATTAGATTTGGCAACAGTCTCAAGAGATCCTCCAGTTCATTCTTATAGCCCAAGATCAATTAAACTAAAATTGTCCCTGAATAATATTTGCCTAACTTTAAGCTCTGTTTAAAAGAAAGAAAGAAAGAAACACAAAACAATAAAAAAAATAATTCTATACACCTAATTATTTTATATATATGATTAAATGTATATTGAGGGGACAAGAAGAGTTAGCTTTTTTAAATAACATACTAACCTGAAATTTTTTGTTTCCTCTTTTCTCTCTATCTCATTTTCCTTGCCATTTTGGAAGTCAAATATCACATATTGTGCTTTTGTGTATATATTTATTCTTCTATGATGTTCTGGTATGCTCCACACCAACTATTCTGAAAGGTTTAGCATTTTGTTTTAAGTAAAATTTTATCATTTTTCAGATTTTTTGACATTCCAGTTTTTCTTAAGCTGAATTTTCTAATGGGACTTGCTATGTATTATTTTTCCTTCAAATCTCCACGAAGCCATTGAGATATTGATAAACATGAATTCAAATATCCACTTTAGTATATTTTTAGTAACATGATCAATGAGACAAGAAGAAAATATATGGGTTTGTGTAACTAAAAGTTGATCTGACGCCTCATAATGCCATCTGCAAATATTCCTAGAAGTAGGAAGGAGGAAGAGTAGCTCTTATAATCCAGAGTATTATTCTCAAATATTAAATATGAAAGTCTGGAAATTAAATCCATTTTAAAACTGTCTGGCAAGCTCAGTTTTCTCAGGTTTCATTATGCGGCAAACTTTGTGGAAGTTTTATTCACAGTGGGTATGATCCAGCCCTGGAGCCAAACAAGACTTTTCCTGCAACTGCAACTTTTGATTGTGTAGGTTTTGCCAGGAGAGAGTCAGAGCACATGAGCAGGGAAATTCTCCCTCCTGTGTCCTCCATAGCCCTCAAGCAGAGTAGATGAAATAACTGAATTCTCCTATACTTCAGTTGTCAGTAAACATCTGAAACCCACTGTGGAAGTTCTTGATCCTTTCCCAGAACTGGTCCACAAAGTTCACAGCACTTGGCCCCAGTAAAATTTGTAGGGAAATCTATAGTGTTAAAGAAGGTGGTAGGTAATAAGAGAATTTAAGGAGACTTTTTGGAAGAGGGGAAAAAATTACATTGTGAGTTAAAGCAGAAGGGGCTGATCTGCCCCAGTAGACTGTGACAGGGGCATCCACCTATAGTGGATGCTTAGGGAAGAGCAGGACAGGAGAATGTCAGGATGGTCATTTAGAAAACTCTCCAATTCTCCAGCAGTTTGTGGCCCAGTGACTTCTGTAGAAAGAAAACTGTTTAGACCCCCTGTCTAATTTATTTCTGAATAGGATTGAGTGAATGAGGCAGGGTGTTGCAGGAAGAAAAAAGATGTCCTTACGGTCAGTGACCTGGAGAATTGGTTTTCGTCATGCTCCTGACACACAGTAATGCTATGCTGGTTACTAAACCCACACTTGATAAGGGTTTACCTTAGCTGTGTATATCCTAGGCTGCAAGTGCAGCAAATTGCTCTGCTTTGGATATATGAAGTACAGTATAGCTCTAAATCACGTTTTAGATTTCTAGCATTGCATCTATCTTTGGAATAGGAATAATAATATGCACTTATCTCAGATAGTTATGGATGTGTTGTGAAGGGCCTAAATACTGCACTGGTGAGTGTCACAGAAAGGCTCTGAAGAAATTAATCATTTAGTCTACAGGGTTTGAATAGCATACAATAAACAAGGCATAATACCATACAGTAAACAGTGGGGATAAAAACATAATATGAAATAAGCATCACCAAGTGATTTATTTGCATCTCGTACACTGATTGAAGGCATTTTTTTCCTGAAATATTAATGTGAGGTTTTATTACATGAAGACTATGACCTAAATTAAGTATAGGAAAGCAGACCATCTGAATCATGATGTTTCCTAATTTTAGATGCCTAATTCTGACATTTTAGTAGTTTGTGCAGTTTATTTCTGTAAAAGGAATACCTGACCTTGTGAGGCACATAATCATTTCATATGCTTTTAAATATCCCTAGTTCTTACTATCTGAGCTGTTACTATCAGCATGCATAGAAGCAAATCTGTAAAGACTTTATAGAGAAATTTTACTGGACTACAATATGGACATGCAGTCCATATAAGTCCTATAAGACCTTACTAGGCAGTATAGCAACTTTGACATCATCACCAGTACCAGATTCTCTTCTCAGTTATGAAAATGGAAAAAAAAAAAAAGAAAGAAAGAAAGAAAAAGAAAAGAAAAACATTAGAAACACACCAAATTTGAGCAGAAAGATACAAATTATTCTCTGTTATGGCCCCATTGCAGTCAAGCAGTAACTATAGAGGAGGGTGTGATATTCAATATGTATGTAGACAAGTGACTTTCTCCTGTGAGTCATGCCTGGAAAGAGAACTTAAAAACTTACTGGTATTGTCAGTAAAGCAGCATTTTATCAAGTGGGTCTGTTGGCTTTTTCACACAAGTAGAAGTGTGAATTTCCCAAAGGCCCAGTGATTTGGAAGGTGCTATTTAGATTTATTCTTATCATTATGTTAGACTTAGTCTGCATCATACAGCCAGGCCCCAGGTAAATGGGAGCTTGCTGAGGGAAAGTGGGGAGGCTGATGAGTTTCAAAGGCTTTTTTTCCAAAATACTCTGGTGAATAGGCATCTAGAGCTGCAGGATTTATTTTTGTAATGTCAGAAAAATAACCCACTACCAAAGGTCCAAGGAAACAAGAAAAGAAATAACATTTATATTAAAGTCCCCAGAAGGTACTAGCCCCTGGCTTTACCTCCATTGCACTGCAACATGGGACCCTGTGGGGATTTGTGTGCATTTCTACCTTTTGAAGCCAAATTCAGTGACAAGACTTGTGGGTTTTTTTGCAATACCACATATATGTTCAGAAAACAGTATAGAAATTATAAATTCACCAGATAGAAGTTTCTACAGAGTAGTAGGCATTTCATTTAGGTCATGTCTGGGGTAAGCACATAAGTTCATTTCCAAACTGTGTTGGCTAAACTTTTTTACTAACAGAATCATCAAGAACTTGCAATGAGTGTTCTAAAGCATGCTTAGCCCCTTGGAGTGAAGCTAATGTTGATAAACTCAAAGAATCTATTACCAACCCTTCCAAAATGCTATTTTGCTTGTAACCTGATTCGTAGCTTGATCACTGTTATCTGGCCTTAGATTTTTATAGGCAAAATGCTGCTATGAGTCTAGTGTGAAAAGTATTTTGAAAAATTTGAATCTCCATGAAATCATGATTTTAAATAAACTTTGAATAATAACACACCTGCACACACACACACTCACATATCTATATACTTTGCAGTATGCATTAACCCAGCCTGGTTATGCCCCCCTCCTTCCTGTATACACTGATACTGCTACCTAGTGAGTTAAAGTGAAATGATTCAGAGGTCTGATAGTAATTGTGAATCATTCTTGCTCCTCATAACGTGGAGCACAAAGAATAAATATAGCTTTTGGGTTTGGTAGTAAACATATAATGTGGCTCTAGTTAGAAGACCATGCACTGTGGTTTTATGGCCAATATAAACTCTCTCTATTGATTAAGTAGGTAATGCTGGAGCACCTGAAAAGGCATTCAGTTGGTACCACAGAACTGTGTACATCTGGCATGGCATTTGTCTGTAAGAAATTTTACAGCACTCCACAATATGTGAAATCCTTGGAGTTATTTTAGAACTGTAGTAACCCCTTTCTGCTGCAAAACAACCTCTATACAGCAGTTTCAGTGCTTTTTGCAGAGAAAGTTGTTGTATGTTACTGAATGCTACAAGGGTAGTAAATAATTATAATTCATTAAACTAGAAAGTGGTTTCTTTACAAAATATTAGTGTAGAAAATACTATTTGGATATACAATGAAGTTTCAGGAGCAAAGTCTTACTCCAATAATTAGTATCTTTTTTTTTCAGGAAGAAAGAAAAGAAAGGATAGAGTTATTACCTTGTCATACATTGGAAAGGTGTGCTACCTATTAAAAATTAAGAGTCTCTGTCATCCATCTGAAGTTCTTCCTATCCAGAAATTATCTGCTAGATATTAATAACTTAAAATTTTAAAAATAATATTCCTACAGATAAGACCTGTTGGAACATAGCAATTATAAAAATAATATTAGAATATTGGCAAATCTCTGTCAGCACACATGGCAGGCTGCACCACCCTGGGCAGGAAAGACTTCTTGGGGGACAAGGATTTGCCCTGCTACCAAATAAGCACAAAGCAGAGCTCTTGCCATCTTTGAAAGAGAATTATTTTAAAAAATAGTTCCAGAACTTCTGGAGTCCGTGAGCAGAATACCTTTCCCTAGTAAGTTTCTGGACCTAGTCAGGAATTTCATCATTTCCTTCACTTTCTTAGGTTTATTTCACCCTTTATTCCAATTAATTCACATTTCCATAAGAAAAATATGGAATAATTAAGAAAAGAGGACATTTTTCTTCTTTTTCTTCAACTATCTTGCGGATTTTTCTTTCTATGGGAGAGAACAATTTATGAAGATGGACAAAGATTATCTCCAGTTTTGTTAATATCTGCATGAATCTGTGCAAGCTCCAAGGATGTCATTTGTGTTTCAGGGGCAAAAAGAAAGCAAAATTTGGTCTTGGGGCACACATTAAACAAGAATGATAAAGAAAGGAAAAATAAATAGCACAGTATACATTGTTGAAAGGGTTATTTAGGTGGGCTTTGTGGTGTGAACAGGGTGAGTATTGACAGAAGCAGTATGTTTTGCTGCACAGCTCAGGGTTTGCTTTGCCTGAAGGTGAAAGGCAGATTCCATTCCCTTTTTTGCCAAAGAGTATTCAAGTTTTCAGCAGCAACCTCATAGGAACATCTGAGTATAGACTATTGCTTGAGAATAAACAGTGATTCACATCAAGTTGCTTTCAGTCTCTACTATTTGTACTGCTCTGTGTTGTACACAATACTTAAATATTTAATAACGCAGAGACTGGGACCATATCCAGTAGCTACTAAGTAAAGTAAGTCCCATGGTCACCATTTTTACTTTCATGTTGCAATATGATTTACAATTACTTGAACTGGTTTTGCTTTTGTCAGCAGAGTCAGAAATATTTTGTTTAAAATGGATTTTTTTTTTATTTTGATGGTAGGAAAAATCATTTTGATTTGGTTCAAAGTTCCCCTATTTTCATAACAAGAGGATAACCTGCTGGGGACGTGAGAAGACATGTAAGGAGTGAAAGGACAGGGGGAATGGCTTAAAACTTACAGAGGGCAGGTTTATGTTAGATACCAGAAAGAAATTCTTTACTGTGAGGGTTGTGATGCAGTGGCACAGGTTGCCCAGAGAAGATGGTGTTTCTCTATCCCTGGAAGTGTTCAAGGTCAGGCTGGATGGGACTTTGAGCAACCTGGTCCAGTGGAAGGTGTCCCTGCCCATGGCAGAAACCAAACCACTTTATGATTCTATGATTGCATTTATGAAGCTTGAAATGTCCCCATATAAACCTTTGAATGCCTTTACACCATGCAAATGATCTTTACTGTTACATACAGATTTCTTTAATTTTATATATTACTACTTCAATTAAAAATACTTAAAGATTTTCAGTTTGTTTAATCACCAGATCTAAGACTTCTACAGTCTTTACAAATCTTTGAAGTCAGTGTACATACATATAAATTTGCAAATATTACCAGAAGTGCTTCATTTCAAATGCCATTGAAATATTCTTATCTTTATTTACATCATATGTACATATGTACAACTAGTTATAAGTTTGCCTAACATCCAAAAGTGTAGAACATATATAGTAGGTCCTAGAAAACCATTGGGAAAAATAGATTCTTTTCACTAAATAAAACACTTTGCAAGCACCTGGAAATTATTTGCTCGTGTTCAACACTTTGCCTCATACTTTGATTTCATTTTCTCAAAATATACTGTGTCCTGAATATATTTTTGGTTTCTACATTGAAAAATAAACTAGTGCTCCTAAACAATATTTAAAATGACATTTTTATTATGTTGGCATGAAGCACGTTGCTGAATTGCTTTTAATATGATAATGTTTTACAGTTTACTATGCCATAAGTGCAGTTTGGCAGTTGAGTTTACATGAATATTTCATCCAGAAAAGGCCATGAATTTGTAATTATAAATAGACCTGTTCAACAGAAAGAGATGGATGATTCTACAGCTACTAATTTTCCAAGGAAATGCTCTGATGTTGAAGACCAAGGCAGAGATTTCCATCTGCAGATCACTTTAAGCAGTATTATAGAGGGCTAGCTACCTTTCATAGTGGAGTACTTGGGGTTGGTTATGATGCTCAGATTTTGGTGTCTTGGCTTCTTCAGTTGTGTATTTGCAAAAGTACTGGCTCATCAAGGAGGTAAGGAGAGACCTTCCTCCCTTCTTCACCCTCATTTGTTCACCAGCTCATCTAGTAGCTCACTCTGTTTTAACTATTTAATGCCAATCTCCATGTAGAGTTTCATATTCAAGAGCAGAGGAGTCCAGATGAAAGGTGACATGAAAACAAGGCTAAATTTTAACTTTCAGAATTTTCCTGTGTCGTGAATGACACAAACACATTGTACATATCATCATGAAAAATGCCTGACCTGTTGACATCTCAGGCAGCTCTGGAATTGGAATTAGTGTGGTGAGGATCCTGAACTGAGTGGCCATGCATTCTTACACCCCCAAAATGTGTACATGGATCTGGAAACAGGAACTGGCTTAGGCCAAGCATTTTCATGACAGATTCTATGATGTAAGACATGACAACAGGTAAAAGATAAGATTTGCAATAGCAAATTGTAAATACTGTAACTTCTGCTCACATAAACATAACATAAAACTTGTAGTTAAATGGGAAAAGTCTTATTGTTGCTATTATTTTCTTAAAGGGAAGAAAAATTAGTTTTAATTTGTTAACTAACTATAGATATTTAAATGCCATAAAAAGCTACAAGTAATAAAGAACCTGAGTGTTCAGTTAGAAATCCTACTACTGCTGCTAGAGTAGATACTGCATCACCCATGACATGCTCAGTATAGTGAATAACTGTTGTGTAAATTCTCTGAAATCCCAGTAGTGCACTTAGAAATCAATGCTTGCACTGAAACATTCCATCTTAGTTGGTGCATTTTTAAATATTCTTAATATGGTTTATTTGCATCCGGTTTTACTCAGTGGTCAGCATTGCTTCTCTGCATCTGGAAATAACAAACCTTACAGCTGCAAAAATACATTTAAGTTTTTTTCTATTGTAATATCTTACTTTGCTTTAATGTTTTTAGTTTTGTTTTACTTCACTAGTGACAGTATCAAAAGCGCCTTTAGTGGCAGATCTTCCAAACACACCCTCAAGTGACTTTACTGATGTGAATTACAGCCCACTGAGGTGTAGTCAGTGCTACACCTCAGCAAGATTAGCCCTAATGCCTTTGGCACATTCCTGAAGCTTTCCCTAAAGGATCTGGTAAAAGAAGTTTATGTCTGTAGGATATACTGGCAGAGTGAAGCAGCATGAACACACCACTGTGATTATTGATTGGGTGAAATGATTCATCCGGGTCAATTTTATCTGACAGCTGTGATATTAATTGCTAGGGGTACATACAGTGAGAGTTAGAGAAGCTGTATTGCAGTGTTATCTGTTATTACACTATATTTGCTATAAACTACTCTACTGTGGTTTCCAGCTCTGTTAAAATTTTGCCCTTGGTTGTACCTGTGCAGTTCCCTAGGAGTTAATAGAGCTGTCTTGCGTTAGAAAAGAAGTTTCTTTATGTCCCTGTGTGCCCACAGACAGGTGGCAACTGTGGTAGGAACATGTTTAGGTATTTTCAATACATATTTTGAAACATTAAAAAAAATTAAAATAGAAAAATTTATAATATGGAGAAAAAAGCTAGGAAAGCACCTGGAAAGAAAATGGAGAGAATAGACCATATATATGCAGTAGCTATATAAATAAGGAATAGAGATTTAAGAATTGAATTCTCTCCTGAAAGAACTAAACAGAACAGAGGTTAGAGGCTAATTTTTCCTCCATCAAAGTTAATGACAAGGCATCTATTAATTTTAATAGGATTAGATTAGCCTCAAAAATACTTAGCTATAGCAGGACACAAGAATGAACTAATCAACACTTTGAAAATCACATGAAAGACATTCTGCAATAAAACTGACATAATTTTTAGAATCAGCTTGTTTAAGTGCATATTCTAGTTCTACTATGAAAAGAATGGAGAATATGTAATGGCAAGGAACAATACAGTAATTATACTACTGGGCTAAATTTGTTACTCAGACTTGTCAAGAGGTTTCTCCAAACATGGAAGGAAAGAACAAAGTTGCTGGTGAATTATCAGTGATGTTGATATAAACAAACTAAATGTTTTAGGGAAGTAGATACCACTCCCCAAGCATGCCAACACAGAAAGTGCCAGAATATGTATTTATTACGGTTTGCTCAGCTCTGTTACTACATCTATTCAAGCAGACAGCACTGTTGTCAAGCACTATTTCAGATCACCCCGTGAGATGTCAGAGTACGGGGAAAAGGACACAGTAACTCAACAGAAGGACCTTGCATGTTTGGTTGAGACACCTAACTATGAGATCTTATAAAAACATACCGTGTACTTTGAGTTCATGAGAGTTCCTAGTTTGCATTCGAGAGTTTGATTTTAAGCATCTTACTAGCCATGCTCTCATCTCATTTTTTATAGTGATGCAAATGTTCATAGAAACAAAACAGTATTTTTCTGTCTTTTTTTTTATTCCTTTACATCAACAACCTATTGTGTGCTTCTCTCTCCTTGTATCAAAGGGCAGGGCAATATGTTATTTCAGTTTCTCACACAGAAACCAACCTCCTTGCTGTCTGTCCTCACCAAAGTTGCTGTCCCAGAGACTCAAGAGTACGTGTGTCACTGATTTCTCCTAAACTTCAATGGGCCCATTCACGTGTAACAGATTCCCTCAGCAACTTGGCTTTCACTCAAATCTAGTAGTTAAAATTGAAATACACTTTAGTGTGCTGCTTGCCCTCATGTGTACAAAGAACTGCCTGCCAGTACCTGAAATACTGCATTTATTCTGCTTCCAATCTAAATTCATGCTGTCGACAGCTGATGGGTATTTTTTCTATGTGTAGAGTTTAATTGAATAAACTGTGGGTTTGATTTTTAGAATGCTTATGAAGTTTAGTTAACTGTTTAAACCAGAGGAAAACATTCTAGTGACTACTAATATTGCTACTTTACGGGGTCCTGAGCTATATAAAATAGATTTTCACATGATGCTCAAGGCAGTATAGAGGATTATAGTACACTTTTTATTGGTTTTTTTATGCTATCATAATTAGGTATCCTGAGAAAACAGGTATCCTTGCAACATCAGTTTCTAGAAATCAGTAATAATAAAAACCACAACAAAGTCAAATAATAAATAGTGGGGACAGGTTATCTCCATTATCTGATATGTTAGGTTTAATTTCATCTCTTTTGTTGCTTTTTCCCTGATGTTGGACACTTCTAAAATTCAGCTGGACAGGTTGGTGGTTGCATTTTGCTTTTGCCGAGAAAGACTGAACCAGAGGATCTTTGAGGTCTCTTCCAACCTGGGATTCTGATTCTGTGATAATGAGATTTCTGCTCAGGTCTTGTTACTGGATTGGCTCTTTCTAATTTGTCATATTGCTGTAAATAGAGGAAAATATAGAGGAAAACAGAAGGAATGTTTTTATTCTGTGAGTTTTTGGACAAGCTTGGGGTGGATTAAGTGGAGTGTACATTTTAACCTCTATCCAAAACTCTCCTCTGGGAGCTGTTGGCTGCCAGTGGGCATAGGCTGGGCCAGAGGCACTTCAGTTCTGCCCTCTCATATTCTACTCATCAGCCAAGAAAAAGTCAGAGAGAACATCAATCCCCAAAAGCAGTTTATATCCACTATGGGGTATGACATGGAGAGGGAGGTGTGTGCAGAGTTATGTGTTTGTACCTCATGCACGTACAGAGGCATCTAAAACTGTAAACTGGCACTCAGCTGCACTGATTTTAAACTTGAAAAATGTGTTTAGAAGTCTGTAATGTGTCACTTGATAGTGATTTTTATACAGGATGATATGTGTATGCTAATTCTATTGATGTGTGATGGATTTATTACACTAAAATGGTTCCATTCACTAGGATTTTTTTTTCAGTGAAATTATTTTGCTGTCTTTTCAAATCGAGGAAATTTTGTTTGAAATGAAAGATCCTGCCTCTTAGTATTCCACATCTACACAAAAAAAAAATATAAGTCCATAATAGCATGTGAATTCAACAAACTCTCATAGAAAAAATATTACTACAATATTATCTTGTGTTTGGCGTAGTGTTCTGAGGAACACTGCTGACTTCCTGGAGAGATCAGCTGTGCTGAATGACTCATCATCATTAAATGATGAGAAGTGCCTGAGCAAAGTTAGCTGAGGTTCCTTTACATAGGAGAAGCAGCTCCATGTTTTGCGTACCAGAACTACCTTGTTGGCTCCAGGAAGCAGCAGGAGGAGAAGCTGATCTAATTCTCTGTGAGTGAAACAAATTTTAGCTTGAGAAACCTCACAGGGTTGTGGTTTCTACACTCAGATACTTTTAGTGTGTTATGCGAGTGGTTTTCTTGACTAATAGTTGGACTTTCACTTGAAACTAGGGAATTCTGACTTGAGTTATACACTTTATACTTAAAGAACTGTAAGATGAAAGTTGGAGCAGGGTAGAGGTAGGAAAGGCAATAAAATCTTGAAGAGGTTAATCTAAGGTGTAAGATCAGTTTTTATTGCGTTTCTCAACTGAATTTTAATGAATCATAGGGAACCTAGAAGTTCTAGACTATTTGTTTTTCCTGTGTGGATATGGAAAGCTGGCAAAATTAGCAAACGTGACAATCAGGAGATAGGGGCAATTTCATGTATTTGAGTTCAAGAGCTGCATTTATTAATGAAATTCTATAGAAAAGTTTCCTTTGAGTTTTTCCTTGTCAGGCTTCAGAAAAAAAAAAAAAAAGGAAAAAAAAGAAGTGATTTTACAGTATCAAAAGGTGAGCTCTGGTGTAGAATGTTAAATGTGAAAATTATATGCAAATGAATGAAAATTCTCTTCCTTACTGAACATTATCACTGGCTTTTACTTTAGCCCTTTCTACTTTTGTGATTACTGATGTCAATTGAGTGTGTTTGGAAAAGTAGTTGGAAGAGTTTTATGTGTTTATGTAGATTAAAGAACAGGGAGGAGATCCTGCAGCCCCAGAGCTGAGGGTCAGGCTTTGCTGGGGAGATGCTATGTGTGATTTCTGAGGGGTATTTTTTGATTAGACACTCTTAATTACTTTGTTATAAAGTTTCCTTGTAACATGAAACAATATAGGAGGTTTTAGTAATGTCTATTCAGTAAGTTCTTTATTGTAGTGAAAGTAGAGCAAAAAAAATTTCAGTATGATTCCAGTACACTTGTGTTCTTTTACAACCCTAGCATTTTCATTTTTTCTTGCTATATCTTTGGCTAAATAGGGAATTCTTCAGAGGGAGTGGACCATAATGAGCTACAGTTTCACACAATAGGGCCTGAAATGTGTCTGTGATCTTCCAGTATTTTCTTACTATAAAGGGCAATGGCAAATAATTAAAACTGCTGAGATTTTAAGATATGGGTGTATTATCCTATATAGAGAGTAAGTCTTTTTCGTGATGTGAGTTCACTTCAGAAGATTCCTTTAAAAACATAATTTATTTAGCAGTGCTTAGAACAAATGTTTTACTTCATTGCTAAAATACAGTTGGCTCTCAAAAGTATGATTTTCTTTTAGAATTTCACCATTTTAAGGCCTTACAGCTGGTCTTGGCTTTTCAATATATTTTTTTTTCCCTCAGTTTTGCAATAAATAAGTTGGTTCATTTAAGGATGCAAATAAATTAAAGAAAATTCTAACCTGTAATTTTCCTTTCTCCTATGTATGTATCATATTTTAAATATCAACAGTTTTCTGATGAAAGCTGCTCACTACCATATTGATGGTTCAGGATGTCCTACTAATTATTTTTAAAAAAATAGTAATAAGGAAGGAAAAAAATCAGAGTATTTAACTACCCTTGACTTGTACTCTGACTTGGTGAAATTTCTCTGAGTGCATGTACTGGTAACAGAGACTTATTGCTTTGATTTTAGTTTTCTCAGAGTACTGCTTCAGGATATTGGGGCAAAATTGAAGAAAATTAGTGAAAATGGAAGGGTGGGGAAAGAGAGAATGATCCCAAATTCAGCTATGAGGGCCATTTTTTCCTTTACTTTCATAGTGGATTTCAAACTTCATGGTTTTAAAAGTAGACTCAATGATTCTAGTGGGTCACTTCCAATTGAGAATATTCCATGATGTCAATGATGCTGAAAGGAGATAAGTTTTGCTGAACCTTGTAAGGTTTCTATCACACAACCTTTGAAATACAGGTGTATGCTGATGCTCAGTTTAACACTGATATGTGGTTATATCAAATGACATCTCGCATGAAGTTCAAAATCCATAAGTACAAATATTTATGAGTAGAACTTTGTATTAAAATGTTAGGAGATTCTCAGTTGTAAATGGTACTGAATTACTCAGATTGTCCTGGAGCTGTATGGTATATTTCAAAAAAAATGTAAATACAGTCCATTAGGATCTTCTAAAGAAATAGTGAAAACTAAGAGTCACCAAAGGCATTAATCTTATTTAGAGAGGTAGGTACAATCTGGTCATCCTTGTTCAAGAAAAATGAATTTAAATGAGAACAGATGGAAAGAAGTGCAATTATGATGATTAAGGGAACAGTGAATCTATCATATGAGTAGTAATTAAAGTATGTTATATAATAGGTCCTACTTATTTAGCCAGGTAAAGTGGAGACAGAAGAACATGACTCGACTTTGTAAATAAAACAAAGGGTTAAACACAAGGAAGGAGATGAGGATGTTGCTAACACTTGGAAAAGTGCTTAAAATCTGGCATGAATTAATGCAAAATGGATGTGTCAGCAGTGCTTCAGAAGAATTTTTTGGATGCTGGAAGAGTACTCTGATAGACTGGAAAAAACCTGGGACTGAGGTGTTGTCAGTTTTTCCCCTTCTTTCCAGGCAGGAGCACAGGTCAGGGTCCACCTGGTGCAGCCTGTGCAAGGAACGGGTCATGTTAAAGAGACTGGCACAAATTTCAGTAATGATGGTTGTGTAATAACTATTCTCTTTATACAGCTCTCTTAGGTCATGGGGGAAGTTGCAGGGAGGTTTTTTGGGGAGGTTTTAACGTTTTTTGAAACATTGCTAATGTAGAAAATATTACATCAAGTATTTGAAGAAGTGCTAGTAAGCAAAGGTTAGGGGAAGAGAAGGGTGAAGTACAGAAACAGATTATGCATATGCTTAATATGTGACAGTGAAAATAAACTGTTGATGGCATTATTATTTTTTAATGCATAGTTGATACAAAAGTCTCCAGGAGACTGAAAACTGTGAATTTAGTTACTGTTCTTAAAATGACAGTGTACATGAAAGGTTGAAAATTGGAGTCCTGTTAAGCAAAATATTTTCAGTCTGTTGGTAGAGAATAGTAAATTCACAGTTGCCAAAAGCACACACATAGAAAATTATAACTTAAAGGACATGAGTAAGTGAGGATTTCTTAAAGGTGAGTCATGTTAAGCAAATGACATTACTTCTTTACAAGTGAATGGGAGAAGAGAAAATGCAAGATTTAGTATTTCTCCATTTCAAGGAAGCTTTTTGTTTTTACTTAACTCTCATGCAACAGATTTTTGTCTAAGCTGTCTGAATATGGAGTGGATGTTTAAGATTTTTTGATACTGATAAGTAGCCAGAATAGCAGGGTATGGGAAGTGCATTTGGGTGGACTGTTGAAAAGTAGAATCCTTTTGCTTTCTTTGTTGGGATCATTCTCTTTAATATTTTAATTATTGATTTAGTTTAAAACATGTAAAGTAATAAATATTTCAGGTGGTACTAAAGTAAAGAGATGGTTTAAATGGCAGATTCTTGCAGTTGCTTTACAGGATAATTTCTGATAAATTGAATGAACAGACCAGGGGGTGGAAAATTAAATGCAGTAGATCTAAGTGTTAAGTGATGCTCCTGGATTGATGTATTATACAAGTTAAGTGTAGTTGAGCTCAATATTGAATTAGGTAATAGTCAGGAAGAAATGTTCAATGCATGCTTATTGACAGATTCAATGTTAACTGCTTACTTCACTGTGTAGCAGCAATAAAGGCTAATATGTCCAAATGGACTCCTATTACAAAACTGAACTTGTTTTATAAACCAGTTCATAAAGAATAACCATTGGGTTGAATTTCCCTATTTTGGTCATTAACTTGTAAACATAGAAATATCAAGGAATAAAATAGAACAAAGAAGCACATTCAGTGAAGCTCATAAATCTAGGAATAAATGATCTAGAGAGCTGGAAATAAAGTAATATGCAGAGAGGTTGACAGCCCCTGTTAACAGTGTAGAATTTGAAGGAAAAACTCTAAATCCTGCTTTGAGGATAGACAGTCCTTGACTGGAGGGTTTTTTTCCTACTTAGTCTTCAATCATATGTGGTTATTTGATATTTCAAAACTTGACACCAAGTCTTTGGCACCTTCCAGAAGTCCTCAAAAGTGAATCTCAAGGAAAAGACATTGCTGCTATGTTTTAATCCCCGTAATATAATGTGGTTAATTTAATACATGAGTTACCTCACTAAAATTGCTGCAACACCTTGTATATCTTAAGTTAATAGCGAGTATATGTGTTTGCAGGATCAGGCTTCACTGATTAGCTTTATAGTTAGATGTAGCTAATAACCCCTTCTGTGAGTTGAGTGGAATTTTCCCTGTCTCCTGTGAAATTTGATGCTCATTAGGAAGGCAGGAGTGACTGGTCTGTGACCACTCTTTTTTGCACTGATAAAAACGTAAACTCTTTTTGAAATGGGCTTCTTTCTTATCAATCTACTCCATTTGCTAGCCTTTATACCCAATGGGATGGATGATTTGACAAGCCACTTGAGAAGCAGGGTGGCTTTGACTGAGGTGTTGGTTCAGCCTCCTATGCAGCTGAGGAGGTGACCAGTGGTCCTGTGGTCGGTGTAAGGTCAAATTGTGCTAACAATTAACAAGAAATCACAAATATGAGTAATAAGACATTTACTGTAGTTATTGGCACCATTATTTCAATTAATGTATGTATTTCCTTTTAAACCTTGTTTGGATACCCATATCCCTTGTATATTAGATATTATTCAGTTCTAGTAAGAAGGAATGTATGATGAGATAAGATCTTGAGGGTTGCATTGTCAAAGTAATAGTGTTTGCATATGTAGCTGAAGATAAAAGAGGATGTGGCTGCACTCTATCTGAAAATCAGATCCTTATTAATTTCTTTATCCACATGAGATACAAAGGTGTTTTGAGCTGAGCTGTTGGCAGTATCAATGGGAATTCTTTGTAGGTCTTTTCTTTCTTGTTTAAGCTTTATTTAAGACTGTCCATAATCAAGCGTTGTGTGTGTCTTACTATTGTGTCTGTATGATCTGTTCTTCACTGTTTTCTCAGGGATTACTGATCTGCGCAAAATAACAACAAAACAATTACATGAACAAAAATGCTGTCATATATGAGCTCACTGTTATTTTTTTTTTTCAGTTGGTACTCCATTCATTATTGAATGCATTTCTCCTATTTAGATTACGATTATTTTTATACCACTTAAGAGTATGAATTATTAGGAATTATTTTTTTTTAAAGACATCTATTATGTTCAGCAGCTGGGGAAAATACAGTAAGCATGTAAACTTGTCATTCAGCCTCAATTTTTCAATCACATTTTACTGTTCACTGGCAGAAAAACAAGCAAACCACATCATGGCATGGCTTTATTGTACCCCTGCTCAGCAATTTTTATATACTGTTTCCTTTTACAATTTGAGACATGATAATGATTTTTGCAATAAATTTTTTTCTAAGTATTCTTACTGATGGATGATGCATTTATTTAAGCATCAGTGGACAAATAAAGTTATCCACGGATGACTAACAACCTTGAATAAATACCATTTCACTCAGCAGCTATCCATAGTACCTTGGCAATGCAATTACATGCCAGGACCTATTATCCCAATTAATGGACTGTTTTATATTCACTGTGCATTATACTTGAAACTCTTCAGAGGCCTGGCCTTCACTTAGCCAGAGGCAAAAAAGAAATGTATAACAAATCACCAGGAAAAGGCTTTCATTTACTTTCCAAGATATGTAGCGTGTAATTATACTTTAAGCATTACAAGGATGGTCTCAGAAATGCCCTTTGATTTAAGTTACAGTAAGACTATATATTAAAACCATGATTATTAAATATAGCTATCTTGTTTTCCAAGATTATTGTTGGTAACTGCAAAAGTAGGTATTTTGCTATCCTCTTCTTGCATGATCTTTTTTATCATTATTTTACCAAAGGCTAAATTTGAGGATTATTTATTAGATTCATATTCCTTCCCTCTTTCTAAACATATGAAATAAGAACAGCAATTCATGGGGATGCTGCATTTGCTGGATGGGTGAGCAAATAAAATAGTCTACTAAGAAGTACACAGCACAGTGTTGTGTTGCTGCTTTGTAAAATGTCAGCCCTGGGCTGTGTTTCACGGGGCTGGGATTTGACCACTGGAGTTTCCCTCTACTCCCTCTGGTGGTTTGCAAAGCTGTGTTGCTAAAGCTATAAAATAAAACACAGTTGTATTTCTTCTCCTCATTGTAAGGAGCATTGATTGCTTCTCATTGTATATTATAGCAAAGGGGCAGTCTATTACATAAATTTATTGCATTTTCTTCATGATAATTACTGGAAGTTATTGAACAAGGCAGGGAGTTATCACCAGTAAGTTCCTGCTATAGCTGAGGAAGCAAATCCACAAATATTTAGTGGATCTAAAGCTGTAAACAACACATCCTGTTTACAGTGTGGTAGGAATTTACAACTTATAGTGCATCTGAGGATTTTTTAGGAATCATGTTCCAACTGCTACAAATTGAGGCTTGAAATATGAACTGCAGTAAAAAGTTGTCTTACACTGTATTGTGCAGGTACCTTTTGTCAAGCCATTAGGCAGCAGTTAAAACGACCACTAGATTCACCATTTCCCTTATTCAAGAGTGACATTACTATTTCATGAGCAGCTGGTTAGGGAGTCTCATGAAATCTGCATTCATACATTAATGCCCAATTGCTCTCTTTACATTTGGAAAAGGAATCTATCAATGGAAAAAAATCAATAATGTAAGTGCCCCAGTAGGTCTGCGGATTCCCGTAAAATACAATCACTGACTCATCTTTCTGTAATTTCTTTTCCCAAATCATTTGTTAGGATCTTTGGTGTACACTGGCAGCCGTGCCCAGCCAGCTGTGGGCACACAGATTTGCCATGCTGGGCTTGGCAAAGCTGGACCTCCTGCAGGAAGATCTTGGCTTGCTGTGCACGCAGAGGGCAGACCTGCCCTGCCTCTGGGAAGGCTTATTCCTTCCAAAAGCCCTGGCTTTGTTATGCATTAGCAGCTATCTCACCTCTAACCAGGTGATAGCCTTCCTCCCTCCAGCCCAGTTCACACAGTAGCCAGAGGACCACTAGGAAAGGGTCCACAGCCAGAACCATCACACAGTGCTCTTCCCAAATTTCCTGGGTGGGCCTGATTGCCTCCATCCCTTGCCCCCCGTAGAGCTGCATGTGTCCTTGTCACAGGACATAATGTCAGCCACAGGGAATGCAAAAAGGTGGCCCTGGGCTGCTAAAACTGCCCTTGGATGCCTGGCTCCAGAGAGCCTCAAGGAAAACAGGGTGAGCAGGTGTCTGCTGCCCAATGGATACAGCTGCAGCCTACAGTGACAGCTCACTGTGATGTTAAAGGACAAATGCCAACAAATGCAAAGTGTGTGAATTCCTATTTTTCTAATAGTGCTTTCTTTCCCTGAAAGAGAAGGGAGCCTGATTTGTGAGATGATTTCAGATCCTTCTGTCTCTGCTCTCCTCTCCATTCTGTCAAAAGTCCTGAAACATTAGTGAGTACAATGCTTAGGACAGCCAAGATACTTATATTTATTTCCAAATTCAAACAACCCTCATGGATAAAAGAGCCCATGAATGGAATCACCTCTCAGGCTAATATGGTCATCATATAATTCTTTCATAAACATAAAACTGTGGTCCATAAACATATGTAGATAAAGTGTTTTTACTGACTTCAAATTCCAAAATTCCTAGATTTTTACTTGTAATACTCCTAAGATATTAGAGGGATTTTGTTGATATGCAGCTCCACTGTGGGAAATATTAATGCATTTACAGAACAGCCCAGCTATCCCATCAAAAGAATGCTACAGGTATAATCAAAATACACATTTATTTAAAGGTGGAAAATAAAAGCCCAAAATATTTAAAATAAAAAGCAGTAATCAAGCACTTTATCCTTAAATATATGAACAAACTGTACAGTAGAAATAAAAAGCTAACAAGTATATTAACTCCAATTAATGTTGATGACTTTGATAAATGCTGCAGTCTCAATAAATATGTGATCTTCACATTACTCTTCATTTATTGACACTCTCGTACTATTTTGAAGAAGATTCATCTTCCACCAAAGACTTTTATTGCTATAATATTTCACAACTGACTAGCCATTTTCTTCCATTATCTTAATATTCACAGTTAAAATAAAGAACTAACATTATCCCTGATGACTATCTATGTCATATACAAAGACAGTGAGGGGAAAAACATAACTTGGGAAAGAAAATCCCTGGCCATAATTCACTGTTTCTTACTTCAGTTTCAAATATCACACTGAAATGGGCTCAGAGATACTTTTTTCTTCTGACCTATTTTTCTGGTTTTCTTATCGGTCTTTTCCCTTTTTGAAGGACAGAAGATGGCCTTTACTGAGTCTCTAAAGTAGTTTAAAAATTTTTACTCCCTAGGTAGAAGCGTAGACAATATAATCACTTTCATTTCTAACATTTAATTGAGAGAAAAAAGTTTTACAAAACTAAAGAATTGTTTTTTCCTACTTCCTTGTGGAGCCGAAACAAAGATTGAAGAAGCAATCTGTGGCAAAAGTGACAGAACTGTACCAGAGCGCTGGTCTCTTCATTTTAGCCACCAGCTAGAGAAGAAAGGAAAAGGGCATTAATGTGGTAGACCTTTTGATTTTGATTCTGCTTCTGGGTTTAAATAGTCCCCTTCTGCTGAGAGAAATGGGAGAAGGGGTCAAGCCCTAAATGGTTGCTCCAACATCGCTGTGCAGACAAGTGCCCTTGACGTGTATTCTGCTGTGTGGCTGGAAATCTGCAGGATCTTAAATGTCATCACTTCTTCCTGTCTTGCAGCGATTCATTGCACTCCAAGTGTCTTAGGAATGATTGCCCAGGCAGCAAATATATTTTTGCTGTCTGTAAGTATTAATTACAGAGCACTACACAGGATAAGAATATTTAGTATCAGTAATGTTTGTAATTGTCCAGTAGAAAGGATTCAGTAGTAACAGCAGAAATGAAAGATCTGGGAGGTGGTAGGAAGGGACCTTTAAATAAATACTGATTTACTTTCTTCCTTCCACACTATTAACAGTATTATAGAGAAAGAAAGGCAGTGCCCTGCCCAGAATTTTACTGGAGACTCAGAGCAATGACTCCTTCCAGGCCACTACATTGTTGTGATGTTGATCAACATATAAATAAAGAATCCATTTGATAACTGTCACATATTACTACATTACAGAGTTAGTATATTAAATAATTCAGTTGGTATATCTCTGCTGTGCTTCAGAGTAGCAGGAAGATTGGTTATTTTTGCTTGAAATTGAGTAAAAATACAGTATGTAGATGAACACAACTTTTCTATAACAAAATGATCCTTGATTCCTTTTAATTATCACAATAAGATGTTTCCAAGAGTATGGTATTATAAGATAGTCGTTTTATGGGTCATTTTAAGGCCAGTGGGGCATGTGTTATCTCATTTTAACACACAACTTGTAAGTTTTTTTTCATTTAAGTAAATGATGTTTTCCAGTCCAACAGCTTTTTTGTGTACAGAACAGACTAAAGAAGGTGAATAATGTGACCATGGGACTGCACCCGTGCAACATACCTGTATATATTTATTTAGAGAAAAGAAAAAGAAAACAAAAAAAGGCAGCAAGTGTTATGCTGCTGGGAAGTTAGTATTGCCTTGGGGTCCCTGCAAAGACAGGCTGCAAAGAGTAAGAGCTGGGTTTATTCTTGGGTTGCTGAGAGCTGTGGTACTGCTTTGTCTTCACTTGCTCTGATGTAATTCTGCTCTAGAAATGCCCAGAGACCTTTCTGTTTCTCCATTCACTTTCTTCTTAACAGCTCCTTCTGTTGCAAATAACAGTTCAGGAATGGAATCTTATTTTCCCTCTTGCAGCTGCACCATCTTTGTTTAACCACAATGGAGTCGTGGCTCATCCAGCAGACTCTGCTGCAGAGCTCATTCATCATCCCAGCCCCAGGGTCTGGCTGTATTACTCCTCAACATGTGTTCTTTTCTTTGGGTCTTCCTCATAAGACATAAATTTTGTCTCCATTTTCATCTCTTCTCTTAATCAGCTACAAGGATGTCACTTCTGCCTCCGATGGGCACGGGCTGCTCAGCCCTGTGTTCGCTCTCCTGCTGCCCATTGAACCTGGGGAGGAGCTTTTTCTGCAAACATCTGTCCAGCCACAGTGTTATTCTGCCTCACACTGCTGGAGTGCAATCCCAAAAACTTTGTCAGTGCTTTGACTCCCGGTATTCTAAACCCATCCCCTACTTTTCTGGTCTCGTTTTTCCCAGGACCATCTGCTGTATTTTGTCTCACATTCATTAAGCTGGCTCTGGGGCTCTTCCCCAAAGTGGAAATAAAAATCATAGTCATTACGTGTTTCCTGTTGGGAATTACTAACTTCTTGTCTGGTTTATGAAGCGTAATTGCTATCAGTGGAACTTGTAAATCGTGTAAAAAATGAGGTATGTACAATAGGATATAACATACACTTGTGATTACCATTATAAATGACATTTTTCATTGCAACATGTGGAGTATCACTTCTTCCCTTTACTTTAGTATTCTTTATTATATTCTGTCAGAGGTTCAAAGCAGAAAAATGTGAGCTATTGTAAAAGGAAATTCAGGCTGTGAGAGGAGTCCTCCCTTGTTAGTACTTCTTTTAACAACTCTGATTTGTGCTAAGTATAATTGGCTTTAAAAATATTCCTTCCACTTGGCCATTCTGTAGCAGTGAATTGCTTGCATGGCAGCCTTCAAATTATAAGGAAAATAATGAAAAGGAAGATACAATGATCACAGAAGTAACAAAAGATACCAATGCTTTAATAATATATTTTTTTAGACACAGCTAGTCAAAATCTCTTACTATCAGAGACAAACTTCTCCTCACTTCAGATTAAAAAAAAATTAACAAAAATAGAAGTGACTGCACATGAAAAAATGTATTGCATAAGATATATTCATCAATTGATAAAGCAGCTGAGCCCAGTATTATTAAAGATTGCTATTCATTTTTTGAATTTGTATGATTGACCACTTAAAGAAATTACTAGTGCTATAGAAAGTCTTGTGACTAAAAGGGAAAAGTCATTTAGTTCAGGGAGGTCTTGTAGGCCTCATAAAATAACTGTTGATTATAATTATACAGTAATCTCTGAAATATTCTCTTGGAAGCAGAGAGAAAATGAACAGGGAAAAAATTACCTCAGACTGATACACATTACTGATATCAAGAATACACTTTTGCAGCCTATTGCATGCTGTGAGAAGCTTTTCAAAGCTTGTTTCTTTTGCTAACCTCTAATTTCATCTATCTAGTTACTTATACTATGTAAGGCAGAAAATGCGTATTTTCAAAGTCACTTTTATAAACTAGCCAAACTATTTTTGTTTCCTCAGTTGTCAAGCTCTTAACAAGTCCAGATTTATCTGAGTGTTTAGCCCTAACATAAAGAACTTAAGAACAGAGGTGAACTTCTCCAGCATCAACAGTAATTGTTTTTGTGACTTTAGTGTCAATTTTCCACTCTCAGCATAACCATCCTCTGTTATGAGGGAAATGTTACTGATACAACAATTGCTCTTGATTTTTAGCATGTTACAAATTTGGTGCTTTTCTCTGCTGCTTACATAGAAAAAAAAACAGAAGGGCAAACTTATTTTTGTTCTGGTTTAACAGAGAAGCAGCTTTTCCAGTTTTGACGTGGAAAATTTGCAGTTGTGTTGAAAATCCTACTAGGAAATGGTAACCTAGGAAGTAATCTCAGTTCCTCCTGCTCTCAGTGTTAGCTGTATTGACACATGGAAAGCATGTGCATAATTTCTCACTAATTAGACAGTGTTTTAAGAGAAATGAAGGTAGTGAACACTGACAGATACCACTGTCTGGTGACTTGTTAGAATTTCAAGGTAATATAAGGCACATCTGGGATAGTATAAAAATCTTAAATCTGTAGTGGAGAGCCATGGACACATTTAGGATACTTCACATTGCTTTAGGTGTACTTACCCTACTAGGCTGTAGAATTTCCCAAATTTATAAACACATAGCCTATTTCAAGCAATAAAACCTCACATTCCCTCTCAGCAGCTCTTACCCAAAGCTCTACAGTGGGAACATCACACGCATTATGAGATCTCTGGATTTATCAGAGCTGTTTTTTTCTAGTACACATAACCCACTGTATTTATTTCCTTGGAAGGCAAGTTCTGTTGTCTCTTATCCAGTTATTCTTCAGTGGTGTCCATAGAAGGTAATGGACTGAACACTGCACCAGGTCTCAATGGACCACTCTGTGCCTCAGCTGGAAAGTGGGGATGCTGATACTCACCTCTTTCAAAGCTCTTTCGGAAATGGAAATGCAAACCTCCAGATACTGGCTAGTGGATGTCATTATAATTATTCAGAGAGGGGATAAAGTTCCTGATACTGAACTCACAAACGTGTAGTAAATTCCAGTGCTATTTAAGAATATGATTTTCGACTTACTTTAGAAATTCTCTGCAATGTCTCCTGTAGTATGAGAATAACACAGAATACAGAAAAAGTCTGGAGGTAGCTATTGTTAGGATCCCAGGGAATGTATGAACATACTCTGAAATAATTTATAATCAATATTTTTTGATAGAGAGTTCCATGAACTCACCTTATGCTATAAAGGGAGATGGATTACACGTGATGCTTGTGAGGGGTAAGAGATTGGCAAGGAGGTTGTTGGTCCACACACATCTCTAGTCAGTGTGGTGTTACTTCTTACAACTGACTTCCTTCTGATGGCTCTGAGCCAGGAGTACAGAGCTGAACTAGACAGAAGTGCAATTAATGCTGAACAAATATAGGTGTTGCATCTTGTATGTTGATTCAATCTGTTTCTCTAGAACAAATTACTTGAATTTCTACTGCATTAGCAACAGCAGACTGTTTGGAAAGAGATTTTGGGGTCAGGCATGCCACCTGGCAAATGATGTAGACATTTGTTGGGAAAATACACAAAAATTGCAGAGAATTCTTCTAATGAGGACAGGATATCACATAAAATCATGGAATCTAAAAGCACCATTGCTTTGTTTGTTTAATGTTATAGTGTCCTTTGTTTGCTATATTGTTTGAATCAGAATAGTTAACGTTCATTTCAAAAGGAAAATAAATCTTTTTCACATGATTTTCAGTGCAATGAGCTGAATGTTAAAGCCTAAGTTCAGTTTTACTGGAATCTGCAAAGAATTCCTACGTAAAAGGAATTTTCTATCATGTCCAGAGAGCCATCCTATCCCCCTTTTTGGGTACAAGAAATGAGGATACTCTCTCTAGGGCCCTCCAGCAAAGGAAACCTTTGGCAAGGAAGCAGGTATTGTGCTCTGAGTTTATTGCAGTGTAGCTCTTAAACTTCCAGCCCTGCAGTGCTACTGCAGAGGAACCAGAGAGTTAGATTATAAGTAGAGGCTGCCTATATCATTCACTGTCTGGACTTCCACAGGAATATTTAATATACTTTTTCTGGCAGAATGTCCAGATATGTGTTGATTTATACCTTTCTCCACTACAGTCCAGTTTATTTTCTCTGAATCTTGATTTAGGAATATTTTTTATCTGCACCAAGTGAAATACATAAATGTATTTTTTGTTATGCAGTTTTAATGAACATTTTTCTACAGAAAATAATAAGCTGTTTATGATCATCTGTTACTTCTGGAATCAGCTTGGTAAAGGACATTTTGTGTTTAGTAATCCAGCAACTCCTGTAGTTAAACTTTCAGAAAAACACAGTTATTTTTTCAATGCAAATAAAACAGTGAAGTTTTTTTTTTGTCAAAACATAGTTGTTTGTTATTCCTTGTACAAGATATATAGTCTTGTTTTGGTCATGATTGCTCATGCTACCATATGGGAGTTTGTTCATATTCTAGTTGAGCTAAAATCTGTTGCCATGTGTTTGACTACTCATAGTAATTTTTTTAAGGCTTATCTGTTTTTCACAGCTAAATTTAAGCTAAATTTATTGGGTTTGTTTTTATAAAAGATAAATTATGAAGTCAGATGTAACGATAGGACAGTAAACAACGGAGAAGTTTGTTACTTTGTGGTTTTGCTTCTCTCTAATGGAGTTCTTAAATAACAAGTTCCTAAAACTATTTTGGAAGCAGGACTAATTATTATTACTGAAAGCCATTGTTAATGCAGGCAGTTAATTATAAACCTGGCGTGGTCAGAGGTGGCCAGGCTTGACTGTCTCAGGGTCACTGAATTTCACAATCTTGAAATAAACTGCTGATTTCTCACATATCCTTTGACCTGACTGAACTTTATGGAGAGGCATGCAGGGATCTGGAGAAATGTGGAAGTGTTTAAGGTACAAGTTAATTACAGCAGCACAACAGTCAGACCTGCTGATGGTTCCATGATGTGGAAGAGGAGGCATATACTAGGATCATGGTGAAACTCATCTCTTTTTTGTCTTTGTCTTTTCCTCCCCTTTATTTTTTTTTTTTTTGTATGTGTGTGAATGTCCTTTTAATACTGCTGTATTGGATAAATCAGTCAATTCAGCAGGGGGGAAAATTGCTCAATTCTTGATCTATTTTGTTTGCTTCCCAGCAGCTACACTAACAACATGCTGTAGCAGACGCACCAATTTTAGATGCACATTTACTTCATTTACCAAACACTCTGCAAGAATAATTCCCAACTTTGAACATTTAGTTTTGTTTACTTTTATCCTTACCCACATATATAGGAAAGAAGACCTTTTTTAAAGCAATTTATTGTTGTTCTGATACATCTTTTGCTCAACAAATCTGGAAGAGCTTTGCAAGGGCTTCGTGTGGCAATGTAGGCACCCAGTTGGAAGAGCCTGTCTATGTGGGAGTGTTGTAGTGCTCATACTCATTAGTTTCCTTTGCAAGTCAATGAGCTCAGTTAGACTGAAAATAAGTCTGTCAAGCAAAACATGAAACTGGTGACTGACTGAGAAACTGTTCAAAGGAAGGCAGGCAGAATAAATGATATATATTCCCAATAAGCTACCAGGCTCACTGTATTACCCCTGGCCTGCCACATAACAATATAGTATCACAGTTCTCTGTTCTTTCATAGGCCTAGGATGAGACAAAAGTATTCCAACCAAATCAGAATTATAGGTAGTGAACACAACTTTGAAAATCATATGAATGAAGTAGAAGGATAAAAATAAACCTTAAAACAAACAAAAACTAAGGACCAGATATTTGGCTGTCAGAATAGGAGTCTTGGGATCTAGTGAGTGCTGCTTTTGAGAACAGAGGATGCTTTGAAGTTTAAATTTATTCAGGTCTTCTAGAAATGTGTGTCAAGAGATTGAACATATTCCTGTATTAAGCAGCTCTGCTGTAGATGCTGGTTCTTCCACACCCTGATAGACCCCAAACCTATTGAAGAGCAACACCTTACTGTCAGTGCCATACTTCATGAATAACAAAATCCACTTATTCCAACCAATTCTGCTTGGGATTTTTTGAGGTGTCTAATTTTTTCAATTAGAAGAAAATAATATTGAAGAGACATTGGGGCACTTTGTTTCTAAGGTTGTTTTTATTTAGTTATTGGAGCAACTTAGCCCAAAATTAGGTATGAGGAAGTCAGGTCTGTACATACAATTTATTGATTTAACTATTTATTGGAAAAGGTGTTCTTGTTAGAATGTTTTCAGTTGAATTTTCTGTCTTCTTTTGTTTCAATTAATCTTTCTGTTCTCAACACCTTTGGAAGCACAAGGGACTGCAAGAGTGGTAACAGTAAGAAACTTCACAAGTTAATGACTAAACTATCCCTGCTACTCATTGCAGCTCCCCTACACTACAGAACCCCCTGACTTTTATGGCTGCAGACTTGTCATGAAAAGCACTGGAGGGCAATTGACCATTGTAATTTTTTATAGCATGTCACAATTGCAGAAACATCTGTGCACATAAAGCATATTAAAAATTCGCTGACAAGACCATAAATCATGGAAATGCAAAACTCTGAAATATCAGTTTTGCAGTCAGTCATTAAACAAAACTCATAATCTATGAAATTATACATTCCAGTCTAAAATGCAATATTTCACCTCACATATATAAGGCTAGGTACTCACTGTTCCTTCTCTTTTGCAAAACACACGGCTCATCAACAAAGATATTTCTGTCAGGGTAAATAAAGTGACTCTATCCATCATTCTCTTCTCAGAAACAGATACATCCTTAGTTAAGCCTTATTTTTCTTACACAGATTGTCAAAACTAAGGGACACAGTCTTTGTTCTGCTTGTGAGTCCCAAGCACATTAGTAATAAGTCTGTACATGTATGGTGTGCAAAATATTTTCACAGGAATGTGTTCACAAGTTACATTTTTCAGAGTGATAGAGGACCCAGGCTGAACCTGTGCCCAAGGCCACATTCCCACTGTTCATCCTTTACCTGTCAATTAAATCCTCGAGTCTACAGAACAACTGTCCCAGTACAGTCCTGGAGAAAACTTGGATATAACCTCTGTTTCAGAAAATATTCAAGTCCGTATTTCCAGGCTGATAGTCTTGTACCTGGCTTTGCTGTCCTCTGGTATCTCTCCTGCCTTTGAGTTGATGTCATATGAGTGTTCAAAATGAAAGGTCTGGAGGAAGGCTTTCCAAGAAAAATATTTCCATGTTCCCTGCCACAGCAACAGGTCACATCAGTATCTCAGTTTAAGTTGGATCAATCTCTATATAAGGGTAACATGATTTTAAGGAATTAAGTCTCTGATGCTTGTGAGATGGAAGGGAAATATGTTATCCATATGTTAGTACAATAAATGGAATGTTGCATTGTTTCTACTCAAGACAATCTCTGCCTATTAGAGTATTTATGTATTTCCATGAAATACAAAGTTATCAAACAAAACTCTTTGCTAAAGCTTTTTTCTCAAATGTGCTCTCTAGTACAAGCCTAGTGAGCTACCGAGAGGTACTAAGTCACAGTCTGACTGTACCACACAAACTGAAAAACAGTTAACTAATTTAATTAGTAAAAAGCTATAACTTCTTCTTGCATCTCATCTCCCACCTCATGGCTGAGGCCATTTTTAACAGAAATTATCTGTTTGCATATTTTAACTGGAATTTCACTCTCTGTAAAACGGGTTTCAACTTTGGATTGGGTGTCAGAAGGTCTCCTTCTGAAACAAGAAATATAGAGAGCATACCTGAGTAAGTCTGCAGACTTGCCATCCTGACCTGAAAGTCTCATGTGATTTCACAGTGTAACTGTGAGTCAGTTTGGTATTTGATTGAAGAGAAACTCATTTGAAGCTGTGTACAAGGTTTTGGGCTGTAACATCAGGAGATGAACTTACAAGGGAGTTAGCTGAGGTTCCACCTGTGTTTCTCAAGTATTGCTGTGAGGCCAGGAATAAACTGTTACTTGGAGGATTTACTGAATTTCATAAAACTAAGCAATTATTTCTGTTACTGCAAGGATCTTGGGAGAAAATAATTGGTTTACATGCAGGCTGTCTTCTCCTTCCCTTCCCCCTGTTACAGTTCCCCTTTTCCCACTTCAAGTAGACAGGCTGCAAAATGTAATTTTATGTGAACAGGCTAAGGAGAAAAGATAGTTTCTGTAGGATGTGTGTCTTGCCTCCAGGGCAGAGGGTTAGGGCAGTGAGTTAACTGAGATTCTCAACAGATGCAGACAGCGAGTTTCAGATCCCCTCAAACTTTTCATTACTAAAGCTCTGTTAAGCTAAATATGTTCATCAAATTCCAATATGTACAACTTAGTTTTCCTTGTTGTTTCTATCAAATGTAGCATTGTGCTGTTATGGACCACATACTGCTGGATGCCTTTCATCTAGTGTATGGTAGTACTGAAGGAAGTGGAGGGAAAATTATTCCACTGCCTTTACAAATTCAGCCTTTTTGATGGGATATCCAAATTTAGATAGTTTGTCAGTGGGAACAAGGCATATTTTCAGAAGGGAAATTTTGCACTCTTTAGGCTGCAATCTCACTGTTGCATTCATTGTGTAATGCCTCAAATTGTTCCCTAATTATTAGAACAACTGATGCTGATAAATCTAATACACTAATAATTCAAAGAAAGACTGGCGGAGAAGAAAATGCATACTCTCAAATGTTTTCTTTATAAACTGAAAGGAAAATGATAGCATAAACTTAAAATAAATGAGATTGCATTAGTATTTATGTAAGATTCATTGGAGGATATTCTATATTCTTACATATTTTTTAAAAATCCTTGTAATCTCTGGTCATAATCCTGGTTACAAACCTGATTACTGTTGCATACTAATTCTGTATCATGGAGTCTTTTTGCTCTGGTTGTTTAGTTTAACCTCAAATTGTAGATTTACACATAAAATAAGTAGTGGAGTATTTCTGAATTCATTGCATGCTGGCATAGATTTTAATGTCCTGAATTAATAGGGGAGAGGTGTCTGACATGATGAAACAAGAAAATAAATCACCATGGTGCATTCAGATTAGCTGCATGTTTCCACAAGGCAGAACAAAATTAACAGGTAACTGTCATGAAAGTAAACTGTGTCTTTGTTGATCCCTCAAGTAGGTTAAAAATCCAGGAAAAATGAATATACATGCCATTCATGGAGTGCTTTTCATCTTGACGGACTTTATAATCATAAAGTGAAGAGACTTCTAGAAAAAGGAGGGTGATCAAAGCTGTTCAAGAGGGTATTCAGGCAACATCTGAGTTCCATTAAACCTTGATAACTGAGTCTACTTATCACTCATCTTAATTATTCTTTGTTGTATGGGTAGTTCTTGTTTTAAAACCCGTTTGAGCATGGAGACAAGTGAAAGGGTTGTAGGAAGGGTCAGGTTCAAAGGTTGCTCAGGAGCTCACACACCGTCCGGCTTCCTGCTGAAGCAAAGCCAGTCTGAAGGTCCAGCCAGGCAGCTCAGGGCTTTTCATCGTGGGGTCTTGAAAACCTCCAAGGACAGAAACTGCCCAAGCTCTTTGGGCCCCTGGTCCCCTCCTTTACTGTCAATCCCACGCCCTAAATCTGTCAACTGATCTTACCTTTCCTGCTTTCCAGTGATGGAAATATCAGACTGAGAGTGATGTGATGAACCTTGTTCTGCTTTGTTTTGTGAGTAGGTTTATATACTATGCAGAATAAATGCATGAGCTTTCATTAATTAGAGTACTCCACAGAGAACTGGGGAGTTGTTTGTTTCCAAAAAGATAGATAAAAGCTTAAAATCTGTAGCTGGAACCTTTGACAGCTGGCTAGAGCCTAGAGACAGCTGACTCTGACAAGGGATTTTGGATGTTGGGAAAGGTGTCCCTTCTTTCAATTTCTTTAAGGCTTTTTATTTCAGGCTTTAGTGATTGAGTTGTCTGAATTTAAAATCTATATTCTACACAGCCTATGTTGTCCCAGCACTTTTGTTTAGATAGCACATTTTTTGTTCTTCCTCCCTCTAGAAGTTGTCACTCTTTCAGACTGCAGACAACCTTAGTAGTCAGAAGTCTCTGTGAAAATGCTCTGAAGTACAATTATTGACGATATTGATGTTTTAATTGTTCTCATTAAGTTCCAAAGTCTTTGCTGAATTAAGAAAGTGTGAAAAGCTCCAAGGCATTTGTTTCAGACTTTTCAGATTTAACAGAAAACATTCTATTAACATTGGATTCCAAACTGAATGTTTCCTTCATAATAAGAAAAGTCATTTAAATATATATATACTTTTGTATACATATACACACACAAATAATATTTAAAACTAGATAGATAAAAAAGGTGTATAGTTTTCTGAGTCCTTTTAGGAAGCCTACAGTATCTGCTAAGATTTGTTTGGAAGCAGTTCTGACTTTTTGCAAGTCATAGCTATTTGTTCTGGTTCACTTCAGTCTAAGTGGCAGCTCTCAGCGTTTTCTAGGCCTGTTGTCTTCCTCACCTGTATCAAAAATGTTGCCTCTTTGTGGTTCAGTAGCATATTTGGGAATTCCTGTTTTTTAAAAGCTGTTAATGTTATATTTGTGAGATGCTTGACTTCACTGATAGCTCAACACCAATAGCTATAGCCATTTTGCAATGTTCAAAAACAAATCCATAAATTTAGCATGTATTGCAGTGTTGCTTTTCCTTGGCTTGTGACTATCATCTGCAAATAACATTTCTGCTAAACACTCAGTTTATTATCCTTACATGACTTACAGATTATCAAGGTTTAAAGAGAAAATGGACAATACAGTGATGAAAATAATGCTGTGCTGGCAAAGACAGACTAGGTGACCTAAATAGACCTTTTACATTTCTGACTACACTGATCCTGTGAATTATGTATTTAAATCTAAGCAAACATATCAAAGTAGTAACTGAAGAAGTTAATGTAACATTCTTGTTCAGTTAACAACTATCTTATTAATCTTTTCACTGGAGCTTAATAGAAAAGCACATTTATGCCATTTTGATGTTTAAACTTTTAAAATCTTTTCAGCAGAGAACTGTAGCTAGGCTGGCACTCTTGGTACAAGATATCAGGGCCCTCCTGGAGAAGTCAGAGCATTTGTAAATCCTAGCATGATTAGACATTAGTGCTGAAGCCTTGGTTACCATCTAGACAGATAAACCTACTGGGATACTAACACATGTAGATGTAACATGGCAATCCATGCAGAAAGCTGGTGTTTCTGTCTCCTCTCTCCCATGGCAATGCAGGCTGCTCAGCTGGAATGGTGCTGTTTGAGCAGCCACGTCTCCCTGGCATTGCCCTGGCTCAGCCTGAGCCCAGGGAGCCACCCTGCTTCCTCCCTGACTGCGGGTCCAGCAGTTCTCGCTCGGAAAGTGAAGCCTGAAAGCTTCTGCTCCTGAGCATGGATGCCCTAAGCTCTCCAGTCTGGATTTGCCCTTCGTGTTTCACTATGGACTCAGTGATCTTAAGGGTCTTTTCCAACCTAAATGGTTCCATGATTCTCTGTCTCAAGTGGTGAGGAGAAAAAATAATTAATTCCTCACCAGTCTGAAACCACGTTAGATTTTGCTTCATGTCATGCTGGAATTAATGACTCTTGTTGGATGGCTTTACAGGCACAGGGGTATTCCCCACCCAAGGATTCACAAAAAAGTCCACTCTATGGTAGCTGAGCAATTAACTCCTGTCAACAGCTTACCTATTAGATGAAGGGGTGATTGCTCATATACATCCTAAAATATTCCCTTAAAGTATTTTGAAGAAGGGACTTTTTTCACTGACTTGCCATTTTGCAAGCTTAACTGAATGGACTTGAAACAAAAAAATTAAAACCAAATTTCTTGGGTTGGAACAGTAGTGATGGAATAGCCTCTTGGGGTGACTTTGCCCCAGAGGATCTATGTTCAAAGAAAAATGATGACAGCAAATTCAGGCAGCTGAATAATCCTATCAGCAGAACATTCAAATTATTTTATAATGAAATAAAATTTGCAACTTATATAGAAGCAGCAGATGCTATAAGACCCTGAATATATGCAGAATTACAATGACAAAAGGTGGCAAGTGTTAAAATTTTAATGACACCCACTGCAGTTGTAATCATGTAAATTGTATTACTACTGAAAAAAAATTCATACAACCCTGTTCTAAGCAGTAATGATTTGTAATACCATATTTCTATGCTATTTTTGTATTTTTATTCTATTCTATTTCTATTCTGTTCTATTTCTTTTATTTGTAATTATTTGTTAGTGTTATTAGCAGGTCTTCTAGTAGAATAGAATACTGATAAAATGGTATTAATTTATTCTCATAATATTTCAGCTGATGAGTGTGGAGGAGCATACAGGATATTTTTGTTTGGATTTTGCCTTGTTAATATTTACATATTAGAGCATTTTAATTGATTGACCAAATTATATGACTTTGTAATCTTTTAAGCTTTATATTTGAGATGATATTAAAAAGACCAGGAAGGCTTCATATAATTTTGCCAACATCCACTTGACTTCAGCACTGTCTCCTTAGGGTAAATGTAAAGAATAGGTTTTCACCTTTTTCCAGCAAATTTCTGTTCATATGGGAATAAGAATTAACATGTAATGTCACTACAGTAAAGAATAAGAGCCTTATTTAAGATTTATCTGAAGACTGCTGCAACCAAGCAATGTTACAGAAACCCAGAGTAATGACCTTACATTTGGTAAAGGCACAGAGGTTCTCTCATCAGAAAAGTGAGAGATCTGTCCCTTAGAGTTTACAGTTTGTATATTAAATTAGAAAACATTAACATGGAATTGTTCCCTCAGTCAGTTGTTCTGCTGTGAGGATGTGTGTATGCAAGAAATTTGGCATTTCTAGGCTTGCTAAGCAAACACAGACTTAATTTTTACTGCTTCAATTAGGGCTGAGCACAGGAATCCAAAATAGGGAGGTGATCCTCTGTTATTTGCTATCTATTAATTAGCCAGAAGCTAAATGTGCTATTTTTAAGCTTACTTATCAAAAGAACAATGAAAGCATACTAGTTGCATTAAATGCATAGATTTAAAAGCAACATGCTTTTGGCTATAAAAATACCACTTTTATTAATTTTGAAGTATATTTGCAATATTATATTTTTTATTTTTAATATTACTTTGAACATTGGGAATACCACATTGAATGCCACAGGCAATGAAAAGGATTTTTGTAAAGAACTACTAATAACTCCACTTCTACCTTAATTATGGTTCCTGTTTGGAAAAAAAAAAACACAAAACAACAAAAACAACCAAAAACCAACCCTCCCTTATCATCCTTGAGTGCCCTTTAAATCAGGACACCGTTGACACTTTGTTTCCAATTAACAGTAAAAACCTTCTTTGATCCTTTGACTTTTTTATGAGATGAATTTATATTTTCTAGACTAACATGCATGACAACATAATTCTCCACACTCATTAATATTCAACTTCTTTGCTTTAATGAGGGAAACAAAGAGGAATGGAATGTCATCTGCTTATCTAAAGCAGCAAGGGCTTTGCTAACATTCACAGACAAAAACCCCTACATTTAAATAACATTAAAGTTGTGACACATTTGGCCAAAATCAGGTCATTCAAAGTTAAGCCTGACACTCAGAGTTGAATTAGATTTCTATGTGTGGTTTTCCACCATAAAAAGTTGAGAAATCTATGTTTCCACTCACTGATTTTCTTTTATATTCTTTTGAAATATGAAATAATGGGACTCTGGCATGTGCTGATTCCTATGCCATTCACTGTTGTGTTCCCCAGATAGTGGCCAAACCTTAGCGGGATCCTTAAAGGTTAAGAATAGAAACCACACCTTATTCCATTTGGTGGTTTGATGTCTTATATCTCCATGGCAGAACCCTAAGGAGAATCCACAATTTGGGCTTGTCCCCATTGAAACTTCATTGATATTCCTGTAATGCAAATTTTAGTAAGTTTTACTGTTACAACTGGGCTCAAACAAATCATTATATGCATCTTGTATTTAGTCTCAAATGGCATAAAAGTTCTTCATCTAGTTTAAGTGCCAGACATCTTTTGAAAATTTTAATGTAAAATACCCTTTTTCCCTTTTGGCATACTTGGATTAAATGGAAAGAGTGTGCACACCCTCCCTACTTCCTGTTTCTCATTATTATTAAAAAATTTTATAATACAAGATCATTAATTTTATGTGACATGAGTTTTTAAAACTCCAGCTTAGAGGGCTGGATGTCTAAAAATATCCCTTAGTTATGTCTTAAAATAGCTACTCACAGCCTATTTAAACTCTTGTACTAATACTTCAGTAATATTTTAATAAGATTTCTTATAACTTGTGTTACTTTAGCACTTCTAGAATTACTTTCTCTTTTGCTTTAGGAACATGGTTGTGTTAATTTTTCCATGACTGCGAGAATTTTTTGGCACATTATTATGGATCTTTATAAAGAAACAGAAATCTATACCAGTAATACTTTTTAGTGCATGATGGAAACTCTTAGATCAATAGCATTACCACTAAAATGGAAAATACTGTACAGAATGGCCAGAAAAATTCTCCATTAACAGCAAGCTTCAAGACCTGAAAACAGACATGACGCTATTAGTAGACAGATGGAGTTAAAAAGAATACAGATAACTTGCAGTCAGCTAAGGATAAAGTAAGATAATGTTGAGATGTAGTTGAATAAAATAAATAAAGGTAAGTCTCGGTAGCCTATCTGAGCTATTGTGAGTTGGACTCAAAATAAGTGTCTTTAACAAAACATTTTGTATTCAGACAATGTATAAAAAAATAAACTACTTTTTGCCTTTGTGAAATATCCTTAAGATCAGTCTGTTTCGCAGAAATTTTCCTGATATTGGGTGTTCTTCATCTTATCCTCCTGATATCAGCAAAATCTGAAGGCTTCTAGAAAAAACTGATATGCAGATTAGGAGGTGTTAGTGGAAGCATAATTTTTCAAATAGTTTGAAAACTAATCAAGTCATTCATTATTTCTCTGTAACCTCTTCTGTACAGCTGATATTTTTAGTATTGTAAAGTTGGAATCTAACGAACAGTTGTGACCAAATCCTGCACCTTCCAAAATCATTGAATCAAATGGAAGCATATTAGCCATTGTATTATACACTACAGCACAGTCTCTGAAGTATCTTGTGATCTGATGGATGGAAATACATGGCTGAGAGGGCCTGGGAGAGAGGCTAAAGCACGTGCTGCAGACATGAAGCAAGATGATGTCCTCACATGCAAAAAAAACCCATCTGGGGGTTTTTTGCATGTGAGGACATCTTCATCTTGCTTCCATGTTAGTGATCTGTGAAACACATTGTGTGGGCTGCTGGGATGGGCGAGAGGTGAGAAAGCACATGAGGGAGAACGTGGAGGTGTAGGTGGAATGATAGCAGGGAAGGGGGTGGAGATTTCACTGTATGTGTCCTGTGCTGAATCTTGTCAGTCGTGTGATTTTCACGTCTATCCACAGAGATCCATTTCTCTAAACAATAAATACAAAACAGGACATCACCTGGTGTGTTAGTTGTACATCTCATACATGTATGTGGGTTTTTCTTGAGATTGTCTTAAGTCCCAGGATACTCTTCTACTGTGCTCAGGGCACAGTAAAAGGGGGCCTTCATTTGGGTTGACTCATAGGCCAACCACAGGTAACGCTGTGAAAATATATTGCTGCAAAACAGCAATTCAATATGTTCATCTTTTAACTCAGGGTTGCAGTGTTATATTTTCCATGCGGAGGACAAATTTAGGTGGGGGGAGAAATAGATGTAACAGATTTCAAAATACGAGTTATCAAAATGCTGTGAATACTGGAACATCCATTCAGCAAGGGCAAAGGACCACAGATCAGAATTCTTAGATAACAAAAAGGAATAAACTGAGTATAGTAATGGAAAGATATTCACTTCTCAATATTCATTGGTGCTATATCAAGCTAAAGGACTTATTTATATTTATAGATTGAAGCATATCTCAGATGATATAGTAATCTAAAATTTTAGTACTGTGGGAAGCCTGTATTCACAACACCAGAAGGTGTGCTTGCTTGGGGAGCAGAAGTGGCATTGGAGTTTTCTCAGTGCTACAATGCCATGACCTTCAAGTGTCATTATTTAAAAAACAGGATAAAGTTTCTCACTGTCCCTTTTTATATCCTTGCCTCCTTCTCAAAGCTGTTAATTAAGCCTTCACTTAACAGTAGTTACTCTGCTATTAATGATGTGGAAATCTACATCACCAAGCATTGCTGTGATGCAGTAGGCTGTGCTCAGCTGTGGTACCTGCAATGAGAGTTACATGTTTTTTGACTATTGCTGAAGATCACTGACAAGAATTACTAATTGTCTTTGCACGGTACAATCCAAACTATTTGATTTACAGGTCAGTTATTCCTCTACCACACAGTAGAAAAAGAATATGAATGCAGTCCATTTCAACTCTGAGAAGCAGCTTCTATGGACAGGGCTGTTGTTATCTGAGCTGTTGTCTTGCCATGGCTAGAGGTAGTGGAAGGCACATTGGTTATGCCAGCTGCATGGCTTCAGTCGCACTTATGTCTGGTGTCAGCATGGTGCTGCTTCTCTGTATTTGAAATGTCCTCTGGATAAAAATTTCCATCACAGCTGCCTTAACCAATTGACAGAGCATTCTGTCTGAAGGTGCAGATGTGTGGCTCCCAGAGCAGAGATGGATAGCTTCTATCAGGACTAAAAGAAAATGAGCCTATCTCCCAACCATAAACTGAAACATGCTCTCACGATCAAAGATGAGAATCAATGTTCACCCTTAGGAAGAAGGGGACTCCTTTTTTTTTTTTTTTTGTACTGATTTCCTATTCTAATGTAGCCTAAAAACCTAAAGACACACTATTGAGAGTCTCTATCTATGTGGTAATGGATTTTAACAGCTTGTGGATGTCTTCTTTAAACAGCTCTCAGAGAATAATAGTAAGAAATCTTGTAATAAGCAGATCAACACCTGTAGAAAATTAAAGAATAAAACAGCATATATTTTCCTATGGATAGCTGCCAGTATAAACCTTTGCTTGTTATGCCTTTTCTTTAGTATATCATACCAGATAGAGGAACCCTTTGAAAATATGGAGTAAATAGTACTTAGGCTTGTAAAGAACTTAACAGAGCTATTGTAGATCCTCAGCAGCAGTAGAAAGCATGAGCAATACACAGGTTAAATGTCTCTGTTCTGAGGATACTGCAGGTCAGCATTATTTTTCAAGAGGAGTGCAAACTGCAAGACAAACTTTTGTTCAAAAGCTAAAGGGAAACTGTGACACATGCAAGAATGTGACTTAAAAAGTCACCATTGTTTTGGTGAGCTGTACAGTTTATTATGCACCGTTTATCAATCTAGGAGCGTATCCAGGTCATTACAAATTTGATGTTTGCTTACTCAGCAATACTGCTCCCTGTGCATATTTCAGTGACAAAAATAATTTTCTTGCTGTGTTTCTCCCAGTTAGGCCAAAAAAACGGAGACTGAACTGAATTTTATTCTGTATATTGGATTAGAAATGTAATTGTCGATTCTTGATGAATTCTTTCCAATTGCAGTTAATTCATAACTGGATAGCTACACAAAGGTCAGAATTCAAGGCAAAATAAAGAAACTCAGAGGATGAAAATCCAAGATACAAAGACATTTTATAATCTCTTCTCTAAACTTGGGCCTTCATTTGCCGTTCTGCAGTTTCCTGCTGAAGTAGATCCTTAGTACTTCTCACATTAGGAACATAAAAAGCCAGACCCTACCTTAAACTTTTTAATTACAAAACATTTTCTTCTCTATATGTTCCTTAAGGGGAGATAAAATTGATCATATAATTTTAAAACAACAGGATTACAAAAAAATTAAATTATGTAATTTTCTTATTTGGCAATCTTTGACTAGATTATGATGTTTTGAGACCTTGATCTTTGGACCTCAATATTAATTTTAACCCTGACAAACAGGCACCATTTGTTTTTCAATTTTTACAGTAAAGTAGCATAGTCTGGAATCACTGTGGCAGGATATAAAATGCCACAGTGTTATTTAAGGAACCACTTTTCAGTGTCTTACTTTCTCAGATATACAAATTGAAGCAACTCCAAATAAAGCATAAACCAGCCCAGGCAAACAATTTAAAATGAGGTTTTCAGAGATTTACCTGCTTTCTATTGGCCCTTAAGTACTTACCTGCAAACAAGGCTCATCACTGCTTACAGAAGTTATCTATCTAATTTGTAGGCTCTAGATTAGTGAAATGAGAGGATATTGTTTTCTGTCATTCAATCAATTTATTCCATTGGCTTTACAGAATCTGTATGATTACAATTCCTCTAGTGTTTCTTGAAAGTGGAATAATTTACACTGTAGTAATACATTCAGTGATGGTTTACAACAGCATTAAATAAAATGCTGCTTCCTTTAAATGAGTTATCAAAAAGAACCAGAAAGAAAGGGTAAAAGAAAAGCAAAAAGTAAATAAAATTATACCTCATGGAAAGAAAAAGCTCTTGATGAAAAGAAAACAAATTTTAAATTCATGACAACTGTCTGAGTAGGAAAACACACTAGAATAAGATGAATCAGAATACCCCAGGCAAATAGTCCATCTCAAAGCTTGTAATCCTTGAAGAAGAAAACTTGACTGAAATAAAGAAGCAGATAAAGAACTGTAATAATCAAAGCACATATTAAGTTTGTTAAAATCAACTTCCAGAACAGAAATCCTAATTTACAAACAACTGCATTTGTCATTTATCAAAGTGCTTATTTTTTAGTTATAACATTAATGTACCAAGATGATACATATATGGTAGAAAGATAAATATTTGCCCATTCCCCATCAGAATTTCATTTGACTTTTAAAGATAAACTTCGACTGGAAAACTGAGTGAATCCAGAACTAAACTCTTTTTTTTCTCTAGAATTAGCACACAGTAAAATACAAACTGCAGAGGTAACGAGGGTTGTAATCATATATCTAATTTCAATTGTCATCTACTTCCATAGCATTCACGTAAAAATATGAAGGTAACATATAAGCTCTTCAGGACTCTAAATTATATACATTAATTTATTAATAAAGGACAAAAAAATCTGGGTTTCCCTGCCATGCCATCTATAATGTAATTGTTTCCTAGCTCAGCCTCTGTTGCTAATTCTAAACAAATGTTGTCAAATTGCAAAGTGCATATTGTTGTCAGTATAACCTGTTATTACACGCTAATACTGTGTGTTAATGAAGTGTTAAATATCCAGAGCTGCCAACTCCTTGATCCAAGGGAAAATGAACATTATGAAATAGATGTGATACATGACTAAATTGATAAAAATTATTGATTTATGCTTGAGTGCATTTTTAATATAAATTAAATATATCTTTCTAAATTAAGATATCTAAATAACCTAAAAGGCCAGATATTGGGCTTATGTAATATCTTGGCTTCTGTCTCTGCATTAATTCCTGTAAACTGTTAATCCTCTTTCTTTAGGGTTCAATCCTCCAAAGTGCTGCATGTTTCATTGAAAAGGCTGCACACTCTTGCTTTGTACCTTGATAATAATAGTGTTCAACACTTTGTAAGCTTATGTCTTGAATAATCAAACTTATTGATATCAGTAGCCTTATTCAATATTTAAAATTGTGGTTTAGAAATGTACTCATTTTTCATGTGAAGAAAGGAATATGATGAAAGTCTACAGGGCAGTGATGTGCCTCCGAAATCGTTCTACTGAAATGAATTACTTTTTTGACTGAGTAACTTCAGAAGGCATTCACATCAATATGGTTTATAACACGTGGAAAGGAAAATTGACAAGAATTCTTTGGAAAATAGAAGCAGTACTTTCTCACCACTTCATAAACACTGAAATACACATTCTTTTATGTAAAGATGAGTGAAGGGGTTGAGACGTTCCTTGCCATCCAGCCTTTTTAAAGGAATCAATCTTACTGAAAACCACGGAGATGCAAAGGTATTAAATGTAAAAGGAAATGACATTGTCGAGCTTGGGCTGTGCTGTCACAGAAACGGAGGAGCACATTAGGACAAGCTCTTCCGCAATACTACTTTTATTAGTAGGTGTCCTTTCGAGGAGATTGCTTAACTCAGCCCATTTAACAACCTGTTCCTTGCCTTTACTTTTGAAAATGCATTGACATTTGCCCTTCTTGTTTCTGGGAGCAGCCGCACAAATCCAATAGTCTGGGTCCAAGTATGGAAAACAGCAGTGTCATAAAGCTTAATTTCAATAACAAGCTTCAGCAGCTCAGAAAATGCATACTCTTCATTCCTCTTACAATGGAAAGAAGTATCATTTAGCTTCTAACAAGGAAAGAGGTAATGAGATAAAGATTTAGTGCTTGTATTTACAGGAGGCCTGTTTGAGATTATCAGCCAAAGCAAAGTTTGGTTTTGTTTGATTGGTTTTTGACGGGTTTTTTTGTCACATTTGAAAGTAAAAATTTGAATTTCTTGAAAATAGATTGCTCTCAATTGCTTTTAAGAAGAACTGCATATTGGTTTAAAAGAATCTTTACACTAAACATTATTTACATATCTTCATGTAGCTAAATATCAGAAGCTATTTTCTACATTTGTGAAGTTATTAGGTTTTTCTCTTCTGTTCTTCCACACAATAACAATACTTTTGCACTCTCATGACATACTTTTCATTAACAGAGAGTAATGTTCTTTGTAAAGGTCAGTGTTATTCTAACAGATGAAAAAATGAGGTCTGGCACATGGTCTAGTTGCCAAACTGGGAGTAGAACTAAATTTGAAGAGATCTAAGTTGCTGCTTGATTCCTAAGTTAGTGATTCCCAAACAGTGACATACAAGTCTTAACTTGCCTGAGCCCCCATCATCAGTCAGTAATGAAGCAGTAGCTGTGAGGTAGGTCAGACTTTTTTTCTGTTTCCCCTTTGCAAAAATTGATTCTATCAGAACTCACTGCAGTAACTCCTTTGACCCTCACATTCCATCAGTTCTGGTCCTCCTGCTTTTATCTTCAGCAAGGACTGAGGGAACAGAAATCAGAAAATATCAGTAGTGAATCCAGTAGGTTGAAAGCCATTGCATTTTTTTGCAGTTATGAGAGGCTTGGCTAGTTGTCACTTTTACTAGTTTTGAGAATAAATAAAGGTCTGCAATTTTTTGTTCTCCATTACCACTCATCTGCGTTTGATAGGTTATCTAGCAAAAGAATATTTATCTCTGATGAGGTCTTTGAAAAAAAAATTACCTTTCTGTGACAACTTATGTAAAATTATCAAACAATTGAGAATTGTGGCAGTTATAGTAAAGCAAGATCTTTGAAAGGGGGGAAAAAATAATGCATTTAAATCTGAGCATTATAATCTTCAGCTGTACAAATTTGGCCAGATGCACACTGTTTAGCTATGTTGCATGGTAACGCACAGTTTCAAGGAGTATTACTGCACTTTTCCATTTATCTTTCAACTCTGCCTATATGTCATTATTAGTTCTACTCATGACTCATAGTATTTCTATATTTTTCTACTTAGATTGACAAATCTGATTTATTCTCACACAAGAAATCTTTCCTATGCATTTCCACAGCCAGATATTAGCTTGTTTTAAATAGTGTATGGGCTTAAGGTCCCATCTTCCCAAATTCTACAATTCAAAGCTATAGGAGTTGCTATACTATATGTACTTTCCATTAGTAGACCACAAGATGTGTAGAAATAATTCTACATGATGTTACAGCTTCCTATTATTTTTGTGTATATATATACACATATATGTGGGCTTATCAGTTTGCAAACATCTTAATTGCACAAAATTCACTCATTTATAAACAGAGCTTTCATCCAGTCATTAGTTTTTATACCAAATATTATGTTAGATTGTTTCAAACTGATTCTCCTCTTCCCATCCAACATAGAAACAACATAAAGAAGCCTTAGGTGAAAGAACTGTGAGGGAACTCTCTGGTAGTTTTGTTCCCATTCACATTCGAGTGATGGTGTTTCTTATCCATAGCTGTTCAGTGAAAATTAAAATTAGAGATTTTGCAGTTAGGATGAATAACAGAAACATTAAAATTTACCTCAAGTGTAGCATATGTAGACATACTGTCCCATATCTTCACATGTTATTTAGTCAGGTTTACATCCTTAATACATCTTCCCAAAGGCTATTGCAGATTTACATTGTATTCTGCTTTCTTGAAGTATTTGCTTGTCTACAAAGAACTACTGATAAAAACCATGTATCAAACAAATGAGATGTGTGTCAGAAACCTATAAATAATGAATTAAATACTGGTACACTAATAAATATAACAGAAAAGACCAATATGTTCCAAAAGAGTATTTCCCTTATAACTTCTCACGCAAAGTGCAAGAGTGTGATGATGTTTAGGAGGCTGAATTATATATATCTGGATTTATAATGAGTCCAGCTATTAACCTTTTCTCCAGTTTCTCTCTTTGGTGATATACTGTATTATAAATTCCATAAGATATTACCTTGCAGAAAATATGGTTTTATGTAAATGCCCCATGCATATTTCATAATCACTTTTAATTTATTTATTCTCAATCTGATTCTCTACTGTCTCGTACTGGTGGAGTTTTACCTGCGCAAGATGCATAGGAACAGAATTTTCTGATCACTTAAACCAAATATGCTTTATTTATTTTTTAATGGATATGCATTACAGAGCTTCCATAGGGTTGAGGCAGGTCAGAATTTCAGGTGTGGAGTAACGTGCCTGGCAGAAATTGCAGGCAGACTTAAGGCACTAAATCACTGTGTAACAAAATTATCAACTTTTACTCATCCTAAGCCCATCATTGCCCAGTCAGATATGTGTGTGTATATATGTATGGAGGAATTTCTGCAGGAGATCAAGATTTCTGCATCCAGATTTCTTAATGGGTTATTTTTAAAGAAGTTGCATCAGAATCTTCTGCTCAGAGCTGATGACAGCCAGTAAATGGGTGCACATTAATGCTGCATTAGCATTGTAAAACCGCAGCACTTCACAAAAGCCTGCCAGAACACGACCCAATCTGGACTGTTAAAATGGCTGCACATGTATTTGTAATTTGCAATCCATTCAAAAGCTGAAAAAAGGAGAGATCAAATTATCTAACTCTTCAAAGAAACTTCTCTTGAAAAAGCCAAACACAGTGTTGTTGTTCTGTAACTATTTCAAATGTATCTGCAGAAACACTGTAAACTCACACTGTTTGTTTTACAGATATTTTAAGTCATTACTCTGCTACTTCATATTTTTTAGAACAGTAGGTTTATGTCTATAGGGATTTCAAGAGTCAAAACTGACAGTACATATTTAACTATCATAACCACCCAGCAATTACGTTTAGCTTCTGCATTCTCATCTGACTAGCCTTGCAGTCTAGGAACTTCTGTGCATATTGGGATTTCTGTAGAAGTTAGCATAAATGAAATAGAGTTTTAAATTTCCCTAGGCTCGATCGAGACATTAAGAATATAAATGTAAATTAGCAGAGAAGAGCTGGCAGCCTTGAATACTAACATTTTCATCATATAACTTTTAGTTAAAAATGTACTATGGAATGGGGGATCCAGCCTTCTGTAACTGGTACCCTCAAACTGCATTAATAATTATGAGAATATTTTTGTAATTATGTGCTAGAACACTGTCAGAGTCAGACACCTTCCAATTACAGATTATTACTGTCTGTCTGATAAATAATAGCTGTCTAATTCCATTCTGTCCTAAAGACTGGCTCAAAAAGATTCTTTTATGCTTAAGAAAACAGTTGAACATAGAACAAAAGTGGCCACAATATTCTGCTTATTCCACCTTTTACTGGCAAGACAAATCTTGCAAATTCATTGCGTTTTCCTGACATTTTTATAGCCACCTGCAGTATTTACTTGCACTGCAGTGTGTTTTCTGTGATCACAGGTGTCCACACTCTTTGCTTTAGTTGACTCTCTATCCCCATCATCACTGTCAGTATGTTCTGATGGTAAGCAAGTGAAAATAAGATAAATAGTGAGAACATCAACCTTGTGCATGTGCTATTACTAGCTTCAAACTATTGGCATGCCTAGGAGCAAAGTACGAATTCTAGTTATAAAACTGAGATTTGTATAGTTAAGGAACTTCTCCTTCTAAAAGTTTTCACAGTGATTAAACTTTCACTATTGTTATGACAAGTAACATATTCTAGCTCTTTACCTACTCAGAGTCACTGATCTTTCAATATAAGCTGGTAGCAATGACCCTAACTAGAAGACAGTAATGGGCTGGAAGGACAATAATGATGTAAACTCTACTTTTCAGAGTTTAAGTGCTGAAAAAATGTTTGTATTTTCTGTGGCTATTCAGTACTATTATCTTGTTGGAAGAATGGTCTGAATCAATTAAAAGGAATAGTTTGTTATAAATAGAGTGACTGTGAGTGTTTTATATGACAGTATTTTTATCCTGTTTTCTTTTGGTGTAATGAAAAACATGATCGATCATAGAATTATAAAATAAGCTGGAGGGGATCTCAAGAAATTTTTGGTCTAAACCCCACTTGGAGCCTGGACCTTTCAAGTTTAAATATTCCCAACTCATAAGCTATCTAGGCAACCTGTTGTAATATTTCCATGGGGAAAACTTTTCTCCTAATACCTAAGTTGGTATTTCCCATGTTCAAGTGTGTGCCTGTTGCCTTTTTTCCTCAAACTTGCCAAGTGTACGCTCTGCCTATTGTTCAGGTTGTTAATAGAGGCATTACATGTTCTTTTGATGTGAATGTGCAATAAATAAGATAAAAATTCTGACAGATACCTACATGGATGGATGGATGATATCTGTGTGTTCGTGTTTTTCCAAAAGGAACTGTATAAATTGACAATATTTTAAAAGATTAAAAACTTGTAATTCTTCTCAATGAATCTTGAATAAGGAGGACTTCAGTAAATACAAATTTTCCTGAACACCTACATGATAACTATGAAGTTCTCAAAAACATTTGTGAAAATTATGGTGTCCTAAGTTACAGTCTCAAAAAAACCCACATTAAAAAGTTTCACAGTATAGTATTGACCTGAAGTTTTAATGGGAGACATTTGATAGATTTTGATAACACATATAGAGTTAGAAGAAAAATGGACTTCCACTGTAAGAATTTGAAATTCTCTCTTTGCTCCAGCATAAGTGATACTAAAGGATGGAGATCTCTGACAATCTTCTATGCTAACTTACATAATTTTCAATAAGTACTCCAGAAATTTGCTAATACATCGTGTCCTAAGTTGTAGGTTCTTGGGTTTGTTTAGGTTTGTTTGGGTTGAGTGTGTTTTGATTTTGTTTGTTGTTTTGTTTTCGATCTCATAGATAACACATGTTTTTAGCACAGCATCCTTTTTTATGTCCCTATCAATTTCCCGACAGTTTCAATCTCAGTTCTGAAGACAGTTCAGTGTCTTCCTACCAAATGAATTTTGGGTACAGGTTTTCAAGTCGCTAGAGAACGGTAACAAATTAGTCCTGCAAGACACTTGATTACCTTTGTTATAGGGCAATTAGAATACTAGCTTAGGCCATAAATTTTATTGCAGTTTCTTACTAAACTGAAGGTGAACAGGAAAATTCAAGGCATCAAAATTTTCAGTGAGATGCTTCTTAGAAACCATTAGGTTTAAAAGCATTCAACATAATTTAAAAGACATTTTTTTGCAACCTTGCCTCATAGGAAACACTTGGGAGCCTAAGTAAAATTTGAATGTTTATGTTTTAAAGCACTTTTAATGCAAGAAATCTGTGTATAATTATCTCTAATTAGTCATCTCTTCCACTGAGATTTATACTAAGCATTTAGTTTTTCTCTACAGTAGCTATTTCCCAGGCTTCTTTAATAACTAGGACTGTCTGACAAGCTGATCTCAGGATCAGATTTCAAACTCCTCTTATTCCATTCTACCTGTTGCTTTAGGACATTTCTTAATGAGGCCAGAGTTACTTTCATGTCTAATTAAGCTGAAGAGATTAAGATATTTAGGTCTTGGTTTTGTATACTTTCCTAAGGGAAAAGTAAATACATAAGCAACAGAGATCAGCAAAAATACAAGAAAGAAGAAAAGCAGCAAGAACACAGGGGAGTATTATGTAATATAAGGGAACAGGAAAAGGGAGAAGCAGGCTGGGTAGATTATCCTTCATAAAGTATGTTCATTTGCAAGTGCCTCAAAAAATATTGCATTCTGAGTCAAAATTTCTTCCTAACACAATAATTATATATTTATCAGATGAACCTAAAAGAGAAATATGGAAGAAAGGAATTTATGTCTATGCAGTGTATTTGGAAAAAAGATCCTTATTATGATTTCCTTCTTATGCAATAAATTAAACTGTAGGCTAACCATGAGATTGATGAAACAATGGATCCAAAATACTCTGTCAAACATGCCTTTGTTTTTTATGTTCCTTATCTTCTTCAGTGTCAGCTTTCAATGCAATGAGAAGTTTATTATTTCATTTAGGAAAGAAATGATCCCTGCTATTTGGAAGTTTAATCTCTCTTCAAAAGTGCTTTGCCTTAGTTCCACTCTAATGGGCAAGTTGATAGACTCAAACCTCTTTTTGCATGCATTCATATTCTGGAATAAACATTTTCATTGAATATTTTTCAACAATTTTTTTTAATAGTCATCTTTCTTACTAAAAGGTTTCTTTAATCTTCTAGCCTAGCTACACCTTTCTGAAGTACCCAAGAACTTCCCTCTAAGAGCAGGAAAGCATTTAAACTAATCTTTTCAACCTCCAGCTCTTTTCAATTACCTGGGAGTATAGTTATTTATACATTTTGCATGTTTCTTCCACGTGAGTTTGGGTGAGTTACTTCATTTTTTTCCTAAGAACTGAAAATATACGGATGCTCTTAAGGCTTTTTTCCTTTTCAGTCATGACCTAGAATTCATTTTTATTTGGGGTTCACACCAAAATAATAAAGAATATATTTCTCTATGTCAGTTGGAAATTGATTTTTTTTCAGTTTATCAAACAAAAAACCAAGCGTTTAATTTTAAACGAAATGTTTAATCCTAATATACAGTATTTCTTGTAATTAATTTAAGGCAAATGAAATATCTGGCACACCACTACACATCAGCTACCACCACCCAAGTGAGGCTTGCTGGGGAAGTGGTGAATCAGCAGTGGTGCCAGGAGCATCAGCACCACCTTGTGTTCATGAGATAGGAAAATCTGTCAGAAACACCCCTCTCCAGCCATGGAAACTGCAGGGCTTCCCTGTTCTCCCCATGGCATATTAACGAAGGGACCATATTTGTGGAAAAGATGCATATTTTTCGGTGCTGTAAGTTTAGAATAATCAATATATCGCGGTAGATGGGAAATTACCAGGAAACTTGCTTGCATTTTTGGTCAATGTGTTAGACAGCAGTCACAGCACATGAACAGCCCAACTTTTGCCAGGTTTTTGGGGAAGCATCTTGGAACAAGACAGTTTAGAGGTGAATTTTGGAAAGAAGATTTGCAGTTATTTACAGGAGTTCTTTCTGGATGTGAGACATGACAATATAAAAACCCACTGTTTTCTTTGAAAATGGAAAAAGGGAGCAAAGGAGACCAGCGCCATGCAGTGATGGAGAGCCTTGAGAGAGAGTCAGGATCATGTTTGGATTACTTTTTCATAGCCTGTAAACATGCTACAAGGCAGTGTTTTTTCCCTGGTTCTTTTGCATGGTAGAAACTGTTCTGTAAACAAATCTATTTCTGGTACATTTTTCACCAAGTTGACTATGAAAATACATCAGTTTTCATTTCTTTTTCAAAATATTGACTTGTCTTTA